>NW_027182434.1:2602560-2927880 GCF_040938575.1 Ambystoma mexicanum
CCCTGGAAGTGGGGCTCATTCCGCTGCAACGGGAGGTCTTCCCAGGACGCGTCACAGCTCAACGCAAGAGCTCCTGGGTTTCGAAGGCTCTTGCAGCAAGCCTTCACAAAGCAGCAGGGAGCGCCGTTCCAGATGGGAAACTTGAGACTGGATGTCCAGAAAAGCAAGACGTCAGAAGCGAAACCTTTTTCCTGCAGGGTGTGGCATACCATCCGCTTGCTCATTGCGACAGAGGTGGCACTAATGAAGGAAGAGGTCAACGTTACGTTCTTCTTTAAAATGCAAGGCCAGGAAAGGTGGCAGCGGTGGGATTTGAACCCACGCCTCCGAAGAGACTGGAGCCTTAATCCAGCGCCTTAGACCGCTCGGCCACGCTACCTCCCTGCTAGTCGCCGAAAGCGGAACTTGACCCGTTGCCCGGCCCGCTTTAGTGCTTTGCCTTTTCTCCTTGGAAAGTCTGGAGACAGGCAGTGGAAGGGCAGGCAAACTGTCAGGTGCGCAGAGGAGGGGAGACCATGAGGCAAGGTGGGAGATGGGGGCAAGAAGTGAGAAAAAAACTAATCGCAAGCTAGGGCAGGATTCGGAAAGTGAAGCCGAAAAGGGGCTTAGCATGCAGCCCAGGGGTTTCTTTGACTGTCCTAAGCCCACAGGGACTTTGCCGTCCTCAGCTCATGAGACTTGAGATGGGTAGCTTGATTTGCTGAGGAAATGCGGGATGACAGATTCAACTCTGGAGTCAAACATAGCCCGGAACTATCGCCTTAAACTGAGTTTTAAGCCTGGTGCCGATAAAAAGAAAGAAATTAGCCTTAGATCGGGCAAGCCGTTTGACGGGGGAAAATGAGACCCCCTAGGCCAGCTAGGTGGTCGCTGGATGCTGTGCAGACATCAGCAGCTGTTCATTTCATGCCCTCACGTCTCCTCGTTAGTATAGTGGTCAGTATCCCCGCCTGTCACGCGGGAGACCGGGGTTCAATTCCCCGACGGGGAGGTTAAACCTTTTCTGGATTTTTTTTAGTTCTTGACAAATATTCTTGAAGATTAGGCTGAGTCAAGTAGGGAATGGGTGCCAAGAACTGACTCTTTAAGAAAAAAGCACCGGCAACGCTAGTCATTGTACAATATTTGTGCACAATTGCTTACATTAGGCGGCCGGTCCACTTTATTGAGTCCCCCTCAGCACCATTTAGTGCTCCTGTTGTCTGCGAAGTCCAAATTGTAACCCTGAATCAGTTCCTCTTCTGACCCTTTGTATCATGTTACATGACGAGTAATGATCACCTGTTAGCTTTATCCCTAATTATAACTCTCACTCTTTCCCTGCATCTAACCCTAGCTCTAATCCCATCATTAACCTCGGTCCGGGCACACGCGTGAACCCTTACTCTCATCTCAGCCTCTCCTGGTGATACATCACACCTGGGATCGTTTGCTCCCTGTGGGCTGTGGGAAATTTGCTACCAGCACGCCCTGGAAGTGGGGCTCATTCCGCTGCAACGGGAGGTCTTCCCAGGACGCGTCACAGCTCAACGCAAGAGCTCCTGGGTTTCGAAGGCTCTTGCAGCAAGCCTTCACAAAGCAGCAGGGAGCGCCGTTCCAGATGGGAAACTTGAGACTGGATGTCCAGAAAAGCAAGACGTCAGAAGCGAAACCTTTTTCCTGCAGGGTGTGGCATACCATCCGCTTGCTCATTGCGACAGAGGTGGCACTAATGAAGGAAGAGGTCAACGTTACGTTCTTCTTTAAAATGCAAGGCCAGGAAAAGTGGCAGCGGTGGGATTTGAACCCACGCCTCTGAAGAGACTGGAGCCTTAATCCAGCGCCTTAGACCGCTCGGCCACGCTACCTCCCTGCTAGTCGCCGAAAGCGGAACTTGACCCGTTGCCCGGCCCGCTTTAGTGCTTTGCCTTTTCTCCTTGGAAAGTCTGGAGACAGGCAGTGGAAGGGCAGGCAAACTGTCAGGTGCGCAGAGGAGGGGAGACCATGAGGCAAGGTGGGAGATGGGGGCAAGAAGTGAGAAAAAAACTAATCGCAAGCTAGGGCAGGATTCGGAAAGTGAAGCCGAAAAGGGGCTTAGCATGCAGCCCAGGGGTTTCTTTGACTGTCCTAAGCCCACAGGGACTTTGCCGTCCTCAGCTCATGAGACTTGAGATGGGTAGCTTGATTTGCTGAGGAAATGCGGGATGACAGATTCAACTCTGGAGTCAAACATAGCCCGGAACTATCGCCTTAAACTGAGTTTTAAGCCTGGTGCCGATAAAAAGAAAGAAATTAGCCTTAGATCGGGCAAGCCGTTTGACGGGGGAAAATGAGACCCCCTAGGCCAGCTAGGTGGTCGCTGGATGCTGTGCAGACATCAGCAGCTGTTCATTTCATGCCCTCACGTCTCCTCGTTAGTATAGTGGTCAGTATCCCCGCCTGTCACGCGGGAGACCGGGGTTCAATTCCCCGACGGGGAGGTTAAACCTTTTCTGGATTTTTTTTAGTTCTTGACAAATATTCTTGAAGATTAGGCTGAGTCAAGTAGGGAATGGGTGCCAAGAACTGACTCTTTAAGAAAAAAGCACCGGCAACGCTAGTCATCGTACAATATTTGTGCACAATTGCTTACATTAGGCGGCCGGTCCACTTTATTGAGTCCCCCTCAGCACCATTTAGTGCTCCTGTTGTCTGCGAAGTCCAAATTGTAACCCTGAATCAGTTCCTCTTCTGACCCTTTGTATCATGTTACATGACGAGTAATGATCACCTGTTAGCTTTATCCCTAATTATAACTCTCACTCTTTCCCTGCATCTAACCCTAGCTCTAATCCCATCATTAACCTCGGTCCGGGCACACGCGTGAACCCTTACTCTCATCTCAGCCTCTCCTGGTGATACATCACACCTGGGATCGTTTGCTCCCTGTGGGCTGTGGGAAATTTGCTACCAGCACGCCCTGGAAGTGGGGCTCATTCCGCTGCAACGGGAGGTCTTCCCAGGACGCGTCACAGCTCAACGCAAGAGCTCCTGGGTTTCGAAGGCTCTTGCAGCAAGCCTTCACAAAGCAGCAGGGAGCGCCGTTCCAGATGGGAAACTTGAGACTGGATGTCCAGAAAAGCAAGACGTCAGAAGCGAAACCTTTTTCCTGCAGGGTGTGGCATACCATCCGCTTGCTCATTGCGACAGAGGTGGCACTAATGAAGGAAGAGGTCAACGTTACGTTCTTCTTTAAAATGCAAGGCCAGGAAAAGTGGCAGCGGTGGGATTTGAACCCACGCCTCCGAAGAGACTGGAGCCTTAATCCAGCGCCTTAGACCGCTCGGCCACGCTACCTCCCTGCTAGTCGCCGAAAGCGGAACTTGACCCGTTGCCCGGCCCGCTTTAGTGCTTTGCCTTTTCTCCTTGGAAAGTCTGGAGACAGGCAGTGGAAGGTCAGGCAAACTGTCAGGTGCGCAGAGGAGGGGAGACCATGAGGCAAGGTGGGAGATGGGGGCAAGAAGTGAGAAAAAAACTAATCGCAAGCTAGGGCAGGATTCGGAAAGTGAAGCCGAAAAGGGGCTTAGCATGCAGCCCAGGGGTTTCTTTGACTGTCCTAAGCCCACAGGGACTTTGCCGTCCTCAGCTCATGAGACTTGAGATGGGTAGCTTGATTTGCTGAGGAAATGCGGGATGACAGATTCAACTCTGGAGTCAAACATAGCCCGGAACTATCGCCTTAAACTGAGTTTTAAGCCTGGTGCCGATAAAAAGAAAGAAATTAGCCTTAGATCGGGCAAGCCGTTTGACGGGGGAAAATGAGACCCCCTAGGCCAGCTAGGTGGTCGCTGGATGCTGTGCAGACATCAGCAGCTGTTCATTTCATGCCCTCACGTCTCCTCGTTAGTATAGTGGTCAGTATCCCCGCCTGTCACGCGGGAGACCGGGGTTCAATTCCCCGACGGGGAGGTTAAACCTTTTCTGGATTTTTTTTAGTTCTTGACAAATATTCTTGAAGATTAGGCTGAGTCAAGTAGGGAATGGGTGCCAAGAACTGACTCTTTAAGAAAAAAGCACCGGCAACGCTAGTCATCGTACAATATTTGTGCACAATTGCTTACATTAGGCGGCCGGTCCACTTTATTGAGTCCCCCTCAGCACCATTTAGTGCTCCTGTTGTCTGCGAAGTCCAAATTGTAACCCTGAATCAGTTCCTCTTCTGACCCTTTGTATCATGTTACATGACGAGTAATGATCACCTGTTAGCTTTATCCCTAATTATAACTCTCACTCTTTCCCTGCATCTAACCCTAGCTCTAATCCCATCATTAACCTCGGTCCGGGCACACGCGTGAACCCCTACTCTCATCTCAGCCTCTCCTGGTGATACATCACACCTGGGATCGTTTGCTCCCTGTGGGCTGTGGGAAATTTGCTACCAGCACGCCCTGGAAGTGGGGCTCATTCCGCTGTAACGGGAGGTCTTCCCAGGACGCGTCACAGCTCAACGCAAGAGCTCCTGGGTTTCGAAGGCTCTTGCAGCAAGCCTTCACAAAGCAGCAGGGAGCGCCGTTCCAGATGGGAAACTTGAGACTGGATGTCCAGAAAAGCAAGACGTCAGAAGCGAAACCTTTTTCCTGCAGGGTGTGGCATACCATCCGCTTGCTCATTGCGACAGAGGTGGCACTAATGAAGGAAGAGGTCAACGTTACGTTCTTCTTTAAAATGCAAGGCCAGGAAAAGTGGCAGCGGTGGGATTTGAACCCACGCCTCCGAAGAGACTGGAGCCTTAATCCAGCGCCTTAGACCGCTCGGCCACGCTACCTCCCTGCTAGTCGCCGAAAGCGGAACTTGACCCGTTGCCCGGCCCGCTTTAGTGCTTTGCCTTTTCTCCTTGGAAAGTCTGGAGACAGGCAGTGGAAGGGCAGGCAAACTGTCAGGTGCGCAGAGGAGGGGAGACCATGAGGCAAGGTGGGAGATGGGGGCAAGAAGTGAGAAAAAAACTAATCGCAAGCTAGGGCAGGATTCGGAAAGTGAAGCCGAAAAGGGGCTTAGCATGCAGCCCAGGGGTTTCTTTGACTGTCCTAAGCCCACAGGGACTTTGCCGTCCTCAGCTCATGAGACTTGAGATGGGTAGCTTGATTTGCTGAGGAAATGCGGGATGACAGATTCAACTCTGGAGTCAAACATAGCCCGGAACTATCGCCTTAAACTGAGTTTTAAGCCTGGTGCCGATAAAAAGAAAGAAATTAGCCTTAGATCGGGCAAGCCGTTTGACGGGGGAAAATGAGACCCCCTAGGCCAGCTAGGTGGTCGCTGGATGCTGTGCAGACATCAGCAGCTGTTCATTTCATGCCCTCACGTCTCCTCGTTAGTATAGTGGTCAGTATCCCTGTCACGCGGGAGACCGGGGTTCAATTCCCCGACGGGGAGGTTAAACCTTTTCTGGATTTTTTTTAGTTCTTGACAAATATTCTTGAAGATTAGGCTGAGTCAAGTAGGGAATGGGTGCCAAGAACTGACTCTTTAAGAAAAAAGCACCGGCAACGCTAGTCATCGTACAATATTTGTGCACAATTGCTTACATTAGGCGGCCGGTCCACTTTATTGAGTCCCCCTCAGCACCATTTAGTGCTCCTGTTGTCTGCGAAGTCCAAATTGTAACCCTGAATCAGTTCCTCTTCTGACCCTTTGTATCATGTTACATGACGAGTAATGATCACCTGTTAGCTTTATCCCTAATTATAACTCTCACTCTTTCCCTGCATCTAACCCTAGCTCTAATCCCATCATTAACCTCGGTCCGGGCACACGCGTGAACCCTTACTCTCATCTCAGCCTCTCCTGGTGATACATCACACCTGGGATCGTTTGCTCCCTGTGGGCTGTGGGAAATTTGCTACCAGCACGCCCTGGAAGTGGGGCTCATTCCGCTGCAACGGGAGGTCTTCCCAGGACGCGTCACAGCTCAACGCAAGAGCTCCTGGGTTTCGAAGGCTCTTGCAGCAAGCCTTCACAAAGCAGCAGGGAGCGCCGTTCCAGATGGGAAACTTGAGACTGGATGTCCAGAAAAGCAAGACGTCAGAAGCGAAACCTTTTTCCTGCAGGGTGTGGCATACCATCCGCTTGCTCATTGCGACAGAGGTGGCACTAATGAAGGAAGAGGTCAACGTTACGTTCTTCTTTAAAATGCAAGGCCAGGAAAAGTGGCAGCGGTGGGATTTGAACCCACGCCTCCGAAGAGACTGGAGCCTTAATCCAGCGCCTTAGACCGCTCGGCCACGCTACCTCCCTGCTAGTTGCCGAAAGCGGAACTTGACCCGTTGCCCGGCCCGCTTTAGTGCTTTGCCTTTTCTCCTTGGAAAGTCTGGAGACAGGCAGTGGAAGGGCAGGCAAACTGTCAGGTGCGCAGAGGAGGGGAGACCATGAGGCAAGGTGGGAGATGGGGGCAAGAAGTGAGAAAAAAACTAATCGCAAGCTAGGGCAGGATTCGGAAAGTGAAGCCGAAAAGGGGCTTAGCATGCAGCCCAGGGGTTTCTTTGACTGTCCTAAGCCCACAGGGACTTTGCCGTCCTCAGCTCATGAGACTTGAGATGGGTAGCTTGATTTGCTGAGGAAATGCGGGATGACAGATTCAACTCTGGAGTCAAACATAGCCCGGAACTATCGCCTTAAACTGAGTTTTAAGCCTGGTGCCGATAAAAAGAAAGAAATTAGCCTTAGATCGGGCAAGCCGTTTGACGGGGGAAAATGAGACCCCCTAGGCCAGCTAGGTGGTCGCTGGATGCTGTGCAGACATCAGCAGCTGTTCATTTCATGCCCTCACGTCTCCTCGTTAGTATAGTGGTCAGTATCCCCGCCTGTCACGCGGGAGACCGCGACGGGGAGGTTAAACCTTTTCTGGATTTTTTTTAGTTCTTGACAAATATTCTTGAAGATTAGGCTGAGTCAAGTAGGGAATGGGTGCCAAGAACTGACTCTTTAAGAAAAAAGCACCGGCAACGCTAGTCATCGTACAATATTTGTGCACAATTGCTTACATTAGGCGGCCGGTCCACTTTATTGAGTCCCCCTCAGCACCATTTAGTGCTCCTGTTGTCTGCGAAGTCCAAATTGTAACCCTGAATCAGTTCCTCTTCTGACCCTTTGTATCATGTTACATGACGAGTAATGATCACCTGTTAGCTTTATCCCTAATTATAACTCTCACTCTTTCCCTGCATCTAACCCTAGCTCTAATCCCATCATTAACCTCGGTCCGGGCACACGCGTGAACCCTTACTCTCATCTCAGCCTCTCCTGGTGATACATCACACCTGGGATCGTTTGCTCCCTGTGGGCTGTGGGAAATTTGCTACCAGCACGCCCTGGAAGTGGGGCTCATTCCGCTGCAACGGGAGGTCTTCCCAGGACGCGTCACAGCTCAACGCAAGAGCTCCTGGGTTTCGAAGGCTCTTGCAGCAAGCCTTCACAAAGCAGCAGGGAGCGCCGTTCCAGATGGGAAACTTGAGACTGGATGTCCAGAAAAGCAAGACGTCAGAAGCGAAACCTTTTTCCTGCAGGGTGTGGCATACCATCCGCTTGCTCATTGCGACAGAGGTGGCACTAATGAAGGAAGAGGTCAACGTTACGTTCTTCTTTAAAATGCAAGGCCAGGAAAAGTGGCAGCGGTGGGATTTGAACCCACGCCTCCGAAGAGACTGGAGCCTTAATCCAGCGCCTTAGACCGCTCGGCCACGCTACCTCCCTGCTAGTCGCCGAAAGCGGAACTTGACCCGTTGCCCGGCCCGCTTTAGTGCTTTGCCTTTTCTCCTTGGAAAGTCTGGAGACAGGCAGTGGAAGGGCAGGCAAACTGTCAGGTGCGCAGAGGAGGGGAGACCATGAGGCAAGGTGGGAGATGGGGGCAAGAAGTGAGAAAAAAACTAATCGCAAGCTAGGGCAGGATTCGGAAAGTGAAGCCGAAAAGGGGCTTAGCATGCAGCCCAGGGGTTTCTTTGACTGTCCTAAGCCCACAGGGACTTTGCCGTCCTCAGCTCATGAGACTTGAGATGGGTAGCTTGATTTGCTGAGGAAATGCGGGATGACAGATTCAACTCTGGAGTCAAACATAGCCCGGAACTATCGCCTTAAACTGAGTTTTAAGCCTGGTGCCGATAAAAAGAAAGAAATTAGCCTTAGATCGGGCAAGCCGTTTGACGGGGGAAAATGAGACCCCCTAGGCCAGCTAGGTGGTCGCTGGATGCTGTGCAGACATCAGCAGCTGTTCATTTCATGCCCTCACGTCTCCTCGTTAGTATAGTGGTCAGTATCCCCGCCTGTCACGCGGGAGACCGGGGTTCAATTCCCCGACGGGGAGGTTAAACCTTTTCTGGATTTTTTTTAGTTCTTGACAAATATTCTTGAAGATTAGGCTGAGTCAAGTAGGGAATGGGTGCCAAGAACTGACTCTTTAAGAAAAAAGCACCGGCAACGCTAGTCATCGTACAATATTTGTGCACAATTGCTTACATTAGGCGGCCGGTCCACTTTATTGAGTCCCCCTCAGCACCATTTAGTGCTCCTGTTGTCTGCGAAGTCCAAATTGTAACCCTGAATCAGTTCCTCTTCTGACCCTTTGTATCATGTTACATGACGAGTAATGATCACCTGTTAGCTTTATCCCTAATTATAACTCTCACTCTTTCCCTGCATCTAACCCTA
The DNA here is from genome assembly GCF_040938575.1 of Ambystoma mexicanum. Taxonomy (NCBI): domain Eukaryota; kingdom Metazoa; phylum Chordata; class Amphibia; order Caudata; family Ambystomatidae; genus Ambystoma; species Ambystoma mexicanum. The sequence continues at coordinate 2,611,219 of NW_027182434.1, forward strand.
GCTCTAATCCCATCATTAACCTCGGTCCGGGCACACGCGTGAACCCCTACTCTCATCTCAGCCTCTCCTGGTGATACATCACACCTGGGATCGTTTGCTCCCTGTGGGCTGTGGGAAATTTGCTACCAGCACGCCCTGGAAGTGGGGCTCATTCCGCTGCAACGGGAGGTCTTCCCATGACGCGTCACAGCTCAACGCAAGAGCTCCTGGGTTTCGAAGGCTCTTGCAGCAAGCCTTCACAAAGCAGCAGGGAGCGCCGTTCCAGATGGGAAACTTGAGACTGGATGTCCAGAAAAGCAAGACGTCAGAAGCGAAACCTTTTTCCTGCAGGGTGTGGCATACCATCCGCTTGCTCATTGCGACAGAGGTGGCACTAATGAAGGAAGAGGTCAACGTTACGTTCTTCTTTAAAATGCAAGGCCAGGAAAAGTGGCAGCGGTGGGATTTGAACCCACGCCTCCGAAGAGACTGGAGCCTTAATCCAGCGCCTTAGACCGCTCGGCCACGCTACCTCCCTGCTAGTCGCCGAAAGCGGAACTTGACCCGTTGCCCGGCCCGCTTTAGTGCTTTGCCTTTTCTCCTTGGAAAGTCTGGAGACAGGCAGTGGAAGGGCAGGCAAACTGTCAGGTGCGCAGAGGAGGGGAGACCATGAGGCAAGGTGGGAGATGGGGGCAAGAAGTGAGAAAAAAACTAATCGCAAGCTAGGGCAGGATTCGGAAAGTGAAGCCGAAAAGGGGCTTAGCATGCAGCCCAGGGGTTTCTTTGACTGTCCTAAGCCCACAGGGACTTTGCCGTCCTCAGCTCATGAGACTTGAGATGGGTAGCTTGATTTGCTGAGGAAATGCGGGATGACAGATTCAACTCTGGAGTCAAACATAGCCCGGAACTATCGCCTTAAACTGAGTTTTAAGCCTGGTGCCGATAAAAAGAAAGAAATTAGCCTTAGATCGGGCAAGCCGTTTGACGGGGGAAAATGAGACCCCCTAGGCCAGCTAGGTGGTCGCTGGATGCTGTGCAGACATCAGCAGCTGTTCATTTCATGCCCTCACGTCTCCTCGTTAGTATAGTGGTCAGTATCCCCGCCTGTCACGCGGGAGACCGGGGTTCAATTCCCCGACGGGGAGGTTAAACCTTTTCTGGATTTTTTTTAGTTCTTGACAAATATTCTTGAAGATTAGGCTGAGTCAAGTAGGGAATGGGTGCCAAGAACTGACTCTTTAAGAAAAAAGCACCGGCAACGCTAGTCATCGTACAATATTTGTGCACAATTGCTTACATTAGGCGGCCGGTCCACTTTATTGAGTCCCCCTCAGCACCATTTAGTGCTCCTGTTGTCTGCGAAGTCCAAATTGTAACCCTGAATCAGTTCCTCTTCTGACCCTTTGTATCATGTTACATGACGAGTAATGATCACCTGTTAGCTTTATCCCTAATTATAACTCTCACTCTTTCCCTGCATCTAACCCTAGCTCTAATCCCATCATTAACCTCGGTCCGGGCACACGCGTGAACCCTTACTCTCATCTCAGCCTCTCCTGGTGATACATCACACCTGGGATCGTTTGCTCCCTGTGGGCTGTGGGAAATTTGCTACCAGCACGCCCTGGAAGTGGGGCTCATTCCGCTGCAACGGGAGGTCTTCCCAGGACGCGTCACAGCTCAACGCAAGAGCTCCTGGGTTTCGAAGGCTCTTGCAGCAAGCCTTCACAAAGCAGCAGGGAGCGCCGTTCCAGATGGGAAACTTGAGACTGGATGTCCAGAAAAGCAAGACGTCAGAAGCGAAACCTTTTTCCTGCAGGGTGTGGCATACCATCCGCTTGCTCATTGCGACAGAGGTGGCACTAATGAAGGAAGAGGTCAACGTTACGTTCTTCTTTAAAATGCAAGGCCAGGAAAAGTGGCAGCGGTGGGATTTGAACCCACGCCTCCGAAGAGACTGGAGCCTTAATCCAGCGCCTTAGACCGCTCGGCCACGCTACCTCCCTGCTAGTCGCCGAAAGCGGAACTTGACCCGTTGCCCGGCCCGCTTTAGTGCTTTGCCTTTTCTCCTTGGAAAGTCTGGAGACAGGCAGTGGAAGGGCAGGCAAACTGTCAGGTGCGCAGAGGAGGGGAGACCATGAGGCAAGGTGGGAGATGGGGGCAAGAAGTGAGAAAAAAACTAATCGCAAGCTAGGGCAGGATTCGGAAAGTGAAGCCGAAAAGGGGCTTAGCATGCAGCCCAGGGGTTTCTTTGACTGTCCTAAGCCCACAGGGACTTTGCCGTCCTCAGCTCATGAGACTTGAGATGGGTAGCTTGATTTGCTGAGGAAATGCGGGATGACAGATTCAACTCTGGAGTCAAACATAGCCCGGAACTATCGCCTTAAACTGAGTTTTAAGCCTGGTGCCGATAAAAAGAAAGAAATTAGCCTTAGATCGGGCAAGCCGTTTGACGGGGGAAAATGAGACCCCCTAGGCCAGCTAGGTGGTCGCTGGATGCTGTGCAGACATCAGCAGCTGTTCATTTCATGCCCTCACGTCTCCTCGTTAGTATAGTGGTCAGTATCCCCGCCTGTCACGCGGGAGACCGACGGGGAGGTTAAACCTTTTCTGGATTTTTTTTAGTTCTTGACAAATATTCTTGAAGATTAGGCTGAGTCAAGTAGGGAATGGGTGCCAAGAACTGACTCTTTAAGAAAAAAGCACCGGCAACGCTAGTCATCGTACAATATTTGTGCACAATTGCTTACATTAGGCGGCCGGTCCACTTTATTGAGTCCCCCTCAGCACCATTTAGTGCTCCTGTTGTCTGCGAAGTCCAAATTGTAACCCTGAATCAGTTCCTCTTCTGACCCTTTGTATCATGTTACATGACGAGTAATGATCACCTGTTAGCTTTATCCCTAATTATAACTCTCACTCTTTCCCTGCATCTAACCCTAGCTCTAATCCCATCATTAACCTCGGTCCGGGCACACGCGTGAACCCCTACTCTCATCTCAGCCTCTCCTGGTGATACATCACACCTGGGATCGTTTGCTCCCTGTGGGCTGTGGGAAATTTGCTACCAGCACGCCCTGGAAGTGGGGCTCATTCCGCTGCAACGGGAGGTCTTCCCAGGACGCGTCACAGCTCAACGCAAGAGCTCCTGGGTTTCGAAGGCTCTTGCAGCAAGCCTTCACAAAGCAGCAGGGAGCGCCGTTCCAGATGGGAAACTTGAGACTGGATGTCCAGAAAAGCAAGACGTCAGAAGCGAAACCTTTTTCCTGCAGGGTGTGGCATACCATCCGCTTGCTCATTGCGACAGAGGTGGCACTAATGAAGGAAGAGGTCAACGTTACGTTCTTCTTTAAAATGCAAGGCCAGGAAAAGTGGCAGCGGTGGGATTTGAACCCACGCCTCCGAAGAGACTGGAGCCTTAATCCAGCGCCTTAGACCGCTCGGCCACGCTACCTCCCTGCTAGTCGCCGAAAGCGGAACTTGACCCGTTGCCCGGCCCGCTTTAGAGCTTTGCCTTTTCTCCTTGGAAAGTCTGGAGACAGGCAGTGGAAGGGCAGGCAAACTGTCAGGTGCGCAGAGGAGGGGAGACCATGAGGCAAGGTGGGAGATGGGGGCAAGAAGTGAGAAAAAAACTAATCGCAAGCTAGGGCAGGATTCGGAAAGTGAAGCCGAAAAGGGGCTTAGCATGCAGCCCAGGGGTTTCTTTGACTGTCCTAAGCCCACAGGGACTTTGCCGTCCTCAGCTCATGAGACTTGAGATGGGTAGCTTGATTTGCTGAGGAAATGCGGGATGACAGATTCAACTCTGGAGTCAAACATAGCCCGGAACTATCGCCTTAAACTGAGTTTTAAGCCTGGTGCCGATAAAAAGAAAGAAATTAGCCTTAGATTGGGCAAGCCGTTTGACGGGGGAAAATGAGACCCCCTAGGCCAGCTAGGTGGTCGCTGGATGCTGTGCAGACATCAGCAGCTGTTCATTTCATGCCCTCACGTCTCCTCGTTAGTATAGTGGTCAGTATCCCCGCCTGTCACGCGGGAGACCGGGGTTCAATTCCCCGACGGGGAGGTTAAACCTTTTCTGGATTTTTTTTAGTTCTTGACAAATATTCTTGAAGATTAGGCTGAGTCAAGTAGGGAATGGGTGCCAAGAACTGACTCTTTAAGAAAAAAGCACCGGCAACGCTAGTCATCGTACAATATTTGTGCACAATTGCTTACATTAGGCGGCCGGTCCACTTTATTGAGTCCCCCTCAGCACCATTTAGTGCTCCTGTTGTCTGCGAAGTCCAAATTGTAACCCTGAATCAGTTCCTCTTCTGACCCTTTGTATCATGTTACATGACGAGTAATGATCACCTGTTAGCTTTATCCCTAATTATAACTCTCACTCTTTCCCTGCATCTAACCCTAGCTCTAATCCCATCATTAACCTCGGTCCGGGCACACGCGTGAACCCTTACTCTCATCTCAGCCTCTCCTGGTGATACATCACACCTGGGATCGTTTGCTCCCTGTGGGCTGTGGGAAATTTGCTACCAGCACGCCCTGGAAGTGGGGCTCATTCCGCTGCAACGGGAGGTCTTCCCAGGACGCGTCACAGCTCAACGCAAGAGCTCCTGGGTTTCGAAGGCTCTTGCAGCAAGCCTTCACAAAGCAGCAGGGAGCGCCGTTCCAGATGGGAAACTTGAGACTGGATGTCCAGAAAAGCAAGACGTCAGAAGCGAAACCTTTTTCCTGCAGGGTGTGGCATACCATCCGCTTGCTCATTGCGACAGAGGTGGCACTAATGAAGGAAGAGGTCAACGTTACGTTCTTCTTTAAAATGCAAGGCCAGGAAAAGTGGCAGCGGTGGGATTTGAACCCACGCCTCCGAAGAGACTGGAGCCTTAATCCAGCGCCTTAGACCGCTCGGCCACGCTACCTCCCTGCTAGTCGCCGAAAGCGGAACTTGACCCGTTGCCCGGCCCGCTTTAGTGCTTTGCCTTTTCTCCTTGGAAAGTCTGGAGACAGGCAGTGGAAGGGCAGGCAAACTGTCAGGTGCGCAGAGGAGGGGAGACCATGAGGCAAGGTGGGAGATGGGGGCAAGAAGTGAGAAAAAAACTAATCGCAAGCTAGGGCAGGATTCGGAAAGTGAAGCCGAAAAGGGGCTTAGCATGCAGCCCAGGGGTTTCTTTGACTGTCCTAAGCCCACAGGGACTTTGCCGTCCTCAGCTCATGAGACTTGAGATGGGTAGCTTGATTTGCTGAGGAAATGCGGGATGACAGATTCAACTCTGGAGTCAAACATAGCCCGGAACTATCGCCTTAAACTGAGTTTTAAGCCTGGTGCCGATAAAAAGAAAGAAATTAGCCTTAGATCGGGCAAGCCGTTTGACGGGGGAAAATGAGACCCCCTAGGCCATCTAGGTGGTCGCTGGATGCTGTGCAGACATCAGCAGCTGTTCATTTCATGCCCTCACGTCTCCTCGTTAGTATAGTGGTCAGTATCCCCGCCTGTCACGCGGCAGACCGGGGTTCAATTCCCCGACGGGGAGGTTAAACCTTTTCTGGATTTTTTTTAGTTCTTGACAAATATTCTTGAAGATTAGGCTGAGTCAAGTAGGGAATGGGTGCCAAGAACTGACTCTTTAAGAAAAAAGCACCGGCAACGCTAGTCATCGTACAATATTTGTGCACAATTGCTTACATTAGGCGGCCGGTCCACTTTATTGAGTCCCCCTCAGCACCATTTAGTGCTCCTGTTGTCTGCGAAGTCCAAATTGTAACCCTGAATCAGTTCCTCTTCTGACCCTTTGTATCATGTTACATGACGAGTAATGATCACCTGTTAGCTTTATCCCTAATTATAACTCTCACTCTTTCCCTGCATCTAACCCTAGCTCTAATCCCATCATTAACCTCGGTCCGGGCACACGCGTGAACCCTTACTCTCATCTCAGCCTCTCCTGGTGATACATCACACCTGGGATCGTTTGCTCCCTGTGGGCTGTGTGAAATTTGCTACCAGCACGCCCTGGAAGTGGGGCTCATTCCGCTGCAACGGGAGGTCTTCCCAGGACGCGTCACAGCTCAACGCAAGAGCTCCTGGGTTTCGAAGGCTCTTGCAGCAAGCCTTCGCAAAGCAGCAGGGAGCGCCGTTCCAGATGGGAAACTTGAGACTGGATGTCCAAAAAAGCAAGACGTCAGAAGCGAAACCTTTTTCCTGCAGGGTGTGGCATACCATCCGCTTGCTCATTGCGACAGAGGTGGCACTAATGAAGGAAGAGGTCAACGTTACGTTCTTCTTTAAAATGCAAGGCCAGGAAAAGTGGCAGCGGTGGGATTTGAACCCACGCCTCCGAAGAGACTGGAGCCTTAATCCAGCGCCTTAGACCGCTCGGCCACGCTACCTCCCTGCTAGTCGCCGAAAGCGGAACTTGACCCGTTGCCCGGCCCGCTTTAGTGCTTTGCCTTTTCTCCTTGGAAAGTCTGGAGACAGGCAGTGGAAGGGCAGGCAAACTGTCAGGTGCGCAGAGGAGGGGAGACCATGAGGCAAGGTGGGAGATGGGGGCAAGAAGTGAGAAAAAAACTAATCGCAAGCTAGGGCAGGATTCGGAAAGTGAAGCCGAAAAGGGGCTTAGCATGCAGCCCAGGGGTTTCTTTGACTGTCCTAAGCCCACAGGGACTTTGCCGTCCTCAGCTCATGAGACTTGAGATGGGTAGCTTGATTTGCTGAGGAAATGCGGGATGACAGATTCAACTCTGGAGTCAAACATAGCCCGGAACTATCGCCTTAAACTGAGTTTTAAGCCTGGTGCCGATAAAAAGAAAGAAATTAGCCTTAGATCGGGCAAGCCGTTTGACGGGGGAAAATGAGACCCCCCTAGGCCAGCTAGGTGGTCGCTGGATGCTGTGCAGACATCAGCAGCTGTTCATTTCATGCCCTCACGTCTCCTCGTTAGTATAGTGGTCAGTATCCCCGCCTGTCACGCGGGAGACCGGGGTTCAATTCCCCGACGGGGAGGTTAAACCGTTTCTGGATTTTTTTTAGTTCTTGACAAATATTCTTGAAGATTAGGCTGAGTCAAGTAGGGAATGGGTGCCAAGAACTGACTCTTTAAGAAAAAAGCACCGGCAACGCTAGTCATCGTACAATATTTGTGCACAATTGCTTACATTAGGCGGCCGGTCCACTTTATTGAGTCCCCCTCAGCACCATTTAGTGCTCCTGTTGTCTGCGAAGTCCAAATTGTAACCCTGAATCAGTTCCTCTTCTGACCCTTTGTATCATGTTACATGACGAGTAATGATCACCTGTTAGCTTTATCCCTAATTATAACTCTCACTCTTTCCCTGCATCTAACCCTAGCTCTAATCCCATCATTAACCTCGGTCCGGGCACACGCGTGAACCCCTACTCTCATCTCAGCCTCTCCTGGTGATACATCACACCTGGGATCGTTTGCTCCCTGTGGGCTGTGGGAAATTTGCTACCAGCACGCCCTGGAAGTGGGGCTCATTCCGCTGCAACGGGAGGTCTTCCCAGGACGCGTCACAGCTCAACGCAAGAGCTCCTGGGTTTCGAAGGCTCTTGCAGCAAGCCTTCACAAAGCAGCAGGGAGCGCCGTTCCAGATGGGAAACTTGAGACTGGATGTCCAGAAAAGCAAGACGTCAGAAGCGAAACCTTTTTCCTGCAGGGTGTGGCATACCATCCGCTTGCTCATTGCGACAGAGGTGGCACTAATGAAGGAAGAGGTCAACGTTACGTTCTTCTTTAAAATGCAAGGCCAGGAAAAGTGGCAGCGGTGGGATTTGAACCCACGCCTCCGAAGAGACTGGAGCCTTAATCCAGCGCCTTAGACCGCTCGGCCACGCTACCTCCCTGCTAGTCGCCGAAAGCGGAACTTGACCCGTTGCCCGGCCCGCTTTAGTGCTTTGCCTTTTCTCCTTGGAAAGTCTGGAGACAGGCAGTGGAAGGGCAGGCAAACTGTCAGGTGCGCAGAGGAGGGGAGACCATGAGGCAAGGTGGGAGATGGGGGCAAGAAGTGAGAAAAAAACTAATCGCAAGCTAGGGCAGGATTCGGAAAGTGAAGCCGAAAAGGGGCTTAGCATGCAGCCCAGGGGTTTCTTTGACTGTCCTAAGCCCACAGGGACTTTGCCGTCCTCAGCTCATGAGACTTGAGATGGGTAGCTTGATTTGCTGAGGAAATGCGGGATGACAGATTCAACTCTGGAGTCAAACATAGCCCGGAACTATCGCCTTAAACTGAGTTTTAAGCCTGGTGCCGATAAAAAGAAAGAAATTAGCCTTAGATCGGGCAAGCCGTTTGACGGGGGAAAATGAGACCCCCTAGGCCAGCTAGGTGGTCGCTGGATGCTGTGCAGACATCAGCAGCTGTTCATTTCATGCCCTCACGTCTCCTCGTTAGTATAGTGGTCAGTATCCCTGTCACGCGGGAGACCGGGGTTCAATTCCCCGACGGGGAGGTTAAACCTTTTCTGGATTTTTTTTAGTTCTTGACAAATATTCTTGAAGATTAGGCTGAGTCAAGTAGGGAATGGGTGCCAAGAACTGACTCTTTAAGAAAAAAGCACCGGCAACGCTAGTCATCGTACAATATTTGTGCACAATTGCTTACATTAGGCGGCCGGTCCACTTTATTGAGTCCCCCTCAGCACCATTTAGTGCTCCTGTTGTCTGCGAAGTCCAAATTGTAACCCTGAATCAGTTCCTCTTCTGACCCTTTGTATCATGTTACATGACGAGTAATGATCACCTGTTAGCTTTATCCCTAATTATAACTCTCACTCTTTCCCTGCATCTAACCCTAGCTCTAATCCCATCATTAACCTCGGTCCGGGCACACGCGTGAACCCTTACTCTCATCTCAGCCTCTCCTGGTGATACATCACACCTGGGATCGTTTGCTCCCTGTGGGCTGTGGGAAATTTGCTACCAGCACGCCCTGGAAGTGGGGCTCATTCCGCTGCAACGGGAGGTCTTCCCAGGACGCGTCACAGCTCAACGCAAGAGCTCCTGGGTTTCGAAGGCTCTTGCAGCAAGCCTTCACAAAGCAGCAGGGAGCGCCGTTCCAGATGGGAAACTTGAGACTGGATGTCCAGAAAAGCAAGACGTCAGAAGCGAAACCTTTTTCCTGCAGGGTGTGGCATACCATCCGCTTGCTCATTGCGACAGAGGTGGCACTAATGAAGGAAGAGGTCAACGTTACGTTCTTCTTTAAAATGCAAGGCCAGGAAAAGTGGCAGCGGTGGGATTTGAACCCACGCCTCCGAAGAGACTGGAGCCTTAATCCAGCGCCTTAGACCGCTCGGCCACGCTACCTCCCTGCTAGTCGCCGAAAGCGGAACTTGACCCGTTGCCCGGCCCGCTTTAGTGCTTTGCCTTTTCTCCTTGGAAAGTCTGGAGACAGGCAGTGGAAGGGCAGGCAAACTGTCAGGTGCGCAGAGGAGGGGAGACCATGAGGCAAGGTGGGAGATGGGGGCAAGAAGTGAGAAAAAAACTAATCGCAAGCTAGGGCAGGATTCGGAAAGTGAAGCCGAAAAGGGGCTTAGCATGCAGCCCAGGGGTTTCTTTGACTGTCCTAAGCCCACAGGGACTTTGCCGTCCTCAGCTCATGAGACTTGAGATGGGTAGCTTGATTTGCTGAGGAAATGCGGGATGACAGATTCAACTCTGGAGTCAAACATAGCCCGGAACTATCGCCTTAAACTGAGTTTTAAGCCTGGTGCCGATAAAAAGAAAGAAATTAGCCTTAGATCGGGCAAGCCGTTTGACGGGGGAAAATGAGACCCCCTAGGCCAGCTAGGTGGTCGCTGGATGCTGTGCAGACATCAGCAGCTGTTCATTTCATGCCCTCACGTCTCCTCGTTAGTATAGTGGTCAGTATCCCCGCCTGTCACGCGGGAGACCGACGGGGAGGTTAAACCTTTTCTGGATTTTTTTTAGTTCTTGACAAATATTCTTGAAGATTAGGCTGAGTCAAGTAGGGAATGGGTGCCAAGAACTGACTCTTTAAGAAAAAAGCACCGGCAACGCTAGTCATCGTACAATATTTGTGCACAATTGCTTACATTAGGCGGCCGGTCCACTTTATTGAGTCCCCCTCAGCACCATTTAGTGCTCCTGTTGTCTGCGAAGTCCAAATTGTAACCCTGAATCAGTTCCTCTTCTGACCCTTTGTATCATGTTACATGACGAGTAATGATCACCTGTTAGCTTTATCCCTAATTATAACTCTCACTCTTTCCCTGCATCTAACCCTAGCTCTAATCCCATCATTAACCTCGGTCCGGGCACACGCGTGAACCCCTACTCTCATCTCAGCCTCTCCTGGTGATACATCACACCTGGGATCGTTTGCTCCCTGTGGGCTGTGGGAAATTTGCTACCAGCACGCCCTGGAAGTGGGGCTCATTCCGCTGCAACGGGAGGTCTTCCCAGGACGCGTCACAGCTCAACGCAAGAGCTCCTGGGTTTCGAAGGCTCTTGCAGCAAGCCTTCACAAAGCAGCAGGGAGCGCCGTTCCAGATGGGAAACTTGAGACTGGATGTCCAGAAAAGCAAGACGTCAGAAGCGAAACCTTTTTCCTGCAGGGTGTGGCATACCATCCGCTTGCTCATTGCGACAGAGGTGGCACTAATGAAGGAAGAGGTCAACGTTACGTTCTTCTTTAAAATGCAAGGCCAGGAAAAGTGGCAGCGGTGGGATTTGAACCCACGCCTCCGAAGAGACTGGAGCCTTAATCCAGCGCCTTAGACCGCTCGGCCACGCTACCTCCCTGCTAGTCGCCGAAAGCGGAACTTGACCCGTTGCCCGGCCCGCTTTAGAGCTTTGCCTTTTCTCCTTGGAAAGTCTGGAGACAGGCAGTGGAAGGGCAGGCAAACTGTCAGGTGCGCAGAGGAGGGGAGACCATGAGGCAAGGTGGGAGATGGGGGCAAGAAGTGAGAAAAAAACTAATCGCAAGCTAGGGCAGGATTCGGAAAGTGAAGCCGAAAAGGGGCTTAGCATGCAGCCCAGGGGTTTCTTTGACTGTCCTAAGCCCACAGGGACTTTGCCGTCCTCAGCTCATGAGACTTGAGATGGGTAGCTTGATTTGCTGAGGAAATGCGGGATGACAGATTCAACTCTGGAGTCAAACATAGCCCGGAACTATCGCCTTAAACTGAGTTTTAAGCCTGGTGCCGATAAAAAGAAAGAAATTAGCCTTAGATTGGGCAAGCCGTTTGACGGGGGAAAATGAGACCCCCTAGGCCAGCTAGGTGGTCGCTGGATGCTGTGCAGACATCAGCAGCTGTTCATTTCATGCCCTCACGTCTCCTCGTTAGTATAGTGGTCAGTATCCCCGCCTGTCACGCGGGAGACCGGGGTTCAATTCCCCGACGGGGAGGTTAAACCTTTTCTGGATTTTTTTTAGTTCTTGACAAATATTCTTGAAGATTAGGCTGAGTCAAGTAGGGAATGGGTGCCAAGAACTGACTCTTTAAGAAAAAAGCACCGGCAACGCTAGTCATCGTACAATATTTGTGCACAATTGCTTACATTAGGCGGCCGGTCCACTTTATTGAGTCCCCCTCAGCACCATTTAGTGCTCCTGTTGTCTGCGAAGTCCAAATTGTAACCCTGAATCAGTTCCTCTTCTGACCCTTTGTATCATGTTACATGACGAGTAATGATCACCTGTTAGCTTTATCCCTAATTATAACTCTCACTCTTTCCCTGCATCTAACCCTAGCTCTAATCCCATCATTAACCTCGGTCCGGGCACACGCGTGAACCCTTACTCTCATCTCAGCCTCTCCTGGTGATACATCACACCTGGGATCGTTTGCTCCCTGTGGGCTGTGGGAAATTTGCTACCAGCACGCCCTGGAAGTGGGGCTCATTCCGCTGCAACGGGAGGTCTTCCCAGGACGCGTCACAGCTCAACGCAAGAGCTCCTGGGTTTCGAAGGCTCTTGCAGCAAGCCTTCACAAAGCAGCAGGGAGCGCCGTTCCAGATGGGAAACTTGAGACTGGATGTCCAGAAAAGCAAGACGTCAGAAGCGAAACCTTTTTCCTGCAGGGTGTGGCATACCATCCGCTTGCTCATTGCGACAGAGGTGGCACTAATGAAGGAAGAGGTCAACGTTACGTTCTTCTTTAAAATGCAAGGCCAGGAAAAGTGGCAGCGGTGGGATTTGAACCCACGCCTCCGAAGAGACTGGAGCCTTAATCCAGCGCCTTAGACCGCTCGGCCACGCTACCTCCCTGCTAGTCGCCGAAAGCGGAACTTGACCCGTTGCCCGGCCCGCTTTAGTGCTTTGCCTTTTCTCCTTGGAAAGTCTGGAGACAGGCAGTGGAAGGGCAGGCAAACTGTCAGGTGCGCAGAGGAGGGGAGACCATGAGGCAAGGTGGGAGATGGGGGCAAGAAGTGAGAAAAAAACTAATCGCAAGCTAGGGCAGGATTCGGAAAGTGAAGCCGAAAAGGGGCTTAGCATGCAGCCCAGGGGTTTCTTTGACTGTCCTAAGCCCACAGGGACTTTGCCGTCCTCAGCTCATGAGACTTGAGATGGGTAGCTTGATTTGCTGAGGAAATGCGGGATGACAGATTCAACTCTGGAGTCAAACATAGCCCGGAACTATCGCCTTAAACTGAGTTTTAAGCCTGGTGCCGATAAAAAGAAAGAAATTAGCCTTAGATCGGGCAAGCCGTTTGACGGGGGAAAATGAGACCCCCTAGGCCATCTAGGTGGTCGCTGGATGCTGTGCAGACATCAGCAGCTGTTCATTTCATGCCCTCACGTCTCCTCGTTAGTATAGTGGTCAGTATCCCCGCCTGTCACGCGGCAGACCGGGGTTCAATTCCCCGACGGGGAGGTTAAACCTTTTCTGGATTTTTTTTAGTTCTTGACAAATATTCTTGAAGATTAGGCTGAGTCAAGTAGGGAATGGGTGCCAAGAACTGACTCTTTAAGAAAAAAGCACCGGCAACGCTAGTCATCGTACAATATTTGTGCACAATTGCTTACATTAGGCGGCCGGTCCACTTTATTGAGTCCCCCTCAGCACCATTTAGTGCTCCTGTTGTCTGCGAAGTCCAAATTGTAACCCTGAATCAGTTCCTCTTCTGACCCTTTGTATCATGTTACATGACGAGTAATGATCACCTGTTAGCTTTATCCCTAATTATAACTCTCACTCTTTCCCTGCATCTAACCCTAGCTCTAATCCCATCATTAACCTCGGTCCGGGCACACGCGTGAACCCTTACTCTCATCTCAGCCTCTCCTGGTGATACATCACACCTGGGATCGTTTGCTCCCTGTGGGCTGTGGGAAATTTGCTACCAGCACGCCCTGGAAGTGGGGCTCATTCCGCTGCAACGGGAGGTCTTCCCAGGACGCGTCACAGCTCAACGCAAGAGCTCCTGGGTTTCGAAGGCTCTTGCAGCAAGCCTTCACAAAGCAGCAGGGAGCGCCGTTCCAGATGGGAAACTTGAGACTGGATGTCCAGAAAAGCAAGACGTCAGAAGCGAAACCTTTTTCCTGCAGGGTGTGGCATACCATCCGCTTGCTCATTGCGACAGAGGTGGCACTAATGAAGGAAGAGGTCAACGTTACGTTCTTCTTTAAAATGCAAGGCCAGGAAAAGTGGCAGCGGTGGGATTTGAACCCACGCCTCCGAAGAGACTGGAGCCTTAATCCAGCGCCTTAGACCGCTCGGCCACGCTACCTCCCTGCTAGTCGCCGAAAGCGGAACTTGACCCGTTGCCCGGCCCGCTTTAGTGCTTTGCCTTTTCTCCTTGGAAAGTCTGGAGACAGGCAGTGGAAGGGCAGGCAAACTGTCAGGTGCGCAGAGGAGGGGAGACCATGAGGCAAGGTGGGAGATGGGGGCAAGAAGTGAGAAAAAAACTAATCGCAAGCTAGGGCAGGATTCGGAAAGTGAAGCCGAAAAGGGGCTTAGCATGCAGCCCAGGGGTTTCTTTGACTGTCCTAAGCCCACAGGGACTTTGCCGTCCTCAGCTCATGAGACTTGAGATGGGTAGCTTGATTTGCTGAGGAAATGCGGGATGACAGATTCAACTCTGGAGTCAAACATAGCCCGGAACTATCGCCTTAAACTGAGTTTTAAGCCTGGTGCCGATAAAAAGAAAGAAATTAGCCTTAGATCGGGCAAGCCGTTTGACGGGGGAAAATGAGACCCCCTAGGCCAGCTAGGTGGTCGCTGGATGCTGTGCAGACATCAGCAGCTGTTCATTTCATGCCCTCACGTCTCCTCGTTAGTATAGTGGTCAGTATCCCCGCCTGTCACGCGGGAGACCGGGGTTCAATTCCCCGACGGGGAGGTTAAACCTTTTCTGGATTTTTTTTAGTTCTTGACAAATATTCTTGAAGATTAGGCTGAGTCAAGTAGGGAATGGGTGCCAAGAACTGACTCTTTAAGAAAAAAGCACCGGCAACGCTAGTCATCGTACAATATTTGTGCACAATTGCTTACATTAGGCGGCCGGTCCACTTTATTGAGTCCCCCTCAGCACCATTTAGTGCTCCTGTTGTCTGCGAAGTCCAAATTGTAACCCTGAATCAGTTCCTCTTCTGACCCTTTGTATCATGTTACATGACGAGTAATGATCACCTGTTAGCTTTATCCCTAATTATAACTCTCACTCTTTCCCTGCATCTAACCCTAGCTCTAATCCCATCATTAACCTCGGTCCGGGCACACGCGTGAACCCTTACTCTCATCTCAGCCTCTCCTGGTGATACATCACACCTGGGATCGTTTGCTCCCTGTGGGCTGTGTGAAATTTGCTACCAGCACGCCCTGGAAGTGGGGCTCATTCCGCTGCAACGGGAGGTCTTCCCAGGACGCGTCACAGCTCAACGCAAGAGCTCCTGGGTTTCGAAGGCTCTTGCAGCAAGCCTTCGCAAAGCAGCAGGGAGCGCCGTTCCAGATGGGAAACTTGAGACTGGATGTCCAAAAAAGCAAGACGTCAGAAGCGAAACCTTTTTCCTGCAGGGTGTGGCATACCATCCGCTTGCTCATTGCGACAGAGGTGGCACTAATGAAGGAAGAGGTCAACGTTACGTTCTTCTTTAAAATGCAAGGCCAGGAAAAGTGGCAGCGGTGGGATTTGAACCCACGCCTCCGAAGAGACTGGAGCCTTAATCCAGCGCCTTAGACCGCTCGGCCACGCTACCTCCCTGCTAGTCGCCGAAAGCGGAACTTGACCCGTTGCCCGGCCCGCTTTAGTGCTTTGCCTTTTCTCCTTGGAAAGTCTGGAGACAGGCAGTGGAAGGGCAGGCAAACTGTCAGGTGCGCAGAGGAGGGGAGACCATGAGGCAAGGTGGGAGATGGGGGCAAGAAGTGAGAAAAAAACTAATCGCAAGCTAGGGCAGGATTCGGAAAGTGAAGCCGAAAAGGGGCTTAGCATGCAGCCCAGGGGTTTCTTTGACTGTCCTAAGCCCACAGGGACTTTGCCGTCCTCAGCTCATGAGACTTGAGATGGGTAGCTTGATTTGCTGAGGAAATGCGGGATGACAGATTCAACTCTGGAGTCAAACATAGCCCGGAACTATCGCCTTAAACTGAGTTTTAAGCCTGGTGCCGATAAAAAGAAAGAAATTAGCCTTAGATCGGGCAAGCCGTTTGACGGGGGAAAATGAGACCCCCCTAGGCCAGCTAGGTGGTCGCTGGATGCTGTGCAGACATCAGCAGCTGTTCATTTCATGCCCTCACGTCTCCTCGTTAGTATAGTGGTCAGTATCCCCGCCTGTCACGCGGGAGACCGGGGTTCAATTCCCCGACGGGGAGGTTAAACCGTTTCTGGATTTTTTTTAGTTCTTGACAAATATTCTTGAAGATTAGGCTGAGTCAAGTAGGGAATGGGTGCCAAGAACTGACTCTTTAAGAAAAAAGCACCGGCAACGCTAGTCATCGTACAATATTTGTGCACAATTGCTTACATTAGGCGGCCGGTCCACTTTATTGAGTCCCCCTCAGCACCATTTAGTGCTCCTGTTGTCTGCGAAGTCCAAATTGTAACCCTGAATCAGTTCCTCTTCTGACCCTTTGTATCATGTTACATGACGAGTAATGATCACCTGTTAGCTTTATCCCTAATTATAACTCTCACTCTTTCCCTGCATCTAACCCTAGCTCTAATCCCATCATTAACCTCGGTCCGGGCACACGCGTGAACCCCTACTCTCATCTCAGCCTCTCCTGGTGATACATCACACCTGGGATCGTTTGCTCCCTGTGGGCTGTGGGAAATTTGCTACCAGCACGCCCTGGAAGTGGGGCTCATTCCGCTGCAACGGGAGGTCTTCCCAGGACGCGTCACAGCTCAACGCAAGAGCTCCTGGGTTTCGAAGGCTCTTGCAGCAAGCCTTCACAAAGCAGCAGGGAGCGCCGTTCCAGATGGGAAACTTGAGACTGGATGTCCAGAAAAGCAAGACGTCAGAAGCGAAACCTTTTTCCTGCAGGGTGTGGCATACCATCCGCTTGCTCATTGCGACAGAGGTGGCACTAATGAAGGAAGAGGTCAACGTTACGTTCTTCTTTAAAATGCAAGGCCAGGAAAAGTGGCAGCGGTGGGATTTGAACCCACGCCTCCGAAGAGACTGGAGCCTTAATCCAGCGCCTTAGACCGCTCGGCCACGCTACCTCCCTGCTAGTCGCCGAAAGCGGAACTTGACCCGTTGCCCGGCCCGCTTTAGTGCTTTGCCTTTTCTCCTTGGAAAGTCTGGAGACAGGCAGTGGAAGGGCAGGCAAACTGTCAGGTGCGCAGAGGAGGGGAGACCATGAGGCAAGGTGGGAGATGGGGGCAAGAAGTGAGAAAAAAACTAATCGCAAGCTAGGGCAGGATTCGGAAAGTGAAGCCGAAAAGGGGCTTAGCATGCAGCCCAGGGGTTTCTTTGACTGTCCTAAGCCCACAGGGACTTTGCCGTCCTCAGCTCATGAGACTTGAGATGGGTAGCTTGATTTGCTGAGGAAATGCGGGATGACAGATTCAACTCTGGAGTCAAACATAGCCCGGAACTATCGCCTTAAACTGAGTTTTAAGCCTGGTGCCGATAAAAAGAAAGAAATTAGCCTTAGATCGGGCAAGCCGTTTGACGGGGGAAAATGAGACCCCCCTAGGCCAGCTAGGTGGTCGCTGGATGCTGTGCAGACATCAGCAGCTGTTCAGTTCATGCCCTCACGTCTCCTCGTTAGTATAGTGGTCAGTATCCCCGCCTGTCACGCGGGAGACCGGGGTTCAATTCCCCGACGGGGAGGTTAAACCGTTTCTGGATTTTTTTTAGTTCTTGACAAATATTCTTGAAGATTAGGCTGAGTCAAGTAGGGAATGGGTGCCAAGAACTGACTCTTTAAGAAAAAAGCACCGGCAACGCTAGTCATCGTACAATATTTGTGCACAATTGCTTACATTAGGCGGCCGGTCCACTTTATTGAGTCCCCCTCAGCACCATTTAGTGCTCCTGTTGTCTGCGAAGTCCAAATTGTAACCCTGAATCAGTTCCTCTTCTGACCCTTTGTATCATGTTACATGACGAGTAATGATCACCTGTTAGCTTTATCCCTAATTATAACTCTCACTCTTTCCCTGCATCTAACCCTAGCTCTAATCCCATCATTAACCTCGGTCCGGGCACACGCGTGAACCCCTACTCTCATCTCAGCCTCTCCTGGTGATACATCACACCTGGGATCGTTTGCTCCCTGTGGGCTGTGGGAAATTTGCTACCAGCACGCCCTGGAAGTGGGGCTCATTCCGCTGCAACGGGAGGTCTTCCCAGGACGCGTCACAGCTCAACGCAAGAGCTCCTGGGTTTCGAAGGCTCTTGCAGCAAGCCTTCACAAAGCAGCAGGGAGCGCCGTTCCAGATGGGAAACTTGAGACTGGATGTCCAGAAAAGCAAGACGTCAGAAGCGAAACCTTTTTCCTGCAGGGTGTGGCATACCATCCGCTTGCTCATTGCGACAGAGGTGGCACTAATGAAGGAAGAGGTCAACGTTACGTTCTTCTTTAAAATGCAAGGCCAGGAAAAGTGGCAGCGGTGGGATTTGAACCCACGCCTCCGAAGAGACTGGAGCCTTAATCCAGCGCCTTAGACCGCTCGGCCACGCTACCTCCCTGCTAGTCGCCGAAAGCGGAACTTGACCCGTTGCCCGGCCCGCTTTAGTGCTTTGCCTTTTCTCCTTGGAAAGTCTGGAGACAGGCAGTGGAAGGGCAGGCAAACTGTCAGGTGCGCAGAGGAGGGGAGACCATGAGGCAAGGTGGGAGATGGGGGCAAGAAGTGAGAAAAAAACTAATCGCAAGCTAGGGCAGGATTCGGAAAGTGAAGCCGAAAAGGGGCTTAGCATGCAGCCCAGGGGTTTCTTTGACTGTCCTAAGCCCACAGGGACTTTGCCGTCCTCAGCTCATGAGACTTGAGATGGGTAGCTTGATTTGCTGAGGAAATGCGGGATGACAGATTCAACTCTGGAGTCAAACATAGCCCGGAACTATCGCCTTAAACTGAGTTTTAAGCCTGGTGCCGATAAAAAGAAAGAAATTAGCCTTAGATCGGGCAAGCCGTTTGACGGGGGAAAATGAGACCCCCTAGGCCAGCTAGGTGGTCGCTGGATGCTGTGCAGACATCAGCAGCTGTTCATTTCATGCCCTCACGTCTCCTCGTTAGTATAGTGGTCAGTATCCCCGCCTGTCACGCGGGAGACCGGGGTTCAATTCCCCGACGGGGAGGTTAAACCTTTTCTGGATTTTTTTTAGTTCTTGACAAATATTCTTGAAGATTAGGCTGAGTCAAGTAGGGAATGGGTGCCAAGAACTGACTCTTTAAGAAAAAAGCACCGGCAACGCTAGTCATCGTACAATATTTGTGCACAATTGCTTACATTAGGCGGCCGGTCCACTTTATTGAGTCCCCCTCAGCACCATTTAGTGCTCCTGTTGTCTGCGAAGTCCAAATTGTAACCCTGAATCAGTTCCTCTTCTGACCCTTTGTATCATGTTACATGACGAGTAATGATCACCTGTTAGCTTTATCCCTAATTATAACTCTCACTCTTTCCCTGCATCTAACCCTAGCTCTAATCCCATCATTAACCTCGGTCCGGGCACACGCGTGAACCCTTACTCTCATCTCAGCCTCTCCTGGTGATACATCACACCTGGGATCGTTTGCTCCCTGTGGGCTGTGGGAAATTTGCTACCAGCACGCCCTGGAAGTGGGGCTCATTCCGCTGCAACGGGAGGTCTTCCCAGGACGCGTCACAGCTCAACGCAAGAGCTCCTGGGTTTCGAAGGCTCTTGCAGCAAGCCTTCACAAAGCAGCAGGGAGCGCCGTTCCAGATGGGAAACTTGAGACTGGATGTCCAGAAAAGCAAGACGTCAGAAGCGAAACCTTTTTCCTGCAGGGTGTGGCATACCATCCGCTTGCTCATTGCGACAGAGGTGGCACTAATGAAGGAAGAGGTCAACGTTACGTTCTTCTTTAAAATGCAAGGCCAGGAAAAGTGGCAGCGGTGGGATTTGAACCCACGCCTCCGAAGAGACTGGAGCCTTAATCCAGCGCCTTAGACCGCTCGGCCACGCTACCTCCCTGCTAGTCGCCGAAAGCGGAACTTGACCCGTTGCCCGGCCCGCTTTAGTGCTTTGCCTTTTCTCCTTGGAAAGTCTGGAGACAGGCAGTGGAAGGGCAGGCAAACTGTCAGGTGCGCAGAGGAGGGGAGACCATGAGGCAAGGTGGGAGATGGGGGCAAGAAGTGAGAAAAAAACTAATCGCAAGCTAGGGCAGGATTCGGAAAGTGAAGCCGAAAAGGGGCTTAGCATGCAGCCCAGGGGTTTCTTTGACTGTCCTAAGCCCACAGGGACTTTGCCGTCCTCAGCTCATGAGACTTGAGATGGGTAGCTTGATTTGCTGAGGAAATGCGGGATGACAGATTCAACTCTGGAGTCAAACATAGCCCGGAACTATCGCCTTAAACTGAGTTTTAAGCCTGGTGCCGATAAAAAGAAAGAAATTAGCCTTAGATCGGGCAAGCCGTTTGACGGGGGAAAATGAGACCCCCTAGGCCAGCTAGGTGGTCGCTGGATGCTGTGCAGACATCAGCAGCTGTTCATTTCATGCCCTCACGTCTCCTCGTTAGTATAGTGGTCAGTATCCCCGCCTGTCACGCGGGAGACCGACGGGGAGGTTAAACCTTTTCTGGATTTTTTTTAGTTCTTGACAAATATTCTTGAAGATTAGGCTGAGTCAAGTAGGGAATGGGTGCCAAGAACTGACTCTTTAAGAAAAAAGCACCGGCAACGCTAGTCATCGTACAATATTTGTGCACAATTGCTTACATTAGGCGGCCGGTCCACTTTATTGAGTCCCCCTCAGCACCATTTAGTGCTCCTGTTGTCTGCGAAGTCCAAATTGTAACCCTGAATCAGTTCCTCTTCTGACCCTTTGTATCATGTTACATGACGAGTAATGATCACCTGTTAGCTTTATCCCTAATTATAACTCTCACTCTTTCCCTGCATCTAACCCTAGCTCTAATCCCATCATTAACCTCGGTCCGGGCACACGCGTGAACCCCTACTCTCATCTCAGCCTCTCCTGGTGATACATCACACCTGGGATCGTTTGCTCCCTGTGGGCTGTGGGAAATTTGCTACCAGCACGCCCTGGAAGTGGGGCTCATTCCGCTGCAACGGGAGGTCTTCCCAGGACGCGTCACAGCTCAACGCAAGAGCTCCTGGGTTTCGAAGGCTCTTGCAGCAAGCCTTCACAAAGCAGCAGGGAGCGCCGTTCCAGATGGGAAACTTGAGACTGGATGTCCAGAAAAGCAAGACGTCAGAAGCGAAACCTTTTTCCTGCAGGGTGTGGCATACCATCCGCTTGCTCATTGCGACAGAGGTGGCACTAATGAAGGAAGAGGTCAACGTTACGTTCTTCTTTAAAATGCAAGGCCAGGAAAAGTGGCAGCGGTGGGATTTGAACCCACGCCTCCGAAGAGACTGGAGCCTTAATCCAGCGCCTTAGACCGCTCGGCCACGCTACCTCCCTGCTAGTCGCCGAAAGCGGAACTTGACCCGTTGCCCGGCCCGCTTTAGAGCTTTGCCTTTTCTCCTTGGAAAGTCTGGAGACAGGCAGTGGAAGGGCAGGCAAACTGTCAGGTGCGCAGAGGAGGGGAGACCATGAGGCAAGGTGGGAGATGGGGGCAAGAAGTGAGAAAAAAACTAATCGCAAGCTAGGGCAGGATTCGGAAAGTGAAGCCGAAAAGGGGCTTAGCATGCAGCCCAGGGGTTTCTTTGACTGTCCTAAGCCCACAGGGACTTTGCCGTCCTCAGCTCATGAGACTTGAGATGGGTAGCTTGATTTGCTGAGGAAATGCGGGATGACAGATTCAACTCTGGAGTCAAACATAGCCCGGAACTATCGCCTTAAACTGAGTTTTAAGCCTGGTGCCGATAAAAAGAAAGAAATTAGCCTTAGATTGGGCAAGCCGTTTGACGGGGGAAAATGAGACCCCCTAGGCCAGCTAGGTGGTCGCTGGATGCTGTGCAGACATCAGCAGCTGTTCATTTCATGCCCTCACGTCTCCTCGTTAGTATAGTGGTCAGTATCCCCGCCTGTCACGCGGGAGACCGGGGTTCAATTCCCCGACGGGGAGGTTAAACCTTTTCTGGATTTTTTTTAGTTCTTGACAAATATTCTTGAAGATTAGGCTGAGTCAAGTAGGGAATGGGTGCCAAGAACTGACTCTTTAAGAAAAAAGCACCGGCAACGCTAGTCATCGTACAATATTTGTGCACAATTGCTTACATTAGGCGGCCGGTCCACTTTATTGAGTCCCCCTCAGCACCATTTAGTGCTCCTGTTGTCTGCGAAGTCCAAATTGTAACCCTGAATCAGTTCCTCTTCTGACCCTTTGTATCATGTTACATGACGAGTAATGATCACCTGTTAGCTTTATCCCTAATTATAACTCTCACTCTTTCCCTGCATCTAACCCTAGCTCTAATCCCATCATTAACCTCGGTCCGGGCACACGCGTGAACCCTTACTCTCATCTCAGCCTCTCCTGGTGATACATCACACCTGGGATCGTTTGCTCCCTGTGGGCTGTGGGAAATTTGCTACCAGCACGCCCTGGAAGTGGGGCTCATTCCGCTGCAACGGGAGGTCTTCCCAGGACGCGTCACAGCTCAACGCAAGAGCTCCTGGGTTTCGAAGGCTCTTGCAGCAAGCCTTCACAAAGCAGCAGGGAGCGCCGTTCCAGATGGGAAACTTGAGACTGGATGTCCAGAAAAGCAAGACGTCAGAAGCGAAACCTTTTTCCTGCAGGGTGTGGCATACCATCCGCTTGCTCATTGCGACAGAGGTGGCACTAATGAAGGAAGAGGTCAACGTTACGTTCTTCTTTAAAATGCAAGGCCAGGAAAAGTGGCAGCGGTGGGATTTGAACCCACGCCTCCGAAGAGACTGGAGCCTTAATCCAGCGCCTTAGACCGCTCGGCCACGCTACCTCCCTGCTAGTCGCCGAAAGCGGAACTTGACCCGTTGCCCGGCCCGCTTTAGTGCTTTGCCTTTTCTCCTTGGAAAGTCTGGAGACAGGCAGTGGAAGGGCAGGCAAACTGTCAGGTGCGCAGAGGAGGGGAGACCATGAGGCAAGGTGGGAGATGGGGGCAAGAAGTGAGAAAAAAACTAATCGCAAGCTAGGGCAGGATTCGGAAAGTGAAGCCGAAAAGGGGCTTAGCATGCAGCCCAGGGGTTTCTTTGACTGTCCTAAGCCCACAGGGACTTTGCCGTCCTCAGCTCATGAGACTTGAGATGGGTAGCTTGATTTGCTGAGGAAATGCGGGATGACAGATTCAACTCTGGAGTCAAACATAGCCCGGAACTATCGCCTTAAACTGAGTTTTAAGCCTGGTGCCGATAAAAAGAAAGAAATTAGCCTTAGATCGGGCAAGCCGTTTGACGGGGGAAAATGAGACCCCCTAGGCCATCTAGGTGGTCGCTGGATGCTGTGCAGACATCAGCAGCTGTTCATTTCATGCCCTCACGTCTCCTCGTTAGTATAGTGGTCAGTATCCCCGCCTGTCACGCGGCAGACCGGGGTTCAATTCCCCGACGGGGAGGTTAAACCTTTTCTGGATTTTTTTTAGTTCTTGACAAATATTCTTGAAGATTAGGCTGAGTCAAGTAGGGAATGGGTGCCAAGAACTGACTCTTTAAGAAAAAAGCACCGGCAACGCTAGTCATCGTACAATATTTGTGCACAATTGCTTACATTAGGCGGCCGGTCCACTTTATTGAGTCCCCCTCAGCACCATTTAGTGCTCCTGTTGTCTGCGAAGTCCAAATTGTAACCCTGAATCAGTTCCTCTTCTGACCCTTTGTATCATGTTACATGACGAGTAATGATCACCTGTTAGCTTTATCCCTAATTATAACTCTCACTCTTTCCCTGCATCTAACCCTAGCTCTAATCCCATCATTAACCTCGGTCCGGGCACACGCGTGAACCCTTACTCTCATCTCAGCCTCTCCTGGTGATACATCACACCTGGGATCGTTTGCTCCCTGTGGGCTGTGTGAAATTTGCTACCAGCACGCCCTGGAAGTGGGGCTCATTCCGCTGCAACGGGAGGTCTTCCCAGGACGCGTCACAGCTCAACGCAAGAGCTCCTGGGTTTCGAAGGCTCTTGCAGCAAGCCTTCGCAAAGCAGCAGGGAGCGCCGTTCCAGATGGGAAACTTGAGACTGGATGTCCAAAAAAGCAAGACGTCAGAAGCGAAACCTTTTTCCTGCAGGGTGTGGCATACCATCCGCTTGCTCATTGCGACAGAGGTGGCACTAATGAAGGAAGAGGTCAACGTTACGTTCTTCTTTAAAATGCAAGGCCAGGAAAAGTGGCAGCGGTGGGATTTGAACCCACGCCTCCGAAGAGACTGGAGCCTTAATCCAGCGCCTTAGACCGCTCGGCCACGCTACCTCCCTGCTAGTCGCCGAAAGCGGAACTTGACCCGTTGCCCGGCCCGCTTTAGTGCTTTGCCTTTTCTCCTTGGAAAGTCTGGAGACAGGCAGTGGAAGGGCAGGCAAACTGTCAGGTGCGCAGAGGAGGGGAGACCATGAGGCAAGGTGGGAGATGGGGGCAAGAAGTGAGAAAAAAACTAATCGCAAGCTAGGGCAGGATTCGGAAAGTGAAGCCGAAAAGGGGCTTAGCATGCAGCCCAGGGGTTTCTTTGACTGTCCTAAGCCCACAGGGACTTTGCCGTCCTCAGCTCATGAGACTTGAGATGGGTAGCTTGATTTGCTGAGGAAATGCGGGATGACAGATTCAACTCTGGAGTCAAACATAGCCCGGAACTATCGCCTTAAACTGAGTTTTAAGCCTGGTGCCGATAAAAAGAAAGAAATTAGCCTTAGATCGGGCAAGCCGTTTGACGGGGGAAAATGAGACCCCCCTAGGCCAGCTAGGTGGTCGCTGGATGCTGTGCAGACATCAGCAGCTGTTCATTTCATGCCCTCACGTCTCCTCGTTAGTATAGTGGTCAGTATCCCCGCCTGTCACGCGGGAGACCGGGGTTCAATTCCCCGACGGGGAGGTTAAACCGTTTCTGGATTTTTTTTAGTTCTTGACAAATATTCTTGAAGATTAGGCTGAGTCAAGTAGGGAATGGGTGCCAAGAACTGACTCTTTAAGAAAAAAGCACCGGCAACGCTAGTCATCGTACAATATTTGTGCACAATTGCTTACATTAGGCGGCCGGTCCACTTTATTGAGTCCCCCTCAGCACCATTTAGTGCTCCTGTTGTCTGCGAAGTCCAAATTGTAACCCTGAATCAGTTCCTCTTCTGACCCTTTGTATCATGTTACATGACGAGTAATGATCACCTGTTAGCTTTATCCCTAATTATAACTCTCACTCTTTCCCTGCATCTAACCCTAGCTCTAATCCCATCATTAACCTCGGTCCGGGCACACGCGTGAACCCCTACTCTCATCTCAGCCTCTCCTGGTGATACATCACACCTGGGATCGTTTGCTCCCTGTGGGCTGTGGGAAATTTGCTACCAGCACGCCCTGGAAGTGGGGCTCATTCCGCTGCAACGGGAGGTCTTCCCAGGACGCGTCACAGCTCAACGCAAGAGCTCCTGGGTTTCGAAGGCTCTTGCAGCAAGCCTTCACAAAGCAGCAGGGAGCGCCGTTCCAGATGGGAAACTTGAGACTGGATGTCCAGAAAAGCAAGACGTCAGAAGCGAAACCTTTTTCCTGCAGGGTGTGGCATACCATCCGCTTGCTCATTGCGACAGAGGTGGCACTAATGAAGGAAGAGGTCAACGTTACGTTCTTCTTTAAAATGCAAGGCCAGGAAAAGTGGCAGCGGTGGGATTTGAACCCACGCCTCCGAAGAGACTGGAGCCTTAATCCAGCGCCTTAGACCGCTCGGCCACGCTACCTCCCTGCTAGTCGCCGAAAGCGGAACTTGACCCGTTGCCCGGCCCGCTTTAGTGCTTTGCCTTTTCTCCTTGGAAAGTCTGGAGACAGGCAGTGGAAGGGCAGGCAAACTGTCAGGTGCGCAGAGGAGGGGAGACCATGAGGCAAGGTGGGAGATGGGGGCAAGAAGTGAGAAAAAAACTAATCGCAAGCTAGGGCAGGATTCGGAAAGTGAAGCCGAAAAGGGGCTTAGCATGCAGCCCAGGGGTTTCTTTGACTGTCCTAAGCCCACAGGGACTTTGCCGTCCTCAGCTCATGAGACTTGAGATGGGTAGCTTGATTTGCTGAGGAAATGCGGGATGACAGATTCAACTCTGGAGTCAAACATAGCCCGGAACTATCGCCTTAAACTGAGTTTTAAGCCTGGTGCCGATAAAAAGAAAGAAATTAGCCTTAGATCGGGCAAGCCGTTTGACGGGGGAAAATGAGACCCCCTAGGCCAGCTAGGTGGTCGCTGGATGCTGTGCAGACATCAGCAGCTGTTCATTTCATGCCCTCACGTCTCCTCGTTAGTATAGTGGTCAGTATCCCTGTCACGCGGGAGACCGGGGTTCAATTCCCCGACGGGGAGGTTAAACCTTTTCTGGATTTTTTTTAGTTCTTGACAAATATTCTTGAAGATTAGGCTGAGTCAAGTAGGGAATGGGTGCCAAGAACTGACTCTTTAAGAAAAAAGCACCGGCAACGCTAGTCATCGTACAATATTTGTGCACAATTGCTTACATTAGGCGGCCGGTCCACTTTATTGAGTCCCCCTCAGCACCATTTAGTGCTCCTGTTGTCTGCGAAGTCCAAATTGTAACCCTGAATCAGTTCCTCTTCTGACCCTTTGTATCATGTTACATGACGAGTAATGATCACCTGTTAGCTTTATCCCTAATTATAACTCTCACTCTTTCCCTGCATCTAACCCTAGCTCTAATCCCATCATTAACCTCGGTCCGGGCACACGCGTGAACCCTTACTCTCATCTCAGCCTCTCCTGGTGATACATCACACCTGGGATCGTTTGCTCCCTGTGGGCTGTGGGAAATTTGCTACCAGCACGCCCTGGAAGTGGGGCTCATTCCGCTGCAACGGGAGGTCTTCCCAGGACGCGTCACAGCTCAACGCAAGAGCTCCTGGGTTTCGAAGGCTCTTGCAGCAAGCCTTCACAAAGCAGCAGGGAGCGCCGTTCCAGATGGGAAACTTGAGACTGGATGTCCAGAAAAGCAAGACGTCAGAAGCGAAACCTTTTTCCTGCAGGGTGTGGCATACCATCCGCTTGCTCATTGCGACAGAGGTGGCACTAATGAAGGAAGAGGTCAACGTTACGTTCTTCTTTAAAATGCAAGGCCAGGAAAAGTGGCAGCGGTGGGATTTGAACCCACGCCTCCGAAGAGACTGGAGCCTTAATCCAGCGCCTTAGACCGCTCGGCCACGCTACCTCCCTGCTAGTCGCCGAAAGCGGAACTTGACCCGTTGCCCGGCCCGCTTTAGTGCTTTGCCTTTTCTCCTTGGAAAGTCTGGAGACAGGCAGTGGAAGGGCAGGCAAACTGTCAGGTGCGCAGAGGAGGGGAGACCATGAGGCAAGGTGGGAGATGGGGGCAAGAAGTGAGAAAAAAACTAATCGCAAGCTAGGGCAGGATTCGGAAAGTGAAGCCGAAAAGGGGCTTAGCATGCAGCCCAGGGGTTTCTTTGACTGTCCTAAGCCCACAGGGACTTTGCCGTCCTCAGCTCATGAGACTTGAGATGGGTAGCTTGATTTGCTGAGGAAATGCGGGATGACAGATTCAACTCTGGAGTCAAACATAGCCCGGAACTATCGCCTTAAACTGAGTTTTAAGCCTGGTGCCGATAAAAAGAAAGAAATTAGCCTTAGATCGGGCAAGCCGTTTGACGGGGGAAAATGAGACCCCCTAGGCCAGCTAGGTGGTCGCTGGATGCTGTGCAGACATCAGCAGCTGTTCATTTCATGCCCTCACGTCTCCTCGTTAGTATAGTGGTCAGTATCCCCGCCTGTCACGCGGGAGACCGGGGTTCAATTCCCCGACGGGGAGGTTAAACCTTTTCTGGATTTTTTTTAGTTCTTGACAAATATTCTTGAAGATTAGGCTGAGTCAAGTAGGGAATGGGTGCCAAGAACTGACTCTTTAAGAAAAAAGCACCGGCAACGCTAGTCATCGTACAATATTTGTGCACAATTGCTTACATTAGGCGGCCGGTCCACTTTATTGAGTCCCCCTCAGCACCATTTAGTGCTCCTGTTGTCTGCGAAGTCCAAATTGTAACCCTGAATCAGTTCCTCTTCTGACCCTTTGTATCATGTTACATGACGAGTAATGATCACCTGTTAGCTTTATCCCTAATTATAACTCTCACTCTTTCCCTGCATCTAACCCTAGCTCTAATCCCATCATTAACCTCGGTCCGGGCACACGCGTGAACCCCTACTCTCATCTCAGCCTCTCCTGGTGATACATCACACCTGGGATCGTTTGCTCCCTGTGGGCTGTGGGAAATTTGCTACCAGCACGCCCTGGAAGTGGGGCTCATTCCGCTGCAACGGGAGGTCTTCCCAGGACGCGTCACAGCTCAACGCAAGAGCTCCTGGGTTTCGAAGGCTCTTGCAGCAAGCCTTCACAAAGCAGCAGGGAGCGCCGTTCCAGATGGGAAACTTGAGACTGGATGTCCAGAAAAGCAAGACGTCAGAAGCGAAACCTTTTTCCTGCAGGGTGTGGCATACCATCCGCTTGCTCATTGCGACAGAGGTGGCACTAATGAAGGAAGAGGTCAACGTTACGTTCTTCTTTAAAATGCAAGGCCAGGAAAAGTGGCAGCGGTGGGATTTGAACCCACGCCTCCGAAGAGACTGGAGCCTTAATCCAGCGCCTTAGACCGCTCGGCCACGCTACCTCCCTGCTAGTCGCCGAAAGCGGAACTTGACCCGTTGCCCGGCCCGCTTTAGTGCTTTGCCTTTTCTCCTTGGAAAGTCTGGAGACAGGCAGTGGAAGGGCAGGCAAACTGTCAGGTGCGCAGAGGAGGGGAGACCATGAGGCAAGGTGGGAGATGGGGGCAAGAAGTGAGAAAAAAACTAATCGCAAGCTAGGGCAGGATTCGGAAAGTGAAGCCGAAAAGGGGCTTAGCATGCAGCCCAGGGGTTTCTTTGACTGTCCTAAGCCCACAGGGACTTTGCCGTCCTCAGCTCATGAGACTTGAGATGGGTAGCTTGATTTGCTGAGGAAATGCGGGATGACAGATTCAACTCTGGAGTCAAACATAGCCCGGAACTATCGCCTTAAACTGAGTTTTAAGCCTGGTGCCGATAAAAAGAAAGAAATTAGCCTTAGATCGGGCAAGCCGTTTGACGGGGGAAAATGAGACCCCCTAGGCCAGCTAGGTGGTCGCTGGATGCTGTGCAGACATCAGCAGCTGTTCATTTCATGCCCTCACGTCTCCTCGTTAGTATAGTGGTCAGTATCCCTGTCACGCGGGAGACCGGGGTTCAATTCCCCGACGGGGAGGTTAAACCTTTTCTGGATTTTTTTTAGTTCTTGACAAATATTCTTGAAGATTAGGCTGAGTCAAGTAGGGAATGGGTGCCAAGAACTGACTCTTTAAGAAAAAAGCACCGGCAACGCTAGTCATCGTACAATATTTGTGCACAATTGCTTACATTAGGCGGCCGGTCCACTTTATTGAGTCCCCCTCAGCACCATTTAGTGCTCCTGTTGTCTGCGAAGTCCAAATTGTAACCCTGAATCAGTTCCTCTTCTGACCCTTTGTATCATGTTACATGACGAGTAATGATCACCTGTTAGCTTTATCCCTAATTATAACTCTCACTCTTTCCCTGCATCTAACCCTAGCTCTAATCCCATCATTAACCTCGGTCCGGGCACACGCGTGAACCCTTACTCTCATCTCAGCCTCTCCTGGTGATACATCACACCTGGGATCGTTTGCTCCCTGTGGGCTGTGGGAAATTTGCTACCAGCACGCCCTGGAAGTGGGGCTCATTCCGCTGCAACGGGAGGTCTTCCCAGGACGCGTCACAGCTCAACGCAAGAGCTCCTGGGTTTCGAAGGCTCTTGCAGCAAGCCTTCACAAAGCAGCAGGGAGCGCCGTTCCAGATGGGAAACTTGAGACTGGATGTCCAGAAAAGCAAGACGTCAGAAGCGAAACCTTTTTCCTGCAGGGTGTGGCATACCATCCGCTTGCTCATTGCGACAGAGGTGGCACTAATGAAGGAAGAGGTCAACGTTACGTTCTTCTTTAAAATGCAAGGCCAGGAAAAGTGGCAGCGGTGGGATTTGAACCCACGCCTCCGAAGAGACTGGAGCCTTAATCCAGCGCCTTAGACCGCTCGGCCACGCTACCTCCCTGCTAGTCGCCGAAAGCGGAACTTGACCCGTTGCCCGGCCCGCTTTAGTGCTTTGCCTTTTCTCCTTGGAAAGTCTGGAGACAGGCAGTGGAAGGGCAGGCAAACTGTCAGGTGCGCAGAGGAGGGGAGACCATGAGGCAAGGTGGGAGATGGGGGCAAGAAGTGAGAAAAAAACTAATCGCAAGCTAGGGCAGGATTCGGAAAGTGAAGCCGAAAAGGGGCTTAGCATGCAGCCCAGGGGTTTCTTTGACTGTCCTAAGCCCACAGGGACTTTGCCGTCCTCAGCTCATGAGACTTGAGATGGGTAGCTTGATTTGCTGAGGAAATGCGGGATGACAGATTCAACTCTGGAGTCAAACATAGCCCGGAACTATCGCCTTAAACTGAGTTTTAAGCCTGGTGCCGATAAAAAGAAAGAAATTAGCCTTAGATCGGGCAAGCCGTTTGACGGGGGAAAATGAGACCCCCTAGGCCAGCTAGGTGGTCGCTGGATGCTGTGCAGACATCAGCAGCTGTTCATTTCATGCCCTCACGTCTCCTCGTTAGTATAGTGGTCAGTATCCCGAGACCGGGGTTCAATTCCCCGACGGGGAGGTTAAACCTTTTCTGGATTTTTTTTAGTTCTTGACAAATATTCTTGAAGATTAGGCTGAGTCAAGTAGGGAATGGGTGCCAAGAACTGACTCTTTAAGAAAAAAGCACCGGCAACGCTAGTCATCGTACAATATTTGTGCACAATTGCTTACATTAGGCGGCCGGTCCACTTTATTGAGTCCCCCTCAGCACCATTTAGTGCTCCTGTTGTCTGCGAAGTCCAAATTGTAACCCTGAATCAGTTCCTCTTCTGACCCTTTGTATCATGTTACATGACGAGTAATGATCACCTGTTAGCTTTATCCCTAATTATAACTCTCACTCTTTCCCTGCATCTAACCCTAGCTCTAATCCCATCATTAACCTCGGTCCGGGCACACGCGTGAACCCTTACTCTCATCTCAGCCTCTCCTGGTGATACATCACACCTGGGATCGTTTGCTCCCTGTGGGCTGTGGGAAATTTGCTACCAGCACGCCCTGGAAGTGGGGCTCATTCCGCTGCAACGGGAGGTCTTCCCAGGACGCGTCACAGCTCAACGCAAGAGCTCCTGGGTTTCGAAGGCTCTTGCAGCAAGCCTTCACAAAGCAGCAGGGAGCGCCGTTCCAGATGGGAAACTTGAGACTGGATGTCCAGAAAAGCAAGACGTCAGAAGCGAAACCTTTTTCCTGCAGGGTGTGGCATACCATCCGCTTGCTCATTGCGACAGAGGTGGCACTAATGAAGGAAGAGGTCAACGTTACGTTCTTCTTTAAAATGCAAGGCCAGGAAAAGTGGCAGCGGTGGGATTTGAACCCACGCCTCCGAAGAGACTGGAGCCTTAATCCAGCGCCTTAGACCGCTCGGCCACCCTACCTCCCTGCTAGTCGCCGAAAGCGGAACTTGACCCGTTGCCCGGCCCGCTTTAGTGCTTTGCCTTTTCTCCTTGGAAAGTCTGGAGACAGGCAGTGGAAGGGCAGGCAAACTGTCAGGTGCGCAGAGGAGGGGAGACCATGAGGCAAGGTGGGAGATGGGGGCAAGAAGTGAGAAAAAAACTAATCGCAAGCTAGGGCAGGATTCGGAAAGTGAAGCCGAAAAGGGGCTTAGCATGCAGCCCAGGGGTTTCTTTGACTGTCCTAAGCCCACAGGGACTTTGCCGTCCTCAGCTCATGAGACTTGAGATGGGTAGCTTGATTTGCTGAGGAAATGCGGGATGACAGATTCAACTCTGGAGTCAAACATAGCCCGGAACTATCGCCTTAAACTGAGTTTTAAGCCTGGTGCCGATAAAAAGAAAGAAATTAGCCTTAGATCGGGCAAGCCGTTTGACGGGGGAAAATGAGACCCCCTAGGCCAGCTAGGTGGTCGCTGGATGCTGTGCAGACATCAGCAGCTGTTCATTTCATGCCCTCACGTCTCCTCGTTAGTATAGTGGTCAGTATCCCCGCCTGTCACGCGGCAGACCGGGGTTCAATTCCCCGACGGGGAGGTTAAACCTTTTCTGGATTTTTTTTAGTTCTTGACAAATATTCTTGAAGATTAGGCTGAGTCAAGTAGGGAATGGGTGCCAAGAACTGACTCTTTAAGAAAAAAGCACCGGCAACGCTAGTCATCGTACAATATTTGTGCACAATTGCTTACATTAGGCGGCCGGTCCACTTTATTGAGTCCCCCTCAGCACCATTTAGTGCTCCTGTTGTCTGCGAAGTCCAAATTGTAACCCTGAATCAGTTCCTCTTCTGACCCTTTGTATCATGTTACATGACGAGTAATGATCACCTGTTAGCTTTATCCCTAATTATAACTCTCACTCTTTCCCTGCATCTAACCCTAGCTCTAATCCCATCATTAACCTCGGTCCGGGCACACGCGTGAACCCTTACTCTCATCTCAGCCTCTCCTGGTGATACATCACACCTGGGATCGTTTGCTCCCTGTGGGCTGTGTGAAATTTGCTACCAGCACGCCCTGGAAGTGGGGCTCATTCCGCTGCAACGGGAGGTCTTCCCAGGACGCGTCACAGCTCAACGCAAGAGCTCCTGGGTTTCGAAGGCTCTTGCAGCAAGCCTTCGCAAAGCAGCAGGGAGCGCCGTTCCAGATGGGAAACTTGAGACTGGATGTCCAGAAAAGCAAGACGTCAGAAGCGAAACCTTTTTCCTGCAGGGTGTGGCATACCATCCGCTTGCTCATTGCGACAGAGGTGGCACTAATGAAGGAAGAGGTCAACGTTACGTTCTTCTTTAAAATGCAAGGCCAGGAAAAGTGGCAGCGGTGGGATTTGAACCCACGCCTCCGAAGAGACTGGAGCCTTAATCCAGCGCCTTAGACCGCTCGGCCACGCTACCTCCCTGCTAGCCGCCGAAAGCGGAACTTGACCCGTTGCCCGGCCCGCTTTAGTGCTTTGCCTTTTCTCCTTGGAAAGTCTGGAGACAGGCAGTGGAAGGGCAGGCAAACTGTCAGGTGCGCAGAGGAGGGGAGACCATGAGGCAAGGTGGGAGATGGGGGCAAGAAGTGAGAAAAAAACTAATCGCAAGCTAGGGCAGGATTCGGAAAGTGAAGCCGAAAAGGGGCTTAGCATGCAGCCCAGGGGTTTCTTTGACTGTCCTAAGCCCACAGGGACTTTGCCGTCCTCAGCTCATGAGACTTGAGATGGGTAGCTTGATTTGCTGAGGAAATGCGGGATGACAGATTCAACTCTGGAGTCAAACATAGCCCGGAACTATCGCCTTAAACTGAGTTTTAAGCCTGGTGCCGATAAAAAGAAAGAAATTAGCCTTAGATCGGGCAAGCCGTTTGACGGGGGAAAATGAGACCCCCCTAGGCCAGCTAGGTGGTCGCTGGATGCTGTGCAGACATCAGCAGCTGTTCATTTCATGCCCTCACGTCTCCTCGTTAGTATAGTGGTCAGTATCCCCGCCTGTCACGCGGGAGACCGGGGTTCAATTCCCCGACGGGGAGGTTAAACCGTTTCTGGATTTTTTTTAGTTCTTGACAAATATTCTTGAAGATTAGGCTGAGTCAAGTAGGGAATGGGTGCCAAGAACTGACTCTTTAAGAAAAAAGCACCGGCAACGCTAGTCATCGTACAATATTTGTGCACAATTGCTTACATTAGGCGGCCGGTCCACTTTATTGAGTCCCCCTCAGCACCATTTAGTGCTCCTGTTGTCTGCGAAGTCCAAATTGTAACCCTGAATCAGTTCCTCTTCTGACCCTTTGTATCATGTTACATGACGAGTAATGATCACCTGTTAGCTTTATCCCTAATTATAACTCTCACTCTTTCCCTGCATCTAACCCTAGCTCTAATCCCATCATTAACCTCGGTCCGGGCACACGCGTGAACCCCTACTCTCATCTCAGCCTCTCCTGGTGATACATCACACCTGGGATCGTTTGCTCCCTGTGGGCTGTGGGAAATTTGCTACCAGCACGCCCTGGAAGTGGGGCTCATTCCGCTGCAACGGGAGGTCTTCCCAGGACGCGTCACAGCTCAACGCAAGAGCTCCTGGGTTTCGAAGGCTCTTGCAGCAAGCCTTCACAAAGCAGCAGGGAGCGCCGTTCCAGATGGGAAACTTGAGACTGGATGTCCAGAAAAGCAAGACGTCAGAAGCGAAACCTTTTTCCTGCAGGGTGTGGCATACCATCCGCTTGCTCATTGCGACAGAGGTGGCACTAATGAAGGAAGAGGTCAACGTTACGTTCTTCTTTAAAATGCAAGGCCAGGAAAAGTGGCAGCGGTGGGATTTGAACCCACGCCTCCGAAGAGACTGGAGCCTTAATCCAGCGCCTTAGACCGCTCGGCCACGCTACCTCCCTGCTAGTCGCCGAAAGCGGAACTTGACCCGTTGCCCGGCCCGCTTTAGAGCTTTGCCTTTTCTCCTTGGAAAGTCTGGAGACAGGCAGTGGAAGGGCAGGCAAACTGTCAGGTGCGCAGAGGAGGGGAGACCATGAGGCAAGGTGGGAGATGGGGGCAAGAAGTGAGAAAAAAA
Source organism: Ambystoma mexicanum (assembly GCF_040938575.1). Lineage (NCBI taxonomy): Eukaryota > Metazoa > Chordata > Amphibia > Caudata > Ambystomatidae > Ambystoma > Ambystoma mexicanum. The sequence goes on from NW_027182434.1 coordinate 2,645,607, forward strand.
CTAATCGCAAGCTAGGGCAGGATTCGGAAAGTGAAGCCGAAAAGGGGCTTAGCATGCAGCCCAGGGGTTTCTTTGACTGTCCTAAGCCCACAGGGACTTTGCCGTCCTCAGCTCATGAGACTTGAGATGGGTAGCTTGATTTGCTGAGGAAATGCGGGATGACAGATTCAACTCTGGAGTCAAACATAGCCCGGAACTATCGCCTTAAACTGAGTTTTAAGCCTGGTGCCGATAAAAAGAAAGAAATTAGCCTTAGATCGGGCAAGCCGTTTGACGGGGGAAAATGAGACCCCCTAGGCCAGCTAGGTGGTCGCTGGATGCTGTGCAGACATCAGCAGCTGTTCATTTCATGCCCTCACGTCTCCTCGTTAGTATAGTGGTCAGTATCCCTGTCACGCGGGAGACCGGGGTTCAATTCCCCGACGGGGAGGTTAAACCTTTTCTGGATTTTTTTTAGTTCTTGACAAATATTCTTGAAGATTAGGCTGAGTCAAGTAGGGAATGGGTGCCAAGAACTGACTCTTTAAGAAAAAAGCACCGGCAACGCTAGTCATCGTACAATATTTGTGCACAATTGCTTACATTAGGCGGCCGGTCCACTTTATTGAGTCCCCCTCAGCACCATTTAGTGCTCCTGTTGTCTGCGAAGTCCAAATTGTAACCCTGAATCAGTTCCTCTTCTGACCCTTTGTATCATGTTACATGACGAGTAATGATCACCTGTTAGCTTTATCCCTAATTATAACTCTCACTCTTTCCCTGCATCTAACCCTAGCTCTAATCCCATCATTAACCTCGGTCCGGGCACACGCGTGAACCCTTACTCTCATCTCAGCCTCTCCTGGTGATACATCACACCTGGGATCGTTTGCTCCCTGTGGGCTGTGGGAAATTTGCTACCAGCACGCCCTGGAAGTGGGGCTCATTCCGCTGCAACGGGAGGTCTTCCCAGGACGCGTCACAGCTCAACGCAAGAGCTCCTGGGTTTCGAAGGCTCTTGCAGCAAGCCTTCACAAAGCAGCAGGGAGCGCCGTTCCAGATGGGAAACTTGAGACTGGATGTCCAGAAAAGCAAGACGTCAGAAGCGAAACCTTTTTCCTGCAGGGTGTGGCATACCATCCGCTTGCTCATTGCGACAGAGGTGGCACTAATGAAGGAAGAGGTCAACGTTACGTTCTTCTTTAAAATGCAAGGCCAGGAAAAGTGGCAGCGGTGGGATTTGAACCCACGCCTCCGAAGAGACTGGAGCCTTAATCCAGCGCCTTAGACCGCTCGGCCACGCTACCTCCCTGCTAGTCGCCGAAAGCGGAACTTGACCCGTTGCCCGGCCCGCTTTAGTGCTTTGCCTTTTCTCCTTGGAAAGTCTGGAGACAGGCAGTGGAAGGGCAGGCAAACTGTCAGGTGCGCAGAGGAGGGGAGACCATGAGGCAAGGTGGGAGATGGGGGCAAGAAGTGAGAAAAAAACTAATCGCAAGCTAGGGCAGGATTCGGAAAGTGAAGCCGAAAAGGGGCTTAGCATGCAGCCCAGGGGTTTCTTTGACTGTCCTAAGCCCACAGGGACTTTGCCGTCCTCAGCTCATGAGACTTGAGATGGGTAGCTTGATTTGCTGAGGAAATGCGGGATGACAGATTCAACTCTGGAGTCAAACATAGCCCGGAACTATCGCCTTAAACTGAGTTTTAAGCCTGGTGCCGATAAAAAGAAAGAAATTAGCCTTAGATCGGGCAAGCCGTTTGACGGGGGAAAATGAGACCCCCTAGGCCAGCTAGGTGGTCGCTGGATGCTGTGCAGACATCAGCAGCTGTTCATTTCATGCCCTCACGTCTCCTCGTTAGTATAGTGGTCAGTATCCCCGCCTGTCACGCGGGAGACCGGGGTTCAATTCCCCGACGGGGAGGTTAAACCTTTTCTGGATTTTTTTTAGTTCTTGACAAATATTCTTGAAGATTAGGCTGAGTCAAGTAGGGAATGGGTGCCAAGAACTGACTCTTTAAGAAAAAAGCACCGGCAACGCTAGTCATCGTACAATATTTGTGCACAATTGCTTACATTAGGCGGCCGGTCCACTTTATTGAGTCCCCCTCAGCACCATTTAGTGCTCCTGTTGTCTGCGAAGTCCAAATTGTAACCCTGAATCAGTTCCTCTTCTGACCCTTTGTATCATGTTACATGACGAGTAATGATCACCTGTTAGCTTTATCCCTAATTATAACTCTCACTCTTTCCCTGCATCTAACCCTAGCTCTAATCCCATCATTAACCTCGGTCCGGGCACACGCGTGAACCCCTACTCTCATCTCAGCCTCTCCTGGTGATACATCACACCTGGGATCGTTTGCTCCCTGTGGGCTGTGGGAAATTTGCTACCAGCACGCCCTGGAAGTGGGGCTCATTCCGCTGCAACGGGAGGTCTTCCCAGGACGCGTCACAGCTCAACGCAAGAGCTCCTGGGTTTCGAAGGCTCTTGCAGCAAGCCTTCACAAAGCAGCAGGGAGCGCCGTTCCAGATGGGAAACTTGAGACTGGATGTCCAGAAAAGCAAGACGTCAGAAGCGAAACCTTTTTCCTGCAGGGTGTGGCATACCATCCGCTTGCTCATTGCGACAGAGGTGGCACTAATGAAGGAAGAGGTCAACGTTACGTTCTTCTTTAAAATGCAAGGCCAGGAAAAGTGGCAGCGGTGGGATTTGAACCCACGCCTCCGAAGAGACTGGAGCCTTAATCCAGCGCCTTAGACCGCTCGGCCACGCTACCTCCCTGCTAGTCGCCGAAAGCGGAACTTGACCCGTTGCCCGGCCCGCTTTAGTGCTTTGCCTTTTCTCCTTGGAAAGTCTGGAGACAGGCAGTGGAAGGGCAGGCAAACTGTCAGGTGCGCAGAGGAGGGGAGACCATGAGGCAAGGTGGGAGATGGGGGCAAGAAGTGAGAAAAAAACTAATCGCAAGCTAGGGCAGGATTCGGAAAGTGAAGCCGAAAAGGGGCTTAGCATGCAGCCCAGGGGTTTCTTTGACTGTCCTAAGCCCACAGGGACTTTGCCGTCCTCAGCTCATGAGACTTGAGATGGGTAGCTTGATTTGCTGAGGAAATGCGGGATGACAGATTCAACTCTGGAGTCAAACATAGCCCGGAACTATCGCCTTAAACTGAGTTTTAAGCCTGGTGCCGATAAAAAGAAAGAAATTAGCCTTAGATCGGGCAAGCCGTTTGACGGGGGAAAATGAGACCCCCTAGGCCAGCTAGGTGGTCGCTGGATGCTGTGCAGACATCAGCAGCTGTTCATTTCATGCCCTCACGTCTCCTCGTTAGTATAGTGGTCAGTATCCCTGTCACGCGGGAGACCGGGGTTCAATTCCCCGACGGGGAGGTTAAACCTTTTCTGGATTTTTTTTAGTTCTTGACAAATATTCTTGAAGATTAGGCTGAGTCAAGTAGGGAATGGGTGCCAAGAACTGACTCTTTAAGAAAAAAGCACCGGCAACGCTAGTCATCGTACAATATTTGTGCACAATTGCTTACATTAGGCGGCCGGTCCACTTTATTGAGTCCCCCTCAGCACCATTTAGTGCTCCTGTTGTCTGCGAAGTCCAAATTGTAACCCTGAATCAGTTCCTCTTCTGACCCTTTGTATCATGTTACATGACGAGTAATGATCACCTGTTAGCTTTATCCCTAATTATAACTCTCACTCTTTCCCTGCATCTAACCCTAGCTCTAATCCCATCATTAACCTCGGTCCGGGCACACGCGTGAACCCTTACTCTCATCTCAGCCTCTCCTGGTGATACATCACACCTGGGATCGTTTGCTCCCTGTGGGCTGTGGGAAATTTGCTACCAGCACGCCCTGGAAGTGGGGCTCATTCCGCTGCAACGGGAGGTCTTCCCAGGACGCGTCACAGCTCAACGCAAGAGCTCCTGGGTTTCGAAGGCTCTTGCAGCAAGCCTTCACAAAGCAGCAGGGAGCGCCGTTCCAGATGGGAAACTTGAGACTGGATGTCCAGAAAAGCAAGACGTCAGAAGCGAAACCTTTTTCCTGCAGGGTGTGGCATACCATCCGCTTGCTCATTGCGACAGAGGTGGCACTAATGAAGGAAGAGGTCAACGTTACGTTCTTCTTTAAAATGCAAGGCCAGGAAAAGTGGCAGCGGTGGGATTTGAACCCACGCCTCCGAAGAGACTGGAGCCTTAATCCAGCGCCTTAGACCGCTCGGCCACGCTACCTCCCTGCTAGTCGCCGAAAGCGGAACTTGACCCGTTGCCCGGCCCGCTTTAGTGCTTTGCCTTTTCTCCTTGGAAAGTCTGGAGACAGGCAGTGGAAGGGCAGGCAAACTGTCAGGTGCGCAGAGGAGGGGAGACCATGAGGCAAGGTGGGAGATGGGGGCAAGAAGTGAGAAAAAAACTAATCGCAAGCTAGGGCAGGATTCGGAAAGTGAAGCCGAAAAGGGGCTTAGCATGCAGCCCAGGGGTTTCTTTGACTGTCCTAAGCCCACAGGGACTTTGCCGTCCTCAGCTCATGAGACTTGAGATGGGTAGCTTGATTTGCTGAGGAAATGCGGGATGACAGATTCAACTCTGGAGTCAAACATAGCCCGGAACTATCGCCTTAAACTGAGTTTTAAGCCTGGTGCCGATAAAAAGAAAGAAATTAGCCTTAGATCGGGCAAGCCGTTTGACGGGGGAAAATGAGACCCCCTAGGCCAGCTAGGTGGTCGCTGGATGCTGTGCAGACATCAGCAGCTGTTCATTTCATGCCCTCACGTCTCCTCGTTAGTATAGTGGTCAGTATCCCGAGACCGGGGTTCAATTCCCCGACGGGGAGGTTAAACCTTTTCTGGATTTTTTTTAGTTCTTGACAAATATTCTTGAAGATTAGGCTGAGTCAAGTAGGGAATGGGTGCCAAGAACTGACTCTTTAAGAAAAAAGCACCGGCAACGCTAGTCATCGTACAATATTTGTGCACAATTGCTTACATTAGGCGGCCGGTCCACTTTATTGAGTCCCCCTCAGCACCATTTAGTGCTCCTGTTGTCTGCGAAGTCCAAATTGTAACCCTGAATCAGTTCCTCTTCTGACCCTTTGTATCATGTTACATGACGAGTAATGATCACCTGTTAGCTTTATCCCTAATTATAACTCTCACTCTTTCCCTGCATCTAACCCTAGCTCTAATCCCATCATTAACCTCGGTCCGGGCACACGCGTGAACCCTTACTCTCATCTCAGCCTCTCCTGGTGATACATCACACCTGGGATCGTTTGCTCCCTGTGGGCTGTGGGAAATTTGCTACCAGCACGCCCTGGAAGTGGGGCTCATTCCGCTGCAACGGGAGGTCTTCCCAGGACGCGTCACAGCTCAACGCAAGAGCTCCTGGGTTTCGAAGGCTCTTGCAGCAAGCCTTCACAAAGCAGCAGGGAGCGCCGTTCCAGATGGGAAACTTGAGACTGGATGTCCAGAAAAGCAAGACGTCAGAAGCGAAACCTTTTTCCTGCAGGGTGTGGCATACCATCCGCTTGCTCATTGCGACAGAGGTGGCACTAATGAAGGAAGAGGTCAACGTTACGTTCTTCTTTAAAATGCAAGGCCAGGAAAAGTGGCAGCGGTGGGATTTGAACCCACGCCTCCGAAGAGACTGGAGCCTTAATCCAGCGCCTTAGACCGCTCGGCCACCCTACCTCCCTGCTAGTCGCCGAAAGCGGAACTTGACCCGTTGCCCGGCCCGCTTTAGTGCTTTGCCTTTTCTCCTTGGAAAGTCTGGAGACAGGCAGTGGAAGGGCAGGCAAACTGTCAGGTGCGCAGAGGAGGGGAGACCATGAGGCAAGGTGGGAGATGGGGGCAAGAAGTGAGAAAAAAACTAATCGCAAGCTAGGGCAGGATTCGGAAAGTGAAGCCGAAAAGGGGCTTAGCATGCAGCCCAGGGGTTTCTTTGACTGTCCTAAGCCCACAGGGACTTTGCCGTCCTCAGCTCATGAGACTTGAGATGGGTAGCTTGATTTGCTGAGGAAATGCGGGATGACAGATTCAACTCTGGAGTCAAACATAGCCCGGAACTATCGCCTTAAACTGAGTTTTAAGCCTGGTGCCGATAAAAAGAAAGAAATTAGCCTTAGATCGGGCAAGCCGTTTGACGGGGGAAAATGAGACCCCCTAGGCCAGCTAGGTGGTCGCTGGATGCTGTGCAGACATCAGCAGCTGTTCATTTCATGCCCTCACGTCTCCTCGTTAGTATAGTGGTCAGTATCCCCGCCTGTCACGCGGGAGACCGGGGTTCAATTCCCCGACGGGGAGGTTAAACCTTTTCTGGATTTTTTTTAGTTCTTGACAAATATTCTTGAAGATTAGGCTGAGTCAAGTAGGGAATGGGTGCCAAGAACTGACTCTTTAAGAAAAAAGCACCGGCAACGCTAGTCATCGTACAATATTTGTGCACAATTGCTTACATTAGGCGGCCGGTCCACTTTATTGAGTCCCCCTCAGCACCATTTAGTGCTCCTGTTGTCTGCGAAGTCCAAATTGTAACCCTGAATCAGTTCCTCTTCTGACCCTTTGTATCATGTTACATGACGAGTAATGATCACCTGTTAGCTTTATCCCTAATTATAACTCTCACTCTTTCCCTGCATCTAACCCTAGCTCTAATCCCATCATTAACCTCGGTCCGGGCACACGCGTGAACCCTTACTCTCATCTCAGCCTCTCCTGGTGATACATCACACCTGGGATCGTTTGCTCCCTGTGGGCTGTGGGAAATTTGCTACCAGCACGCCCTGGAAGTGGGGCTCATTCCGCTGCAACGGGAGGTCTTCCCAGGACGCGTCACAGCTCAACGCAAGAGCTCCTGGGTTTCGAAGGCTCTTGCAGCAAGCCTTCACAAAGCAGCAGGGAGCGCCGTTCCAGATGGGAAACTTGAGACTGGATGTCCAGAAAAGCAAGACGTCAGAAGCGAAACCTTTTTCCTGCAGGGTGTGGCATACCATCCGCTTGCTCATTGCGACAGAGGTGGCACTAATGAAGGAAGAGGTCAACGTTACGTTCTTCTTTAAAATGCAAGGCCAGGAAAAGTGGCAGCGGTGGGATTTGAACCCACGCCTCCGAAGAGACTGGAGCCTTAATCCAGCGCCTTAGACCGCTCGGCCACGCTACCTCCCTGCTAGTCGCCGAAAGCGGAACTTGACCCGTTGCCCGGCCCGCTTTAGTGCTTTGCCTTTTCTCCTTGGAAAGTCTGGAGACAGGCAGTGGAAGGGCAGGCAAACTGTCAGGTGCGCAGAGGAGGGGAGACCATGAGGCAAGGTGGGAGATGGGGGCAAGAAGTGAGAAAAAAACTAATCGCAAGCTAGGGCAGGATTCGGAAAGTGAAGCCGAAAAGGGGCTTAGCATGCAGCCCAGGGGTTTCTTTGACTGTCCTAAGCCCACAGGGACTTTGCCGTCCTCAGCTCATGAGACTTGAGATGGGTAGCTTGATTTGCTGAGGAAATGCGGGATGACAGATTCAACTCTGGAGTCAAACATAGCCCGGAACTATCGCCTTAAACTGAGTTTTAAGCCTGGTGCCGATAAAAAGAAAGAAATTAGCCTTAGATCGGGCAAGCCGTTTGACGGGGGAAAATGAGACCCCCTAGGCCAGCTAGGTGGTCGCTGGATGCTGTGCAGACATCAGCAGCTGTTCATTTCATGCCCTCACGTCTCCTCGTTAGTATAGTGGTCAGTATCCCCGCCTGTCACGCGGGAGACCGACGGGGAGGTTAAACCTTTTCTGGATTTTTTTTAGTTCTTGACAAATATTCTTGAAGATTAGGCTGAGTCAAGTAGGGAATGGGTGCCAAGAACTGACTCTTTAAGAAAAAAGCACCGGCAACGCTAGTCATCGTACAATATTTGTGCACAATTGCTTACATTAGGCGGCCGGTCCACTTTATTGAGTCCCCCTCAGCACCATTTAGTGCTCCTGTTGTCTGCGAAGTCCAAATTGTAACCCTGAATCAGTTCCTCTTCTGACCCTTTGTATCATGTTACATGACGAGTAATGATCACCTGTTAGCTTTATCCCTAATTATAACTCTCACTCTTTCCCTGCATCTAACCCTAGCTCTAATCCCATCATTAACCTCGGTCCGGGCACACGCGTGAACCCCTACTCTCATCTCAGCCTCTCCTGGTGATACATCACACCTGGGATCGTTTGCTCCCTGTGGGCTGTGGGAAATTTGCTACCAGCACGCCCTGGAAGTGGGGCTCATTCCGCTGCAACGGGAGGTCTTCCCAGGACGCGTCACAGCTCAACGCAAGAGCTCCTGGGTTTCGAAGGCTCTTGCAGCAAGCCTTCACAAAGCAGCAGGGAGCGCCGTTCCAGATGGGAAACTTGAGACTGGATGTCCAGAAAAGCAAGACGTCAGAAGCGAAACCTTTTTCCTGCAGGGTGTGGCATACCATCCGCTTGCTCATTGCGACAGAGGTGGCACTAATGAAGGAAGAGGTCAACGTTACGTTCTTCTTTAAAATGCAAGGCCAGGAAAAGTGGCAGCGGTGGGATTTGAACCCACGCCTCCGAAGAGACTGGAGCCTTAATCCAGCGCCTTAGACCGCTCGGCCACGCTACCTCCCTGCTAGTCGCCGAAAGCGGAACTTGACCCGTTGCCCGGCCCGCTTTAGAGCTTTGCCTTTTCTCCTTGGAAAGTCTGGAGACAGGCAGTGGAAGGGCAGGCAAACTGTCAGGTGCGCAGAGGAGGGGAGACCATGAGGCAAGGTGGGAGATGGGGGCAAGAAGTGAGAAAAAAACTAATCGCAAGCTAGGGCAGGATTCGGAAAGTGAAGCCGAAAAGGGGCTTAGCATGCAGCCCAGGGGTTTCTTTGACTGTCCTAAGCCCACAGGGACTTTGCCGTCCTCAGCTCATGAGACTTGAGATGGGTAGCTTGATTTGCTGAGGAAATGCGGGATGACAGATTCAACTCTGGAGTCAAACATAGCCCGGAACTATCGCCTTAAACTGAGTTTTAAGCCTGGTGCCGATAAAAAGAAAGAAATTAGCCTTAGATCGGGCAAGCCGTTTGACGGGGGAAAATGAGACCCCCTAGGCCAGCTAGGTGGTCGCTGGATGCTGTGCAGACATCAGCAGCTGTTCATTTCATGCCCTCACGTCTCCTCGTTAGTATAGTGGTCAGTATCCCTGTCACGCGGGAGACCGGGGTTCAATTCCCCGACGGGGAGGTTAAACCTTTTCTGGATTTTTTTTAGTTCTTGACAAATATTCTTGAAGATTAGGCTGAGTCAAGTAGGGAATGGGTGCCAAGAACTGACTCTTTAAGAAAAAAGCACCGGCAACGCTAGTCATCGTACAATATTTGTGCACAATTGCTTACATTAGGCGGCCGGTCCACTTTATTGAGTCCCCCTCAGCACCATTTAGTGCTCCTGTTGTCTGCGAAGTCCAAATTGTAACCCTGAATCAGTTCCTCTTCTGACCCTTTGTATCATGTTACATGACGAGTAATGATCACCTGTTAGCTTTATCCCTAATTATAACTCTCACTCTTTCCCTGCATCTAACCCTAGCTCTAATCCCATCATTAACCTCGGTCCGGGCACACGCGTGAACCCTTACTCTCATCTCAGCCTCTCCTGGTGATACATCACACCTGGGATCGTTTGCTCCCTGTGGGCTGTGGGAAATTTGCTACCAGCACGCCCTGGAAGTGGGGCTCATTCCGCTGCAACGGGAGGTCTTCCCAGGACGCGTCACAGCTCAACGCAAGAGCTCCTGGGTTTCGAAGGCTCTTGCAGCAAGCCTTCACAAAGCAGCAGGGAGCGCCGTTCCAGATGGGAAACTTGAGACTGGATGTCCAGAAAAGCAAGACGTCAGAAGCGAAACCTTTTTCCTGCAGGGTGTGGCATACCATCCGCTTGCTCATTGCGACAGAGGTGGCACTAATGAAGGAAGAGGTCAACGTTACGTTCTTCTTTAAAATGCAAGGCCAGGAAAAGTGGCAGCGGTGGGATTTGAACCCACGCCTCCGAAGAGACTGGAGCCTTAATCCAGCGCCTTAGACCGCTCGGCCACGCTACCTCCCTGCTAGTCGCCGAAAGCGGAACTTGACCCGTTGCCCGGCCCGCTTTAGTGCTTTGCCTTTTCTCCTTGGAAAGTCTGGAGACAGGCAGTGGAAGGGCAGGCAAACTGTCAGGTGCGCAGAGGAGGGGAGACCATGAGGCAAGGTGGGAGATGGGGGCAAGAAGTGAGAAAAAAACTAATCGCAAGCTAGGGCAGGATTCGGAAAGTGAAGCCGAAAAGGGGCTTAGCATGCAGCCCAGGGGTTTCTTTGACTGTCCTAAGCCCACAGGGACTTTGCCGTCCTCAGCTCATGAGACTTGAGATGGGTAGCTTGATTTGCTGAGGAAATGCGGGATGACAGATTCAACTCTGGAGTCAAACATAGCCCGGAACTATCGCCTTAAACTGAGTTTTAAGCCTGGTGCCGATAAAAAGAAAGAAATTAGCCTTAGATCGGGCAAGCCGTTTGACGGGGGAAAATGAGACCCCCTAGGCCAGCTAGGTGGTCGCTGGATGCTGTGCAGACATCAGCAGCTGTTCATTTCATGCCCTCACGTCTCCTCGTTAGTATAGTGGTCAGTATCCCCGCCTGTCACGCGGGAGACCGGGGTTCAATTCCCCGACGGGGAGGTTAAACCTTTTCTGGATTTTTTTTAGTTCTTGACAAATATTCTTGAAGATTAGGCTGAGTCAAGTAGGGAATGGGTGCCAAGAACTGACTCTTTAAGAAAAAAGCACCGGCAACGCTAGTCATCGTACAATATTTGTGCACAATTGCTTACATTAGGCGGCCGGTCCACTTTATTGAGTCCCCCTCAGCACCATTTAGTGCTCCTGTTGTCTGCGAAGTCCAAATTGTAACCCTGAATCAGTTCCTCTTCTGACCCTTTGTATCATGTTACATGACGAGTAATGATCACCTGTTAGCTTTATCCCTAATTATAACTCTCACTCTTTCCCTGCATCTAACCCTAGCTCTAATCCCATCATTAACCTCGGTCCGGGCACACGAGTGAACCCCTACTCTCATCTCAGCCTCTCCTGGTGATACATCACACCTGGGATCGTTTGCTCCCTGTGGGCTGTGGGAAATTTGCTACCAGCACGCCCTGGAAGTGGGGCTCATTCCGCTGCAACGGGAGGTCTTCCCAGGACGCGTCACAGCTCAACGCAAGAGCTCCTGGGTTTCGAAGGCTCTTGCAGCAAGCCTTCACAAAGCAGCAGGGAGCGCCGTTCCAGATGGGAAACTTGAGACTGGATGTCCAGAAAAGCAAGACGTCAGAAGCGAAACCTTTTTCCTGCAGGGTGTGGCATACCATCCGCTTGCTCATTGCGACAGAGGTGGCACTAATGAAGGAAGAGGTCAACGTTACGTTCTTCTTTAAAATGCAAGGCCAGGAAAAGTGGCAGCGGTGGGATTTGAACCCACGCCTCCGAAGAGACTGGAGCCTTAATCCAGCGCCTTAGACCGCTCGGCCACGCTACCTCCCTGCTAGTCGCCGAAAGCGGAACTTGACCCGTTGCCCGGCCCGCTTTAGTGCTTTGCCTTTTCTCCTTGGAAAGTCTGGAGACAGGCAGTGGAAGGGCAGGCAAACTGTCAGGTGCGCAGAGGAGGGGAGACCATGAGGCAAGGTGGGAGATGGGGGCAAGAAGTGAGAAAAAAACTAATCGCAAGCTAGGGCAGGATTCGGAAAGTGAAGCCGAAAAGGGGCTTAGCATGCAGCCCAGGGGTTTCTTTGACTGTCCTAAGCCCACAGGGACTTTGCCGTCCTCAGCTCATGAGACTTGAGATGGGTAGCTTGATTTGCTGAGGAAATGCGGGATGACAGATTCAACTCTGGAGTCAAACATAGCCCGGAACTATCGCCTTAAACTGAGTTTTAAGCCTGGTGCCGATAAAAAGAAAGAAATTAGCCTTAGATCGGGCAAGCCGTTTGACGGGGGAAAATGAGACCCCCTAGGCCAGCTAGGTGGTCGCTGGATGCTGTGCAGACATCAGCAGCTGTTCATTTCATGCCCTCACGTCTCCTCGTTAGTATAGTGGTCAGTATCCCTGTCACGCGGGAGACCGGGGTTCAATTCCCCGACGGGGAGGTTAAACCTTTTCTGGATTTTTTTTAGTTCTTGACAAATATTCTTGAAGATTAGGCTGAGTCAAGTAGGGAATGGGTGCCAAGAACTGACTCTTTAAGAAAAAAGCACCGGCAACGCTAGTCATCGTACAATATTTGTGCACAATTGCTTACATTAGGCGGCCGGTCCACTTTATTGAGTCCCCCTCAGCACCATTTAGTGCTCCTGTTGTCTGCGAAGTCCAAATTGTAACCCTGAATCAGTTCCTCTTCTGACCCTTTGTATCATGTTACATGACGAGTAATGATCACCTGTTAGCTTTATCCCTAATTATAACTCTCACTCTTTCCCTGCATCTAACCCTAGCTCTAATCCCATCATTAACCTCGGTCCGGGCACACGCGTGAACCCTTACTCTCATCTCAGCCTCTCCTGGTGATACATCACACCTGGGATCGTTTGCTCCCTGTGGGCTGTGGGAAATTTGCTACCAGCACGCCCTGGAAGTGGGGCTCATTCCGCTGCAACGGGAGGTCTTCCCAGGACGCGTCACAGCTCAACGCAAGAGCTCCTGGGTTTCGAAGGCTCTTGCAGCAAGCCTTCACAAAGCAGCAGGGAGCGCCGTTCCAGATGGGAAACTTGAGACTGGATGTCCAGAAAAGCAAGACGTCAGAAGCGAAACCTTTTTCCTGCAGGGTGTGGCATACCATCCGCTTGCTCATTGCGACAGAGGTGGCACTAATGAAGGAAGAGGTCAACGTTACGTTCTTCTTTAAAATGCAAGGCCAGGAAAAGTGGCAGCGGTGGGATTTGAACCCACGCCTCCGAAGAGACTGGAGCCTTAATCCAGCGCCTTAGACCGCTCGGCCACGCTACCTCCCTGCTAGTCGCCGAAAGCGGAACTTGACCCGTTGCCCGGCCCGCTTTAGTGCTTTGCCTTTTCTCCTTGGAAAGTCTGGAGACAGGCAGTGGAAGGGCAGGCAAACTGTCAGGTGCGCAGAGGAGGGGAGACCATGAGGCAAGGTGGGAGATGGGGGCAAGAAGTGAGAAAAAAACTAATCGCAAGCTAGGGCAGGATTCGGAAAGTGAAGCCGAAAAGGGGCTTAGCATGCAGCCCAGGGGTTTCTTTGACTGTCCTAAGCCCACAGGGACTTTGCCGTCCTCAGCTCATGAGACTTGAGATGGGTAGCTTGATTTGCTGAGGAAATGCGGGATGACAGATTCAACTCTGGAGTCAAACATAGCCCGGAACTATCGCCTTAAACTGAGTTTTAAGCCTGGTGCCGATAAAAAGAAAGAAATTAGCCTTAGATCGGGCAAGCCGTTTGACGGGGGAAAATGAGACCCCCTAGGCCATCTAGGTGGTCGCTGGATGCTGTGCAGACATCAGCAGCTGTTCATTTCATGCCCTCACGTCTCCTCGTTAGTATAGTGGTCAGTATCCCCGCCTGTCACGCGGCAGACCGGGGTTCAATTCCCCGACGGGGAGGTTAAACCTTTTCTGGATTTTTTTTAGTTCTTGACAAATATTCTTGAAGATTAGGCTGAGTCAAGTAGGGAATGGGTGCCAAGAACTGACTCTTTAAGAAAAAAGCACCGGCAACGCTAGTCATCGTACAATATTTGTGCACAATTGCTTACATTAGGCGGCCGGTCCACTTTATTGAGTCCCCCTCAGCACCATTTAGTGCTCCTGTTGTCTGCGAAGTCCAAATTGTAACCCTGAATCAGTTCCTCTTCTGACCCTTTGTATCATGTTACATGACGAGTAATGATCACCTGTTAGCTTTATCCCTAATTATAACTCTCACTCTTTCCCTGCATCTAACCCTAGCTCTAATCCCATCATTAACCTCGGTCCGGGCACACGCGTGAACCCTTACTCTCATCTCAGCCTCTCCTGGTGATACATCACACCTGGGATCGTTTGCTCCCTGTGGGCTGTGTGAAATTTGCTACCAGCACGCCCTGGAAGTGGGGCTCATTCCGCTGCAACGGGAGGTCTTCCCAGGACGCGTCACAGCTCAACGCAAGAGCTCCTGGGTTTCGAAGGCTCTTGCAGCAAGCCTTCGCAAAGCAGCAGGGAGCGCCGTTCCAGATGGGAAACTTGAGACTGGATGTCCAAAAAAGCAAGACGTCAGAAGCGAAACCTTTTTCCTGCAGGGTGTGGCATACCATCCGCTTGCTCATTGCGACAGAGGTGGCACTAATGAAGGAAGAGGTCAACGTTACGTTCTTCTTTAAAATGCAAGGCCAGGAAAAGTGGCAGCGGTGGGATTTGAACCCACGCCTCCGAAGAGACTGGAGCCTTAATCCAGCGCCTTAGACCGCTCGGCCACGCTACCTCCCTGCTAGTCGCCGAAAGCGGAACTTGACCCGTTGCCCGGCCCGCTTTAGTGCTTTGCCTTTTCTCCTTGGAAAGTCTGGAGACAGGCAGTGGAAGGGCAGGCAAACTGTCAGGTGCGCAGAGGAGGGGAGACCATGAGGCAAGGTGGGAGATGGGGGCAAGAAGTGAGAAAAAAACTAATCGCAAGCTAGGGCAGGATTCGGAAAGTGAAGCCGAAAAGGGGCTTAGCATGCAGCCCAGGGGTTTCTTTGACTGTCCTAAGCCCACAGGGACTTTGCCGTCCTCAGCTCATGAGACTTGAGATGGGTAGCTTGATTTGCTGAGGAAATGCGGGATGACAGATTCAACTCTGGAGTCAAACATAGCCCGGAACTATCGCCTTAAACTGAGTTTTAAGCCTGGTGCCGATAAAAAGAAAGAAATTAGCCTTAGATCGGGCAAGCCGTTTGACGGGGGAAAATGAGACCCCCCTAGGCCAGCTAGGTGGTCGCTGGATGCTGTGCAGACATCAGCAGCTGTTCATTTCATGCCCTCACGTCTCCTCGTTAGTATAGTGGTCAGTATCCCCGCCTGTCACGCGGGAGACCGGGGTTCAATTCCCCGACGGGGAGGTTAAACCGTTTCTGGATTTTTTTAAGTTCTTGACAAATATTCTTGAAGATTAGGCTGAGTCAAGTAGGGAATGGGTGCCAAGAACTGACTCTTTAAGAAAAAAGCACCGGCAACGCTAGTCATCGTACAATATTTGTGCACAATTGCTTACATTAGGCGGCCGGTCCACTTTATTGAGTCCCCCTCAGCACCATTTAGTGCTCCTGTTGTCTGCGAAGTCCAAATTGTAACCCTGAATCAGTTCCTCTTCTGACCCTTTGTATCATGTTACATGACGAGTAATGATCACCTGTTAGCTTTATCCCTAATTATAACTCTCACTCTTTCCCTGCATCTAACCCTAGCTCTAATCCCATCATTAACCTCGGTCCGGGCACACGCGTGAACCCCTACTCTCATCTCAGCCTCTCCTGGTGATACATCACACCTGGGATCGTTTGCTCCCTGTGGGCTGTGGGAAATTTGCTACCAGCACGCCCTGGAAGTGGGGCTCATTCCGCTGCAACGGGAGGTCTTCCCAGGACGCGTCACAGCTCAACGCAAGAGCTCCTGGGTTTCGAAGGCTCTTGCAGCAAGCCTTCACAAAGCAGCAGGGAGCGCCGTTCCAGATGGGAAACTTGAGACTGGATGTCCAGAAAAGCAAGACGTCAGAAGCGAAACCTTTTTCCTGCAGGGTGTGGCATACCATCCGCTTGCTCATTGCGACAGAGGTGGCACTAATGAAGGAAGAGGTCAACGTTACGTTCTTCTTTAAAATGCAAGGCCAGGAAAAGTGGCAGCGGTGGGATTTGAACCCACGCCTCCGAAGAGACTGGAGCCTTAATCCAGCGCCTTAGACCGCTCGGCCACGCTACCTCCCTGCTAGTCGCCGAAAGCGGAACTTGACCCGTTGCCCGGCCCGCTTTAGTGCTTTGCCTTTTCTCCTTGGAAAGTCTGGAGACAGGCAGTGGAAGGGCAGGCAAACTGTCAGGTGCGCAGAGGAGGGGAGACCATGAGGCAAGGTGGGAGATGGGGGCAAGAAGTGAGAAAAAAACTAATCGCAAGCTAGGGCAGGATTCGGAAAGTGAAGCCGAAAAGGGGCTTAGCATGCAGCCCAGGGGTTTCTTTGACTGTCCTAAGCCCACAGGGACTTTGCCGTCCTCAGCTCATGAGACTTGAGATGGGTAGCTTGATTTGCTGAGGAAATGCGGGATGACAGATTCAACTCTGGAGTCAAACATAGCCCGGAACTATCGCCTTAAACTGAGTTTTAAGCCTGGTGCCGATAAAAAGAAAGAAATTAGCCTTAGATCGGGCAAGCCGTTTGACGGGGGAAAATGAGACCCCCTAGGCCAGCTAGGTGGTCGCTGGATGCTGTGCAGACATCAGCAGCTGTTCATTTCATGCCCTCACGTCTCCTCGTTAGTATAGTGGTCAGTATCCCTGTCACGCGGGAGACCGGGGTTCAATTCCCCGACGGGGAGGTTAAACCTTTTCTGGATTTTTTTTAGTTCTTGACAAATATTCTTGAAGATTAGGCTGAGTCAAGTAGGGAATGGGTGCCAAGAACTGACTCTTTAAGAAAAAAGCACCGGCAACGCTAGTCATCGTACAATATTTGTGCACAATTGCTTACATTAGGCGGCCGGTCCACTTTATTGAGTCCCCCTCAGCACCATTTAGTGCTCCTGTTGTCTGCGAAGTCCAAATTGTAACCCTGAATCAGTTCCTCTTCTGACCCTTTGTATCATGTTACATGACGAGTAATGATCACCTGTTAGCTTTATCCCTAATTATAACTCTCACTCTTTCCCTGCATCTAACCCTAGCTCTAATCCCATCATTAACCTCGGTCCGGGCACACGCGTGAACCCTTACTCTCATCTCAGCCTCTCCTGGTGATACATCACACCTGGGATCGTTTGCTCCCTGTGGGCTGTGGGAAATTTGCTACCAGCACGCCCTGGAAGTGGGGCTCATTCCGCTGCAACGGGAGGTCTTCCCAGGACGCGTCACAGCTCAACGCAAGAGCTCCTGGGTTTCGAAGGCTCTTGCAGCAAGCCTTCACAAAGCAGCAGGGAGCGCCGTTCCAGATGGGAAACTTGAGACTGGATGTCCAGAAAAGCAAGACGTCAGAAGCGAAACCTTTTTCCTGCAGGGTGTGGCATACCATCCGCTTGCTCATTGCGACAGAGGTGGCACTAATGAAGGAAGAGGTCAACGTTACGTTCTTCTTTAAAATGCAAGGCCAGGAAAAGTGGCAGCGGTGGGATTTGAACCCACGCCTCCGAAGAGACTGGAGCCTTAATCCAGCGCCTTAGACCGCTCGGCCACGCTACCTCCCTGCTAGTCGCCGAAAGCGGAACTTGACCCGTTGCCCGGCCCGCTTTAGTGCTTTGCCTTTTCTCCTTGGAAAGTCTGGAGACAGGCAGTGGAAGGGCAGGCAAACTGTCAGGTGCGCAGAGGAGGGGAGACCATGAGGCAAGGTGGGAGATGGGGGCAAGAAGTGAGAAAAAAACTAATCGCAAGCTAGGGCAGGATTCGGAAAGTGAAGCCGAAAAGGGGCTTAGCATGCAGCCCAGGGGTTTCTTTGACTGTCCTAAGCCCACAGGGACTTTGCCGTCCTCAGCTCATGAGACTTGAGATGGGTAGCTTGATTTGCTGAGGAAATGCGGGATGACAGATTCAACTCTGGAGTCAAACATAGCCCGGAACTATCGCCTTAAACTGAGTTTTAAGCCTGGTGCCGATAAAAAGAAAGAAATTAGCCTTAGATCGGGCAAGCCGTTTGACGGGGGAAAATGAGACCCCCTAGGCCAGCTAGGTGGTCGCTGGATGCTGTGCAGACATCAGCAGCTGTTCATTTCATGCCCTCACGTCTCCTCGTTAGTATAGTGGTCAGTATCCCCGCCTGTCACGCGGGAGACCGGGGTTCAATTCCCCGACGGGGAGGTTAAACCTTTTCTGGATTTTTTTTAGTTCTTGACAAATATTCTTGAAGATTAGGCTGAGTCAAGTAGGGAATGGGTGCCAAGAACTGACTCTTTAAGAAAAAAGCACCGGCAACGCTAGTCATCGTACAATATTTGTGCACAATTGCTTACATTAGGCGGCCGGTCCACTTTATTGAGTCCCCCTCAGCACCATTTAGTGCTCCTGTTGTCTGCGAAGTCCAAATTGTAACCCTGAATCAGTTCCTCTTCTGACCCTTTGTATCATGTTACATGACGAGTAATGATCACCTGTTAGCTTTATCCCTAATTATAACTCTCACTCTTTCCCTGCATCTAACCCTAGCTCTAATCCCATCATTAACCTCGGTCCGGGCACACGCGTGAACCCCTACTCTCATCTCAGCCTCTCCTGGTGATACATCACACCTGGGATCGTTTGCTCCCTGTGGGCTGTGGGAAATTTGCTACCAGCACGCCCTGGAAGTGGGGCTCATTCCGCTGCAACGGGAGGTCTTCCCAGGACGCGTCACAGCTCAACGCAAGAGCTCCTGGGTTTCGAAGGCTCTTGCAGCAAGCCTTCACAAAGCAGCAGGGAGCGCCGTTCCAGATGGGAAACTTGAGACTGGATGTCCAGAAAAGCAAGACGTCAGAAGCGAAACCTTTTTCCTGCAGGGTGTGGCATACCATCCGCTTGCTCATTGCGACAGAGGTGGCACTAATGAAGGAAGAGGTCAACGTTACGTTCTTCTTTAAAATGCAAGGCCAGGAAAAGTGGCAGCGGTGGGATTTGAACCCACGCCTCCGAAGAGACTGGAGCCTTAATCCAGCGCCTTAGACCGCTCGGCCACGCTACCTCCCTGCTAGTCGCCGAAAGCGGAACTTGACCCGTTGCCCGGCCCGCTTTAGTGCTTTGCCTTTTCTCCTTGGAAAGTCTGGAGACAGGCAGTGGAAGGGCAGGCAAACTGTCAGGTGCGCAGAGGAGGGGAGACCATGAGGCAAGGTGGGAGATGGGGGCAAGAAGTGAGAAAAAAACTAATCGCAAGCTAGGGCAGGATTCGGAAAGTGAAGCCGAAAAGGGGCTTAGCATGCAGCCCAGGGGTTTCTTTGACTGTCCTAAGCCCACAGGGACTTTGCCGTCCTCAGCTCATGAGACTTGAGATGGGTAGCTTGATTTGCTGAGGAAATGCGGGATGACAGATTCAACTCTGGAGTCAAACATAGCCCGGAACTATCGCCTTAAACTGAGTTTTAAGCCTGGTGCCGATAAAAAGAAAGAAATTAGCCTTAGATCGGGCAAGCCGTTTGACGGGGGAAAATGAGACCCCCTAGGCCAGCTAGGTGGTCGCTGGATGCTGTGCAGACATCAGCAGCTGTTCATTTCATGCCCTCACGTCTCCTCGTTAGTATAGTGGTCAGTATCCCTGTCACGCGGGAGACCGGGGTTCAATTCCCCGACGGGGAGGTTAAACCTTTTCTGGATTTTTTTTAGTTCTTGACAAATATTCTTGAAGATTAGGCTGAGTCAAGTAGGGAATGGGTGCCAAGAACTGACTCTTTAAGAAAAAAGCACCGGCAACGCTAGTCATCGTACAATATTTGTGCACAATTGCTTACATTAGGCGGCCGGTCCACTTTATTGAGTCCCCCTCAGCACCATTTAGTGCTCCTGTTGTCTGCGAAGTCCAAATTGTAACCCTGAATCAGTTCCTCTTCTGACCCTTTGTATCATGTTACATGACGAGTAATGATCACCTGTTAGCTTTATCCCTAATTATAACTCTCACTCTTTCCCTGCATCTAACCCTAGCTCTAATCCCATCATTAACCTCGGTCCGGGCACACGCGTGAACCCTTACTCTCATCTCAGCCTCTCCTGGTGATACATCACACCTGGGATCGTTTGCTCCCTGTGGGCTGTGGGAAATTTGCTACCAGCACGCCCTGGAAGTGGGGCTCATTCCGCTGCAACGGGAGGTCTTCCCAGGACGCGTCACAGCTCAACGCAAGAGCTCCTGGGTTTCGAAGGCTCTTGCAGCAAGCCTTCACAAAGCAGCAGGGAGCGCCGTTCCAGATGGGAAACTTGAGACTGGATGTCCAGAAAAGCAAGACGTCAGAAGCGAAACCTTTTTCCTGCAGGGTGTGGCATACCATCCGCTTGCTCATTGCGACAGAGGTGGCACTAATGAAGGAAGAGGTCAACGTTACGTTCTTCTTTAAAATGCAAGGCCAGGAAAAGTGGCAGCGGTGGGATTTGAACCCACGCCTCCGAAGAGACTGGAGCCTTAATCCAGCGCCTTAGACCGCTCGGCCACGCTACCTCCCTGCTAGTCGCCGAAAGCGGAACTTGACCCGTTGCCCGGCCCGCTTTAGTGCTTTGCCTTTTCTCCTTGGAAAGTCTGGAGACAGGCAGTGGAAGGGCAGGCAAACTGTCAGGTGCGCAGAGGAGGGGAGACCATGAGGCAAGGTGGGAGATGGGGGCAAGAAGTGAGAAAAAAACTAATCGCAAGCTAGGGCAGGATTCGGAAAGTGAAGCCGAAAAGGGGCTTAGCATGCAGCCCAGGGGTTTCTTTGACTGTCCTAAGCCCACAGGGACTTTGCCGTCCTCAGCTCATGAGACTTGAGATGGGTAGCTTGATTTGCTGAGGAAATGCGGGATGACAGATTCAACTCTGGAGTCAAACATAGCCCGGAACTATCGCCTTAAACTGAGTTTTAAGCCTGGTGCCGATAAAAAGAAAGAAATTAGCCTTAGATCGGGCAAGCCGTTTGACGGGGGAAAATGAGACCCCCTAGGCCAGCTAGGTGGTCGCTGGATGCTGTGCAGACATCAGCAGCTGTTCATTTCATGCCCTCACGTCTCCTCGTTAGTATAGTGGTCAGTATCCCGAGACCGGGGTTCAATTCCCCGACGGGGAGGTTAAACCTTTTCTGGATTTTTTTTAGTTCTTGACAAATATTCTTGAAGATTAGGCTGAGTCAAGTAGGGAATGGGTGCCAAGAACTGACTCTTTAAGAAAAAAGCACCGGCAACGCTAGTCATCGTACAATATTTGTGCACAATTGCTTACATTAGGCGGCCGGTCCACTTTATTGAGTCCCCCTCAGCACCATTTAGTGCTCCTGTTGTCTGCGAAGTCCAAATTGTAACCCTGAATCAGTTCCTCTTCTGACCCTTTGTATCATGTTACATGACGAGTAATGATCACCTGTTAGCTTTATCCCTAATTATAACTCTCACTCTTTCCCTGCATCTAACCCTAGCTCTAATCCCATCATTAACCTCGGTCCGGGCACACGCGTGAACCCTTACTCTCATCTCAGCCTCTCCTGGTGATACATCACACCTGGGATCGTTTGCTCCCTGTGGGCTGTGGGAAATTTGCTACCAGCACGCCCTGGAAGTGGGGCTCATTCCGCTGCAACGGGAGGTCTTCCCAGGACGCGTCACAGCTCAACGCAAGAGCTCCTGGGTTTCGAAGGCTCTTGCAGCAAGCCTTCACAAAGCAGCAGGGAGCGCCGTTCCAGATGGGAAACTTGAGACTGGATGTCCAGAAAAGCAAGACGTCAGAAGCGAAACCTTTTTCCTGCAGGGTGTGGCATACCATCCGCTTGCTCATTGCGACAGAGGTGGCACTAATGAAGGAAGAGGTCAACGTTACGTTCTTCTTTAAAATGCAAGGCCAGGAAAAGTGGCAGCGGTGGGATTTGAACCCACGCCTCCGAAGAGACTGGAGCCTTAATCCAGCGCCTTAGACCGCTCGGCCACCCTACCTCCCTGCTAGTCGCCGAAAGCGGAACTTGACCCGTTGCCCGGCCCGCTTTAGTGCTTTGCCTTTTCTCCTTGGAAAGTCTGGAGACAGGCAGTGGAAGGGCAGGCAAACTGTCAGGTGCGCAGAGGAGGGGAGACCATGAGGCAAGGTGGGAGATGGGGGCAAGAAGTGAGAAAAAAACTAATCGCAAGCTAGGGCAGGATTCGGAAAGTGAAGCCGAAAAGGGGCTTAGCATGCAGCCCAGGGGTTTCTTTGACTGTCCTAAGCCCACAGGGACTTTGCCGTCCTCAGCTCATGAGACTTGAGATGGGTAGCTTGATTTGCTGAGGAAATGCGGGATGACAGATTCAACTCTGGAGTCAAACATAGCCCGGAACTATCGCCTTAAACTGAGTTTTAAGCCTGGTGCCGATAAAAAGAAAGAAATTAGCCTTAGATCGGGCAAGCCGTTTGACGGGGGAAAATGAGACCCCCTAGGCCAGCTAGGTGGTCGCTGGATGCTGTGCAGACATCAGCAGCTGTTCATTTCATGCCCTCACGTCTCCTCGTTAGTATAGTGGTCAGTATCCCCGCCTGTCACGCGGGAGACCGGGGTTCAATTCCCCGACGGGGAGGTTAAACCTTTTCTGGATTTTTTTTAGTTCTTGACAAATATTCTTGAAGATTAGGCTGAGTCAAGTAGGGAATGGGTGCCAAGAACTGACTCTTTAAGAAAAAAGCACCGGCAACGCTAGTCATCGTACAATATTTGTGCACAATTGCTTACATTAGGCGGCCGGTCCACTTTATTGAGTCCCCCTCAGCACCATTTAGTGCTCCTGTTGTCTGCGAAGTCCAAATTGTAACCCTGAATCAGTTCCTCTTCTGACCCTTTGTATCATGTTACATGACGAGTAATGATCACCTGTTAGCTTTATCCCTAATTATAACTCTCACTCTTTCCCTGCATCTAACCCTAGCTCTAATCCCATCATTAACCTCGGTCCGGGCACACGCGTGAACCCTTACTCTCATCTCAGCCTCTCCTGGTGATACATCACACCTGGGATCGTTTGCTCCCTGTGGGCTGTGGGAAATTTGCTACCAGCACGCCCTGGAAGTGGGGCTCATTCCGCTGCAACGGGAGGTCTTCCCAGGACGCGTCACAGCTCAACGCAAGAGCTCCTGGGTTTCGAAGGCTCTTGCAGCAAGCCTTCACAAAGCAGCAGGGAGCGCCGTTCCAGATGGGAAACTTGAGACTGGATGTCCAGAAAAGCAAGACGTCAGAAGCGAAACCTTTTTCCTGCAGGGTGTGGCATACCATCCGCTTGCTCATTGCGACAGAGGTGGCACTAATGAAGGAAGAGGTCAACGTTACGTTCTTCTTTAAAATGCAAGGCCAGGAAAAGTGGCAGCGGTGGGATTTGAACCCACGCCTCCGAAGAGACTGGAGCCTTAATCCAGCGCCTTAGACCGCTCGGCCACGCTACCTCCCTGCTAGTCGCCGAAAGCGGAACTTGACCCGTTGCCCGGCCCGCTTTAGTGCTTTGCCTTTTCTCCTTGGAAAGTCTGGAGACAGGCAGTGGAAGGGCAGGCAAACTGTCAGGTGCGCAGAGGAGGGGAGACCATGAGGCAAGGTGGGAGATGGGGGCAAGAAGTGAGAAAAAAACTAATCGCAAGCTAGGGCAGGATTCGGAAAGTGAAGCCGAAAAGGGGCTTAGCATGCAGCCCAGGGGTTTCTTTGACTGTCCTAAGCCCACAGGGACTTTGCCGTCCTCAGCTCATGAGACTTGAGATGGGTAGCTTGATTTGCTGAGGAAATGCGGGATGACAGATTCAACTCTGGAGTCAAACATAGCCCGGAACTATCGCCTTAAACTGAGTTTTAAGCCTGGTGCCGATAAAAAGAAAGAAATTAGCCTTAGATCGGGCAAGCCGTTTGACGGGGGAAAATGAGACCCCCTAGGCCAGCTAGGTGGTCGCTGGATGCTGTGCAGACATCAGCAGCTGTTCATTTCATGCCCTCACGTCTCCTCGTTAGTATAGTGGTCAGTATCCCCGCCTGTCACGCGGGAGACCGACGGGGAGGTTAAACCTTTTCTGGATTTTTTTTAGTTCTTGACAAATATTCTTGAAGATTAGGCTGAGTCAAGTAGGGAATGGGTGCCAAGAACTGACTCTTTAAGAAAAAAGCACCGGCAACGCTAGTCATCGTACAATATTTGTGCACAATTGCTTACATTAGGCGGCCGGTCCACTTTATTGAGTCCCCCTCAGCACCATTTAGTGCTCCTGTTGTCTGCGAAGTCCAAATTGTAACCCTGAATCAGTTCCTCTTCTGACCCTTTGTATCATGTTACATGACGAGTAATGATCACCTGTTAGCTTTATCCCTAATTATAACTCTCACTCTTTCCCTGCATCTAACCCTAGCTCTAATCCCATCATTAACCTCGGTCCGGGCACACGCGTGAACCCCTACTCTCATCTCAGCCTCTCCTGGTGATACATCACACCTGGGATCGTTTGCTCCCTGTGGGCTGTGGGAAATTTGCTACCAGCACGCCCTGGAAGTGGGGCTCATTCCGCTGCAACGGGAGGTCTTCCCAGGACGCGTCACAGCTCAACGCAAGAGCTCCTGGGTTTCGAAGGCTCTTGCAGCAAGCCTTCACAAAGCAGCAGGGAGCGCCGTTCCAGATGGGAAACTTGAGACTGGATGTCCAGAAAAGCAAGACGTCAGAAGCGAAACCTTTTTCCTGCAGGGTGTGGCATACCATCCGCTTGCTCATTGCGACAGAGGTGGCACTAATGAAGGAAGAGGTCAACGTTACGTTCTTCTTTAAAATGCAAGGCCAGGAAAAGTGGCAGCGGTGGGATTTGAACCCACGCCTCCGAAGAGACTGGAGCCTTAATCCAGCGCCTTAGACCGCTCGGCCACGCTACCTCCCTGCTAGTCGCCGAAAGCGGAACTTGACCCGTTGCCCGGCCCGCTTTAGAGCTTTGCCTTTTCTCCTTGGAAAGTCTGGAGACAGGCAGTGGAAGGGCAGGCAAACTGTCAGGTGCGCAGAGGAGGGGAGACCATGAGGCAAGGTGGGAGATGGGGGCAAGAAGTGAGAAAAAAACTAATCGCAAGCTAGGGCAGGATTCGGAAAGTGAAGCCGAAAAGGGGCTTAGCATGCAGCCCAGGGGTTTCTTTGACTGTCCTAAGCCCACAGGGACTTTGCCGTCCTCAGCTCATGAGACTTGAGATGGGTAGCTTGATTTGCTGAGGAAATGCGGGATGACAGATTCAACTCTGGAGTCAAACATAGCCCGGAACTATCGCCTTAAACTGAGTTTTAAGCCTGGTGCCGATAAAAAGAAAGAAATTAGCCTTAGATCGGGCAAGCCGTTTGACGGGGGAAAATGAGACCCCCTAGGCCAGCTAGGTGGTCGCTGGATGCTGTGCAGACATCAGCAGCTGTTCATTTCATGCCCTCACGTCTCCTCGTTAGTATAGTGGTCAGTATCCCCGCCTGTCACGCGGGAGACCGGGGTTCAATTCCCCGACGGGGAGGTTAAACCTTTTCTGGATTTTTTTTAGTTCTTGACAAATATTCTTGAAGATTAGGCTGAGTCAAGTAGGGAATGGGTGCCAAGAACTGACTCTTTAAGAAAAAAGCACCGGCAACGCTAGTCATCGTACAATATTTGTGCACAATTGCTTACATTAGGCGGCCGGTCCACTTTATTGAGTCCCCCTCAGCACCATTTAGTGCTCCTGTTGTCTGCGAAGTCCAAATTGTAACCCTGAATCAGTTCCTCTTCTGACCCTTTGTATCATGTTACATGACGAGTAATGATCACCTGTTAGCTTTATCCCTAATTATAACTCTCACTCTTTCCCTGCATCTAACCCTAGCTCTAATCCCATCATTAACCTCGGTCCGGGCACACGCGTGAACCCTTACTCTCATCTCAGCCTCTCCTGGTGATACATCACACCTGGGATCGTTTGCTCCCTGTGGGCTGTGGGAAATTTGCTACCAGCACGCCCTGGAAGTGGGGCTCATTCCGCTGCAACGGGAGGTCTTCCCAGGACGCGTCACAGCTCAACGCAAGAGCTCCTGGGTTTCGAAGGCTCTTGCAGCAAGCCTTCACAAAGCAGCAGGGAGCGCCGTTCCAGATGGGAAACTTGAGACTGGATGTCCAGAAAAGCAAGACGTCAGAAGCGAAACCTTTTTCCTGCAGGGTGTGGCATACCATCCGCTTGCTCATTGCGACAGAGGTGGCACTAATGAAGGAAGAGGTCAACGTTACGTTCTTCTTTAAAATGCAAGGCCAGGAAAAGTGGCAGCGGTGGGATTTGAACCCACGCCTCCGAAGAGACTGGAGCCTTAATCCAGCGCCTTAGACCGCTCGGCCACGCTACCTCCCTGCTAGTCGCCGAAAGCGGAACTTGACCCGTTGCCCGGCCCGCTTTAGTGCTTTGCCTTTTCTCCTTGGAAAGTCTGGAGACAGGCAGTGGAAGGGCAGGCAAACTGTCAGGTGCGCAGAGGAGGGGAGACCATGAGGCAAGGTGGGAGATGGGGGCAAGAAGTGAGAAAAAAACTAATCGCAAGCTAGGGCAGGATTCGGAAAGTGAAGCCGAAAAGGGGCTTAGCATGCAGCCCAGGGGTTTCTTTGACTGTCCTAAGCCCACAGGGACTTTGCCGTCCTCAGCTCATGAGACTTGAGATGGGTAGCTTGATTTGCTGAGGAAATGCGGGATGACAGATTCAACTCTGGAGTCAAACATAGCCCGGAACTATCGCCTTAAACTGAGTTTTAAGCCTGGTGCCGATAAAAAGAAAGAAATTAGCCTTAGATCGGGCAAGCCGTTTGACGGGGGAAAATGAGACCCCCTAGGCCATCTAGGTGGTCGCTGGATGCTGTGCAGACATCAGCAGCTGTTCATTTCATGCCCTCACGTCTCCTCGTTAGTATAGTGGTCAGTATCCCCGCCTGTCACGCGGCAGACCGGGGTTCAATTCCCCGACGGGGAGGTTAAACCTTTTCTGGATTTTTTTTAGTTCTTGACAAATATTCTTGAAGATTAGGCTGAGTCAAGTAGGGAATGGGTGCCAAGAACTGACTCTTTAAGAAAAAAGCACCGGCAACGCTAGTCATCGTACAATATTTGTGCACAATTGCTTACATTAGGCGGCCGGTCCACTTTATTGAGTCCCCCTCAGCACCATTTAGTGCTCCTGTTGTCTGCGAAGTCCAAATTGTAACCCTGAATCAGTTCCTCTTCTGACCCTTTGTATCATGTTACATGACGAGTAATGATCACCTGTTAGCTTTATCCCTAATTATAACTCTCACTCTTTCCCTGCATCTAACCCTAGCTCTAATCCCATCATTAACCTCGGTCCGGGCACACGAGTGAACCCCTACTCTCATCTCAGCCTCTCCTGGTGATACATCACACCTGGGATCGTTTGCTCCCTGTGGGCTGTGGGAAATTTGCTACCAGCACGCCCTGGAAGTGGGGCTCATTCCGCTGCAACGGGAGGTCTTCCCAGGACGCGTCACAGCTCAACGCAAGAGCTCCTGGGTTTCGAAGGCTCTTGCAGCAAGCCTTCACAAAGCAGCAGGGAGCGCCGTTCCAGATGGGAAACTTGAGACTGGATGTCCAGAAAAGCAAGACGTCAGAAGCGAAACCTTTTTCCTGCAGGGTGTGGCATACCATCCGCTTGCTCATTGCGACAGAGGTGGCACTAATGAAGGAAGAGGTCAACGTTACGTTCTTCTTTAAAATGCAAGGCCAGGAAAAGTGGCAGCGGTGGGATTTGAACCCACGCCTCCGAAGAGACTGGAGCCTTAATCCAGCGCCTTAGACCGCTCGGCCACGCTACCTCCCTGCTAGTCGCCGAAAGCGGAACTTGACCCGTTGCCCGGCCCGCTTTAGTGCTTTGCCTTTTCTCCTTGGAAAGTCTGGAGACAGGCAGTGGAAGGGCAGGCAAACTGTCAGGTGCGCAGAGGAGGGGAGACCATGAGGCAAGGTGGGAGATGGGGGCAAGAAGTGAGAAAAAAACTAATCGCAAGCTAGGGCAGGATTCGGAAAGTGAAGCCGAAAAGGGGCTTAGCATGCAGCCCAGGGGTTTCTTTGACTGTCCTAAGCCCACAGGGACTTTGCCGTCCTCAGCTCATGAGACTTGAGATGGGTAGCTTGATTTGCTGAGGAAATGCGGGATGACAGATTCAACTCTGGAGTCAAACATAGCCCGGAACTATCGCCTTAAACTGAGTTTTAAGCCTGGTGCCGATAAAAAGAAAGAAATTAGCCTTAGATCGGGCAAGCCGTTTGACGGGGGAAAATGAGACCCCCTAGGCCAGCTAGGTGGTCGCTGGATGCTGTGCAGACATCAGCAGCTGTTCATTTCATGCCCTCACGTCTCCTCGTTAGTATAGTGGTCAGTATCCCTGTCACGCGGGAGACCGGGGTTCAATTCCCCGACGGGGAGGTTAAACCTTTTCTGGATTTTTTTTAGTTCTTGACAAATATTCTTGAAGATTAGGCTGAGTCAAGTAGGGAATGGGTGCCAAGAACTGACTCTTTAAGAAAAAAGCACCGGCAACGCTAGTCATCGTACAATATTTGTGCACAATTGCTTACATTAGGCGGCCGGTCCACTTTATTGAGTCCCCCTCAGCACCATTTAGTGCTCCTGTTGTCTGCGAAGTCCAAATTGTAACCCTGAATCAGTTCCTCTTCTGACCCTTTGTATCATGTTACATGACGAGTAATGATCACCTGTTAGCTTTATCCCTAATTATAACTCTCACTCTTTCCCTGCATCTAACCCTAGCTCTAATCCCATCATTAACCTCGGTCCGGGCACACGCGTGAACCCTTACTCTCATCTCAGCCTCTCCTGGTGATACATCACACCTGGGATCGTTTGCTCCCTGTGGGCTGTGGGAAATTTGCTACCAGCACGCCCTGGAAGTGGGGCTCATTCCGCTGCAACGGGAGGTCTTCCCAGGACGCGTCACAGCTCAACGCAAGAGCTCCTGGGTTTCGAAGGCTCTTGCAGCAAGCCTTCACAAAGCAGCAGGGAGCGCCGTTCCAGATGGGAAACTTGAGACTGGATGTCCAGAAAAGCAAGACGTCAGAAGCGAAACCTTTTTCCTGCAGGGTGTGGCATACCATCCGCTTGCTCATTGCGACAGAGGTGGCACTAATGAAGGAAGAGGTCAACGTTACGTTCTTCTTTAAAATGCAAGGCCAGGAAAAGTGGCAGCGGTGGGATTTGAACCCACGCCTCCGAAGAGACTGGAGCCTTAATCCAGCGCCTTAGACCGCTCGGCCACGCTACCTCCCTGCTAGTCGCCGAAAGCGGAACTTGACCCGTTGCCCGGCCCGCTTTAGTGCTTTGCCTTTTCTCCTTGGAAAGTCTGGAGACAGGCAGTGGAAGGGCAGGCAAACTGTCAGGTGCGCAGAGGAGGGGAGACCATGAGGCAAGGTGGGAGATGGGGGCAAGAAGTGAGAAAAAAACTAATCGCAAGCTAGGGCAGGATTCGGAAAGTGAAGCCGAAAAGGGGCTTAGCATGCAGCCCAGGGGTTTCTTTGACTGTCCTAAACCCACAGGGACTTTGCCGTCCTCAGCTCATGAGACTTGAGATGGGTAGCTTGATTTGCTGAGGAAATGCGGGATGACAGATTCAACTCTGGAGTCAAACATAGCCCGGAACTATCGCCTTAAACTGAGTTTTAAGCCTGGTGCCGATAAAAAGAAAGAAATTAGCCTTAGATCGGGCAAGCCGTTTGACGGGGGAAAATGAGACCCCCTAGGCCAGCTAGGTGGTCGCTGGATGCTGTGCAGACATCAGCAGCTGTTCATTTCATGCCCTCACGTCTCCTCGTTAGTATAGTGGTCAGTATCCCCGCCTGTCACGCGGGAGACCGGGGTTCAATTCCCCGACGGGGAGGTTAAACCTTTTCTGGATTTTTTTTAGTTCTTGACAAATATTCTTGAAGATTAGGCTGAGTCAAGTAGGGAATGGGTGCCAAGAACTGACTCTTTAAGAAAAAAGCACCGGCAACGCTAGTCATCGTACAATATTTGTGCACAATTGCTTACATTAGGCGGCCGGTCCACTTTATTGAGTCCCCCTCAGCACCATTTAGTGCTCCTGTTGTCTGCGAAGTCCAAATTGTAACCCTGAATCAGTTCCTCTTCTGACCCTTTGTATCATGTTACATGACGAGTAATGATCACCTGTTAGCTTTATCCCTAATTATAACTCTCACTCTTTCCCTGCATCTAACCCTAGCTCTAATCCCATCATTAACCTCGGTCCGGGCACACGCGTGAACCCTTACTCTCATCTCAGCCTCTCCTGGTGATACATCACACCTGGGATCGTTTGCTCCCTGTGGGCTGTGGGAAATTTGCTACCAGCACGCCCTGGAAGTGGGGCTCATTCCGCTGCAACGGGAGGTCTTCCCAGGACGCGTCACAGCTCAACGCAAGAGCTCCTGGGTTTCGAAGGCTCTTGCAGCAAGCCTTCACAAAGCAGCAGGGAGCGCCGTTCCAGATGGGAAACTTGAGACTGGATGTCCAGAAAAGCAAGACGTCAGAAGCGAAACCTTTTTCCTGCAGGGTGTGGCATACCATCCGCTTGCTCATTGCGACAGAGGTGGCACTAATGAAGGAAGAGGTCAACGTTACGTTCTTCTTTAAAATGCAAGGCCAGGAAAAGTGGCAGCGGTGGGATTTGAACCCACGCCTCCGAAGAGACTGGAGCCTTAATCCAGCGCCTTAGACCGCTCGGCCACGCTACCTCCCTGCTAGTCGCCGAAAGCGGAACTTGACCCGTTGCCCGGCCCGCTTTAGTGCTTTGCCTTTTCTCCTTGGAAAGTCTGGAGACAGGCAGTGGAAGGGCAGGCAAACTGTCAGGTGCGCAGAGGAGGGGAGACCATGAGGCAAGGTGGGAGATGGGGGCAAGAAGTGAGAAAAAAACTAATCGCAAGCTAGGGCAGGATTCGGAAAGTGAAGCCGAAAAGGGGCTTAGCATGCAGCCCAGGGGTTTCTTTGACTGTCCTAAGCCCACAGGGACTTTGCCGTCCTCAGCTCATGAGACTTGAGATGGGTAGCTTGATTTGCTGAGGAAATGCGGGATGACAGATTCAACTCTGGAGTCAAACATAGCCCGGAACTATCGCCTTAAACTGAGTTTTAAGCCTGGTGCCGATAAAAAGAAAGAAATTAGCCTTAGATCGGGCAAGCCGTTTGACGGGGGAAAATGAGACCCCCTAGGCCAGCTAGGTGGTCGCTGGATGCTGTGCAGACATCAGCAGCTGTTCATTTCATGCCCTCACGTCTCCTCGTTAGTATAGTGGTCAGTATCCCCGCCTGTCACGCGGGAGACCGGGGTTCAATTCCCCGACGGGGAGGTTAAACCTTTTCTGGATTTTTTTTAGTTCTTGACAAATATTCTTGAAGATTAGGCTGAGTCAAGTAGGGAATGGGTGCCAAGAACTGACTCTTTAAGAAAAAAGCACCGGCAACGCTAGTCATCGTACAATATTTGTGCACAATTGCTTACATTAGGCGGCCGGTCCACTTTATTGAGTCCCCCTCAGCACCATTTAGTGCTCCTGTTGTCTGCGAAGTCCAAATTGTAACCCTGAATCAGTTCCTCTTCTGACCCTTTGTATCATGTTACATGACGAGTAATGATCACCTGTTAGCTTTATCCCTAATTATAACTCTCACTCTTTCCCTGCATCTAACCCTAGCTCTAATCCCATCATTAAC
This sequence comes from Ambystoma mexicanum, assembly GCF_040938575.1. NCBI lineage: Eukaryota > Metazoa > Chordata > Amphibia > Caudata > Ambystomatidae > Ambystoma > Ambystoma mexicanum. The sequence continues at coordinate 2,677,148 of NW_027182434.1, forward strand.
CTCGGTCCGGGCACACGCGTGAACCCTTACTCTCATCTCAGCCTCTCCTGGTGATACATCACACCTGGGATCGTTTGCTCCCTGTGGGCTGTGGGAAATTTGCTACCAGCACGCCCTGGAAGTGGGGCTCATTCCGCTGCAACGGGAGGTCTTCCCAGGACGCGTCACAGCTCAACGCAAGAGCTCCTGGGTTTCGAAGGCTCTTGCAGCAAGCCTTCACAAAGCAGCAGGGAGCGCCGTTCCAGATGGGAAACTTGAGACTGGATGTCCAGAAAAGCAAGACGTCAGAAGCGAAACCTTTTTCCTGCAGGGTGTGGCATACCATCCGCTTGCTCATTGCGACAGAGGTGGCACTAATGAAGGAAGAGGTCAACGTTACGTTCTTCTTTAAAATGCAAGGCCAGGAAAAGTGGCAGCGGTGGGATTTGAACCCACGCCTCCGAAGAGACTGGAGCCTTAATCCAGCGCCTTAGACCGCTCGGCCACGCTACCTCCCTGCTAGTCGCCGAAAGCGGAACTTGACCCGTTGCCCGGCCCGCTTTAGTGCTTTGCCTTTTCTCCTTGGAAAGTCTGGAGACAGGCAGTGGAAGGGCAGGCAAACTGTCAGGTGCGCAGAGGAGGGGAGACCATGAGGCAAGGTGGGAGATGGGGGCAAGAAGTGAGAAAAAAACTAATCGCAAGCTAGGGCAGGATTCGGAAAGTGAAGCCGAAAAGGGGCTTAGCATGCAGCCCAGGGGTTTCTTTGACTGTCCTAAGCCCACAGGGACTTTGCCGTCCTCAGCTCATGAGACTTGAGATGGGTAGCTTGATTTGCTGAGGAAATGCGGGATGACAGATTCAACTCTGGAGTCAAACATAGCCCGGAACTATCGCCTTAAACTGAGTTTTAAGCCTGGTGCCGATAAAAAGAAAGAAATTAGCCTTAGATTGGGCAAGCCGTTTGACGGGGGAAAATGAGACCCCCTAGGCCAGCTAGGTGGTCGCTGGATGCTGTGCAGACATCAGCAGCTGTTCATTTCATGCCCTCACGTCTCCTCGTTAGTATAGTGGTCAGTATCCCCGCCTGTCACGCGGGAGACCGGGGTTCAATTCCCCGACGGGGAGGTTAAACCTTTTCTGGATTTTTTTTAGTTCTTGACAAATATTCTTGAAGATTAGGCTGAGTCAAGTAGGGAATGGGTGCCAAGAACTGACTCTTTAAGAAAAAAGCACCGGCAACGCTAGTCATCGTACAATATTTGTGCACAATTGCTTACATTAGGCGGCCGGTCCACTTTATTGAGTCCCCCTCAGCACCATTTAGTGCTCCTGTTGTCTGCGAAGTCCAAATTGTAACCCTGAATCAGTTCCTCTTCTGACCCTTTGTATCATGTTACATGACGAGTAATGATCACCTGTTAGCTTTATCCCTAATTATAACTCTCACTCTTTCCCTGCATCTAACCCTAGCTCTAATCCCATCATTAACCTCGGTCCGGGCACACGCGTGAACCCTTACTCTCATCTCAGCCTCTCCTGGTGATACATCACACCTGGGATCGTTTGCTCCCTGTGGGCTGTGGGAAATTTGCTACCAGCACGCCCTGGAAGTGGGGCTCATTCCGCTGCAACGGGAGGTCTTCCCAGGACGCGTCACAGCTCAACGCAAGAGCTCCTGGGTTTCGAAGGCTCTTGCAGCAAGCCTTCACAAAGCAGCAGGGAGCGCCGTTCCAGATGGGAAACTTGAGACTGGATGTCCAGAAAAGCAAGACGTCAGAAGCGAAACCTTTTTCCTGCAGGGTGTGGCATACCATCCGCTTGCTCATTGCGACAGAGGTGGCACTAATGAAGGAAGAGGTCAACGTTACGTTCTTCTTTAAAATGCAAGGCCAGGAAAAGTGGCAGCGGTGGGATTTGAACCCACGCCTCCGAAGAGACTGGAGCCTTAATCCAGCGCCTTAGACCGCTCGGCCACGCTACCTCCCTGCTAGTCGCCGAAAGCGGAACTTGACCCGTTGCCCGGCCCGCTTTAGTGCTTTGCCTTTTCTCCTTGGAAAGTCTGGAGACAGGCAGTGGAAGGGCAGGCAAACTGTCAGGTGCGCAGAGGAGGGGAGACCATGAGGCAAGGTGGGAGATGGGGGCAAGAAGTGAGAAAAAAACTAATCGCAAGCTAGGGCAGGATTCGGAAAGTGAAGCCGAAAAGGGGCTTAGCATGCAGCCCAGGGGTTTCTTTGACTGTCCTAAGCCCACAGGGACTTTGCCGTCCTCAGCTCATGAGACTTGAGATGGGTAGCTTGATTTGCTGAGGAAATGCGGGATGACAGATTCAACTCTGGAGTCAAACATAGCCCGGAACTATCGCCTTAAACTGAGTTTTAAGCCTGGTGCCGATAAAAAGAAAGAAATTAGCCTTAGATTGGGCAAGCCGTTTGACGGGGGAAAATGAGACCCCCTAGGCCAGCTAGGTGGTCGCTGGATGCTGTGCAGACATCAGCAGCTGTTCATTTCATGCCCTCACGTCTCCTCGTTAGTATAGTGGTCAGTATCCCCGCCTGTCACGCGGGAGACCGGGGTTCAATTCCCCGACGGGGAGGTTAAACCTTTTCTGGATTTTTTTTAGTTCTTGACAAATATTCTTGAAGATTAGGCTGAGTCAAGTAGGGAATGGGTGCCAAGAACTGACTCTTTAAGAAAAAAGCACCGGCAACGCTAGTCATCGTACAATATTTGTGCACAATTGCTTACATTAGGCGGCCGGTCCACTTTATTGAGTCCCCCTCAGCACCATTTAGTGCTCCTGTTGTCTGCGAAGTCCAAATTGTAACCCTGAATCAGTTCCTCTTCTGACCCTTTGTATCATGTTACATGACGAGTAATGATCACCTGTTAGCTTTATCCCTAATTATAACTCTCACTCTTTCCCTGCATCTAACCCTAGCTCTAATCCCATCATTAACCTCGGTCCGGGCACACGCGTGAACCCTTACTCTCATCTCAGCCTCTCCTGGTGATACATCACACCTGGGATCGTTTGCTCCCTGTGGGCTGTGGGAAATTTGCTACCAGCACGCCCTGGAAGTGGGGCTCATTCCGCTGCAACGGGAGGTCTTCCCAGGACGCGTCACAGCTCAACGCAAGAGCTCCTGGGTTTCGAAGGCTCTTGCAGCAAGCCTTCACAAAGCAGCAGGGAGCGCCGTTCCAGATGGGAAACTTGAGACTGGATGTCCAGAAAAGCAAGACGTCAGAAGCGAAACCTTTTTCCTGCAGGGTGTGGCATACCATCCGCTTGCTCATTGCGACAGAGGTGGCACTAATGAAGGAAGAGGTCAACGTTACGTTCTTCTTTAAAATGCAAGGCCAGGAAAAGTGGCTGCGGTGGGATTTGAACCCACGCCTCCGAAGAGACTGGAGCCTTAATCCAGCGCCTTAGACCGCTCGGCCACGCTACCTCCCTGCTAGTCGCCGAAAGCGGAACTTGACCCGTTGCCCGGCCCGCTTTAGTGCTTTGCCTTTTCTCCTTGGAAAGTCTGGAGACAGGCAGTGGAAGGGCAGGCAAACTGTCAGGTGCGCAGAGGAGGGGAGACCATGAGGCAAGGTGGGAGATGGGGGCAAGAAGTGAGAAAAAAACTAATCGCAAGCTAGGGCAGGATTCGGAAAGTGAAGCCGAAAAGGGGCTTAGCATGCAGCCCAGGGGTTTCTTTGACTGTCCTAAGCCCACAGGGACTTTGCCGTCCTCAGCTCATGAGACTTGAGATGGGTAGCTTGATTTGCTGAGGAAATGCGGGATGACAGATTCAACTCTGGAGTCAAACATAGCCCGGAACTATCGCCTTAAACTGAGTTTTAAGCCTGGTGCCGATAAAAAGAAAGAAATTAGCCTTAGATCGGGCAAGCCGTTTGACGGGGGAAAATGAGACCCCCTAGGCCATCTAGGTGGTCGCTGGATGCTGTGCAGACATCAGCAGCTGTTCATTTCATGCCCTCACGTCTCCTCGTTAGTATAGTGGTCAGTATCCCCGCCTGTCACGCGGCAGACCGGGGTTCAATTCCCCGACGGGGAGGTTAAACCTTTTCTGGATTTTTTTTAGTTCTTGACAAATATTCTTGAAGATTAGGCTGAGTCAAGTAGGGAATGGGTGCCAAGAACTGACTCTTTAAGAAAAAAGCACCGGCAACGCTAGTCATCGTACAATATTTGTGCACAATTGCTTACATTAGGCGGCCGGTCCACTTTATTGAGTCCCCCTCAGCACCATTTAGTGCTCCTGTTGTCTGCGAAGTCCAAATTGTAACCCTGAATCAGTTCCTCTTCTGACCCTTTGTATCATGTTACATGACGAGTAATGATCACCTGTTAGCTTTATCCCTAATTATAACTCTCACTCTTTCCCTGCATCTAACCCTAGCTCTAATCCCATCATTAACCTCGGTCCGGGCACACGCGTGAACCCTTACTCTCATCTCAGCCTCTCCTGGTGATACATCACACCTGGGATCGTTTGCTCCCTGTGGGCTGTGGGAAATTTGCTACCAGCACGCCCTGGAAGTGGGGCTCATTCCGCTGCAACGGGAGGTCTTCCCAGGACGCGTCACAGCTCAACGCAAGAGCTCCTGGGTTTCGAAGGCTCTTGCAGCAAGCCTTCACAAAGCAGCAGGGAGCGCCGTTCCAGATGGGAAACTTGAGACTGGATGTCCAGAAAAGCAAGACGTCAGAAGCGAAACCTTTTTCCTGCAGGGTGTGGCATACCATCCGCTTGCTCATTGCGACAGAGGTGGCACTAATGAAGGAAGAGGTCAACGTTACGTTCTTCTTTAAAATGCAAGGCCAGGAAAAGTGGCAGCGGTGGGATTTGAACCCACGCCTCCGAAGAGACTGGAGCCTTAATCCAGCGCCTTAGACCGCTCGGCCACGCTACCTCCCTGCTAGTCGCCGAAAGCGGAACTTGACCCGTTGCCCGGCCCGCTTTAGTGCTTTGCCTTTTCTCCTTGGAAAGTCTGGAGACAGGCAGTGGAAGGGCAGGCAAACTGTCAGGTGCGCAGAGGAGGGGAGACCATGAGGCAAGGTGGGAGATGGGGGCAAGAAGTGAGAAAAAAACTAATCGCAAGCTAGGGCAGGATTCGGAAAGTGAAGCCGAAAAGGGGCTTAGCATGCAGCCCAGGGGTTTCTTTGACTGTCCTAAGCCCACAGGGACTTTGCCGTCCTCAGCTCATGAGACTTGAGATGGGTAGCTTGATTTGCTGAGGAAATGCGGGATGACAGATTCAACTCTGGAGTCAAACATAGCCCGGAACTTTCGCCTTAAACTGAGTTTTAAGCCTGGTGCCGATAAAAAGAAAGAAATTAGCCTTAGATCGGGCAAGCCGTTTGACGGGGGAAAATGAGACCCCCTAGGCCATCTAGGTGGTCGCTGGATGCTGTGCAGACATCAGCAGCTGTTCATTTCATGCCCTCACGTCTCCTCGTTAGTATAGTGGTCAGTATCCCCGCCTGTCACGCGGCAGACCGGGGTTCAATTCCCCGACGGGGAGGTTAAACCTTTTCTGGATTTTTTTTAGTTCTTGACAAATATTCTTGAAGATTAGGCTGAGTCAAGTAGGGAATGGGTGCCAAGAACTGACTCTTTAAGAAAAAAGCACCGGCAACGCTAGTCATCGTACAATATTTGTGCACAATTGCTTACATTAGGCGGCCGGTCCACTTTATTGAGTCCCCCTCAGCACCATTTAGTGCTCCTGTTGTCTGCGAAGTCCAAATTGTAACCCTGAATCAGTTCCTCTTCTGACCCTTTGTATCATGTTACATGACGAGTAATGATCACCTGTTAGCTTTATCCCTAATTATAACTCTCACTCTTTCCCTGCATCTAACCCTAGCTCTAATCCCATCATTAACCTCGGTCCGGGCACACGCGTGAACCCTTACTCTCATCTCAGCCTCTCCTGGTGATACATCACACCTGGGATCGTTTGCTCCCTGTGGGCTGTGTGAAATTTGCTACCAGCACGCCCTGGAAGTGGGGCTCATTCCGCTGCAACGGGAGGTCTTCCCAGGACGCGTCACAGCTCAACGCAAGAGCTCCTGGGTTTCGAAGGCTCTTGCAGCAAGCCTTCGCAAAGCAGCAGGGAGCGCCGTTCCAGATGGGAAACTTGAGACTGGATGTCCAAAAAAGCAAGACGTCAGAAGCGAAACCTTTTTCCTGCAGGGTGTGGCATACCATCCGCTTGCTCATTGCGACAGAGGTGGCACTAATGAAGGAAGAGGTCAACGTTACGTTCTTCTTTAAAATGCAAGGCCAGGAAAAGTGGCAGCGGTGGGATTTGAACCCACGCCTCCGAAGAGACTGGAGCCTTAATCCAGCGCCTTAGACCGCTCGGCCACGCTACCTCCCTGCTAGTCGCCGAAAGCGGAACTTGACCCGTTGCCCGGCCCGCTTTAGTGCTTTGCCTTTTCTCCTTGGAAAGTCTGGAGACAGGCAGTGGAAGGGCAGGCAAACTGTCAGGTGCGCAGAGGAGGGGAGACCATGAGGCAAGGTGGGAGATGGGGGCAAGAAGTGAGAAAAAAACTAATCGCAAGCTAGGGCAGGATTCGGAAAGTGAAGCCGAAAAGGGGCTTAGCATGCAGCCCAGGGGTTTCTTTGACTGTCCTAAGCCCACAGGGACTTTGCCGTCCTCAGCTCATGAGACTTGAGATGGGTAGCTTGATTTGCTGAGGAAATGCGGGATGACAGATTCAACTCTGGAGTCAAACATAGCCCGGAACTATCGCCTTAAACTGAGTTTTAAGCCTGGTGCCGATAAAAAGAAAGAAATTAGCCTTAGATCGGGCAAGCCGTTTGACGGGGGAAAATGAGACCCCCCTAGGCCAGCTAGGTGGTCGCTGGCTGCTGTGCAGACATCAGCAGCTGTTCATTTCATGCCCTCACGTCTCCTCGTTAGTATAGTGGTCAGTATCCCCGCCTGTCACGCGGGAGACCGGGGTTCAATTCCCCGACGGGGAGGTTAAACCGTTTCTGGATTTTTTTTAGTTCTTGACAAATATTCTTGAAGATTAGGCTGAGTCAAGTAGGGAATGGGTGCCAAGAACTGACTCTTTAAGAAAAAAGCACCGGCAACGCTAGTCATCGTACAATATTTGTGCACAATTGCTTACATTAGGCGGCCGGTCCACTTTATTGAGTCCCCCTCAGCACCATTTAGTGCTCCTGTTGTCTGCGAAGTCCAAATTGTAACCCTGAATCAGTTCCTCTTCTGACCCTTTGTATCATGTTACATGACGAGTAATGATCACCTGTTAGCTTTATCCCTAATTATAACTCTCACTCTTTCCCTGCATCTAACCCTAGCTCTAATCCCATCATTAACCTCGGTCCGGGCACACGCGTGAACCCCTACTCTCATCTCAGCCTCTCCTGGTGATACATCACACCTGGGATCGTTTGCTCCCTGTGGGCTGTGGGAAATTTGCTACCAGCACGCCCTGGAAGTGGGGCTCATTCCGCTGCAACGGGAGGTCTTCCCAGGACGCGTCACAGCTCAACGCAAGAGCTCCTGGGTTTCGAAGGCTCTTGCAGCAAGCCTTCACAAAGCAGCAGGGAGCGCCGTTCCAGATGGGAAACTTGAGACTGGATGTCCAGAAAAGCAAGACGTCAGAAGCGAAACCTTTTTCCTGCAGGGTGTGGCATACCATCCGCTTGCTCATTGCGACAGAGGTGGCACTAATGAAGGAAGAGGTCAACGTTACGTTCTTCTTTAAAATGCAAGGCCAGGAAAAGTGGCAGCGGTGGGATTTGAACCCACGCCTCCGAAGAGACTGGAGCCTTAATCCAGCGCCTTAGACCGCTCGGCCACGCTACCTCCCTGCTAGTCGCCGAAAGCGGAACTTGACCCGTTGCCCGGCCCGCTTTAGTGCTTTGCCTTTTCTCCTTGGAAAGTCTGGAGACAGGCAGTGGAAGGGCAGGCAAACTGTCAGGTGCGCAGAGGAGGGGAGACCATGAGGCAAGGTGGGAGATGGGGGCAAGAAGTGAGAAAAAAACTAATCGCAAGCTAGGGCAGGATTCGGAAAGTGAAGCCGAAAAGGGGCTTAGCATGCAGCCCAGGGGTTTCTTTGACTGTCCTAAGCCCACAGGGACTTTGCCGTCCTCAGCTCATGAGACTTGAGATGGGTAGCTTGATTTGCTGAGGAAATGCGGGATGACAGATTCAACTCTGGAGTCAAACATAGCCCGGAACTATCGCCTTAAACTGAGTTTTAAGCCTGGTGCCGATAAAAAGAAAGAAATTAGCCTTAGATCGGGCAAGCCGTTTGACGGGGGAAAATGAGACCCCCTAGGCCAGCTAGGTGGTCGCTGGATGCTGTGCAGACATCAGCAGCTGTTCATTTCATGCCCTCACGTCTCCTCGTTAGTATAGTGGTCAGTATCCCTGTCACGCGGGAGACCGGGGTTCAATTCCCCGACGGGGAGGTTAAACCTTTTCTGGATTTTTTTTAGTTCTTGACAAATATTCTTGAAGATTAGGCTGAGTCAAGTAGGGAATGGGTGCCAAGAACTGACTCTTTAAGAAAAAAGCACCGGCAACGCTAGTCATCGTACAATATTTGTGCACAATTGCTTACATTAGGCGGCCGGTCCACTTTATTGAGTCCCCCTCAGCACCATTTAGTGCTCCTGTTGTCTGCGAAGTCCAAATTGTAACCCTGAATCAGTTCCTCTTCTGACCCTTTGTATCATGTTACATGACGAGTAATGATCACCTGTTAGCTTTATCCCTAATTATAACTCTCACTCTTTCCCTGCATCTAACCCTAGCTCTAATCCCATCATTAACCTCGGTCCGGGCACACGCGTGAACCCTTACTCTCATCTCAGCCTCTCCTGGTGATACATCACACCTGGGATCGTTTGCTCCCTGTGGGCTGTGGGAAATTTGCTACCAGCACGCCCTGGAAGTGGGGCTCATTCCGCTGCAACGGGAGGTCTTCCCAGGACGCGTCACAGCTCAACGCAAGAGCTCCTGGGTTTCGAAGGCTCTTGCAGCAAGCCTTCACAAAGCAGCAGGGAGCGCCGTTCCAGATGGGAAACTTGAGACTGGATGTCCAGAAAAGCAAGACGTCAGAAGCGAAACCTTTTTCCTGCAGGGTGTGGCATACCATCCGCTTGCTCATTGCGACAGAGGTGGCACTAATGAAGGAAGAGGTCAACGTTACGTTCTTCTTTAAAATGCAAGGCCAGGAAAAGTGGCAGCGGTGGGATTTGAACCCACGCCTCCGAAGAGACTGGAGCCTTAATCCAGCGCCTTAGACCGCTCGGCCACGCTACCTCCCTGCTAGTCGCCGAAAGCGGAACTTGACCCGTTGCCCGGCCCGCTTTAGTGCTTTGCCTTTTCTCCTTGGAAAGTCTGGAGACAGGCAGTGGAAGGGCAGGCAAACTGTCAGGTGCGCAGAGGAGGGGAGACCATGAGGCAAGGTGGGAGATGGGGGCAAGAAGTGAGAAAAAAACTAATCGCAAGCTAGGGCAGGATTCGGAAAGTGAAGCCGAAAAGGGGCTTAGCATGCAGCCCAGGGGTTTCTTTGACTGTCCTAAACCCACAGGGACTTTGCCGTCCTCAGCTCATGAGACTTGAGATGGGTAGCTTGATTTGCTGAGGAAATGCGGGATGACAGATTCAACTCTGGAGTCAAACATAGCCCGGAACTATCGCCTTAAACTGAGTTTTAAGCCTGGTGCCGATAAAAAGAAAGAAATTAGCCTTAGATCGGGCAAGCCGTTTGACGGGGGAAAATGAGACCCCCTAGGCCAGCTAGGTGGTCGCTGGATGCTGTGCAGACATCAGCAGCTGTTCATTTCATGCCCTCACGTCTCCTCGTTAGTATAGTGGTCAGTATCCCCGCCTGTCACGCGGGAGACCGGGGTTCAATTCCCCGACGGGGAGGTTAAACCTTTTCTGGATTTTTTTTAGTTCTTGACAAATATTCTTGAAGATTAGGCTGAGTCAAGTAGGGAATGGGTGCCAAGAACTGACTCTTTAAGAAAAAAGCACCGGCAACGCTAGTCATCGTACAATATTTGTGCACAATTGCTTACATTAGGCGGCCGGTCCACTTTATTGAGTCCCCCTCAGCACCATTTAGTGCTCCTGTTGTCTGCGAAGTCCAAATTGTAACCCTGAATCAGTTCCTCTTCTGACCCTTTGTATCATGTTACATGACGAGTAATGATCACCTGTTAGCTTTATCCCTAATTATAACTCTCACTCTTTCCCTGCATCTAACCCTAGCTCTAATCCCATCATTAACCTCGGTCCGGGCACACGCGTGAACCCTTACTCTCATCTCAGCCTCTCCTGGTGATACATCACACCTGGGATCGTTTGCTCCCTGTGGGCTGTGGGAAATTTGCTACCAGCACGCCCTGGAAGTGGGGCTCATTCCGCTGCAACGGGAGGTCTTCCCAGGACGCGTCACAGCTCAACGCAAGAGCTCCTGGGTTTCGAAGGCTCTTGCAGCAAGCCTTCACAAAGCAGCAGGGAGCGCCGTTCCAGATGGGAAACTTGAGACTGGATGTCCAGAAAAGCAAGACGTCAGAAGCGAAACCTTTTTCCTGCAGGGTGTGGCATACCATCCGCTTGCTCATTGCGACAGAGGTGGCACTAATGAAGGAAGAGGTCAACGTTACGTTCTTCTTTAAAATGCAAGGCCAGGAAAAGTGGCAGCGGTGGGATTTGAACCCACGCCTCCGAAGAGACTGGAGCCTTAATCCAGCGCCTTAGACCGCTCGGCCACGCTACCTCCCTGCTAGTCGCCGAAAGCGGAACTTGACCCGTTGCCCGGCCCGCTTTAGTGCTTTGCCTTTTCTCCTTGGAAAGTCTGGAGACAGGCAGTGGAAGGGCAGGCAAACTGTCAGGTGCGCAGAGGAGGGGAGACCATGAGGCAAGGTGGGAGATGGGGGCAAGAAGTGAGAAAAAAACTAATCGCAAGCTAGGGCAGGATTCGGAAAGTGAAGCCGAAAAGGGGCTTAGCATGCAGCCCAGGGGTTTCTTTGACTGTCCTAAGCCCACAGGGACTTTGCCGTCCTCAGCTCATGAGACTTGAGATGGGTAGCTTGATTTGCTGAGGAAATGCGGGATGACAGATTCAACTCTGGAGTCAAACATAGCCCGGAACTATCGCCTTAAACTGAGTTTTAAGCCTGGTGCCGATAAAAAGAAAGAAATTAGCCTTAGATCGGGCAAGCCGTTTGACGGGGGAAAATGAGACCCCCTAGGCCAGCTAGGTGGTCGCTGGATGCTGTGCAGACATCAGCAGCTGTTCATTTCATGCCCTCACGTCTCCTCGTTAGTATAGTGGTCAGTATCCCCGCCTGTCACGCGGGAGACCGGGGTTCAATTCCCCGACGGGGAGGTTAAACCTTTTCTGGATTTTTTTTAGTTCTTGACAAATATTCTTGAAGATTAGGCTGAGTCAAGTAGGGAATGGGTGCCAAGAACTGACTCTTTAAGAAAAAAGCACCGGCAACGCTAGTCATCGTACAATATTTGTGCACAATTGCTTACATTAGGCGGCCGGTCCACTTTATTGAGTCCCCCTCAGCACCATTTAGTGCTCCTGTTGTCTGCGAAGTCCAAATTGTAACCCTGAATCAGTTCCTCTTCTGACCCTTTGTATCATGTTACATGACGAGTAATGATCACCTGTTAGCTTTATCCCTAATTATAACTCTCACTCTTTCCCTGCATCTAACCCTAGCTCTAATCCCATCATTAACCTCGGTCCGGGCACACGCGTGAACCCTTACTCTCATCTCAGCCTCTCCTGGTGATACATCACACCTGGGATCGTTTGCTCCCTGTGGGCTGTGGGAAATTTGCTACCAGCACGCCCTGGAAGTGGGGCTCATTCCGCTGCAACGGGAGGTCTTCCCAGGACGCGTCACAGCTCAACGCAAGAGCTCCTGGGTTTCGAAGGCTCTTGCAGCAAGCCTTCACAAAGCAGCAGGGAGCGCCGTTCCAGATGGGAAACTTGAGACTGGATGTCCAGAAAAGCAAGACGTCAGAAGCGAAACCTTTTTCCTGCAGGGTGTGGCATACCATCCGCTTGCTCATTGCGACAGAGGTGGCACTAATGAAGGAAGAGGTCAACGTTACGTTCTTCTTTAAAATGCAAGGCCAGGAAAAGTGGCAGCGGTGGGATTTGAACCCACGCCTCCGAAGAGACTGGAGCCTTAATCCAGCGCCTTAGACCGCTCGGCCACGCTACCTCCCTGCTAGTCGCCGAAAGCGGAACTTGACCCGTTGCCCGGCCCGCTTTAGTGCTTTGCCTTTTCTCCTTGGAAAGTCTGGAGACAGGCAGTGGAAGGGCAGGCAAACTGTCAGGTGCGCAGAGGAGGGGAGACCATGAGGCAAGGTGGGAGATGGGGGCAAGAAGTGAGAAAAAAACTAATCGCAAGCTAGGGCAGGATTCGGAAAGTGAAGCCGAAAAGGGGCTTAGCATGCAGCCCAGGGGTTTCTTTGACTGTCCTAAGCCCACAGGGACTTTGCCGTCCTCAGCTCATGAGACTTGAGATGGGTAGCTTGATTTGCTGAGGAAATGCGGGATGACAGATTCAACTCTGGAGTCAAACATAGCCCGGAACTATCGCCTTAAACTGAGTTTTAAGCCTGGTGCCGATAAAAAGAAAGAAATTAGCCTTAGATTGGGCAAGCCGTTTGACGGGGGAAAATGAGACCCCCTAGGCCAGCTAGGTGGTCGCTGGATGCTGTGCAGACATCAGCAGCTGTTCATTTCATGCCCTCACGTCTCCTCGTTAGTATAGTGGTCAGTATCCCCGCCTGTCACGCGGGAGACCGGGGTTCAATTCCCCGACGGGGAGGTTAAACCTTTTCTGGATTTTTTTTAGTTCTTGACAAATATTCTTGAAGATTAGGCTGAGTCAAGTAGGGAATGGGTGCCAAGAACTGACTCTTTAAGAAAAAAGCACCGGCAACGCTAGTCATCGTACAATATTTGTGCACAATTGCTTACATTAGGCGGCCGGTCCACTTTATTGAGTCCCCCTCAGCACCATTTAGTGCTCCTGTTGTCTGCGAAGTCCAAATTGTAACCCTGAATCAGTTCCTCTTCTGACCCTTTGTATCATGTTACATGACGAGTAATGATCACCTGTTAGCTTTATCCCTAATTATAACTCTCACTCTTTCCCTGCATCTAACCCTAGCTCTAATCCCATCATTAACCTCGGTCCGGGCACACGCGTGAACCCTTACTCTCATCTCAGCCTCTCCTGGTGATACATCACACCTGGGATCGTTTGCTCCCTGTGGGCTGTGGGAAATTTGCTACCAGCACGCCCTGGAAGTGGGGCTCATTCCGCTGCAACGGGAGGTCTTCCCAGGACGCGTCACAGCTCAACGCAAGAGCTCCTGGGTTTCGAAGGCTCTTGCAGCAAGCCTTCACAAAGCAGCAGGGAGCGCCGTTCCAGATGGGAAACTTGAGACTGGATGTCCAGAAAAGCAAGACGTCAGAAGCGAAACCTTTTTCCTGCAGGGTGTGGCATACCATCCGCTTGCTCATTGCGACAGAGGTGGCACTAATGAAGGAAGAGGTCAACGTTACGTTCTTCTTTAAAATGCAAGGCCAGGAAAAGTGGCAGCGGTGGGATTTGAACCCACGCCTCCGAAGAGACTGGAGCCTTAATCCAGCGCCTTAGACCGCTCGGCCACGCTACCTCCCTGCTAGTCGCCGAAAGCGGAACTTGACCCGTTGCCCGGCCCGCTTTAGTGCTTTGCCTTTTCTCCTTGGAAAGTCTGGAGACAGGCAGTGGAAGGGCAGGCAAACTGTCAGGTGCGCAGAGGAGGGGAGACCATGAGGCAAGGTGGGAGATGGGGGCAAGAAGTGAGAAAAAAACTAATCGCAAGCTAGGGCAGGATTCGGAAAGTGAAGCCGAAAAGGGGCTTAGCATGCAGCCCAGGGGTTTCTTTGACTGTCCTAAGCCCACAGGGACTTTGCCGTCCTCAGCTCATGAGACTTGAGATGGGTAGCTTGATTTGCTGAGGAAATGCGGGATGACAGATTCAACTCTGGAGTCAAACATAGCCCGGAACTATCGCCTTAAACTGAGTTTTAAGCCTGGTGCCGATAAAAAGAAAGAAATTAGCCTTAGATCGGGCAAGCCGTTTGACGGGGGAAAATGAGACCCCCCTAGGCCAGCTAGGTGGTCGCTGGCTGCTGTGCAGACATCAGCAGCTGTTCATTTCATGCCCTCACGTCTCCTCGTTAGTATAGTGGTCAGTATCCCCGCCTGTCACGCGGGAGACCGGGGTTCAATTCCCCGACGGGGAGGTTAAACCGTTTCTGGATTTTTTTTAGTTCTTGACAAATATTCTTGAAGATTAGGCTGAGTCAAGTAGGGAATGGGTGCCAAGAACTGACTCTTTAAGAAAAAAGCACCGGCAACGCTAGTCATCGTACAATATTTGTGCACAATTGCTTACATTAGGCGGCCGGTCCACTTTATTGAGTCCCCCTCAGCACCATTTAGTGCTCCTGTTGTCTGCGAAGTCCAAATTGTAACCCTGAATCAGTTCCTCTTCTGACCCTTTGTATCATGTTACATGACGAGTAATGATCACCTGTTAGCTTTATCCCTAATTATAACTCTCACTCTTTCCCTGCATCTAACCCTAGCTCTAATCCCATCATTAACCTCGGTCCGGGCACACGCGTGAACCCCTACTCTCATCTCAGCCTCTCCTGGTGATACATCACACCTGGGATCGTTTGCTCCCTGTGGGCTGTGGGAAATTTGCTACCAGCACGCCCTGGAAGTGGGGCTCATTCCGCTGCAACGGGAGGTCTTCCCAGGACGCGTCACAGCTCAACGCAAGAGCTCCTGGGTTTCGAAGGCTCTTGCAGCAAGCCTTCACAAAGCAGCAGGGAGCGCCGTTCCAGATGGGAAACTTGAGACTGGATGTCCAGAAAAGCAAGACGTCAGAAGCGAAACCTTTTTCCTGCAGGGTGTGGCATACCATCCGCTTGCTCATTGCGACAGAGGTGGCACTAATGAAGGAAGAGGTCAACGTTACGTTCTTCTTTAAAATGCAAGGCCAGGAAAAGTGGCAGCGGTGGGATTTGAACCCACGCCTCCGAAGAGACTGGAGCCTTAATCCAGCGCCTTAGACCGCTCGGCCACGCTACCTCCCTGCTAGTCGCCGAAAGCGGAACTTGACCCGTTGCCCGGCCCGCTTTAGTGCTTTGCCTTTTCTCCTTGGAAAGTCTGGAGACAGGCAGTGGAAGGGCAGGCAAACTGTCAGGTGCGCAGAGGAGGGGAGACCATGAGGCAAGGTGGGAGATGGGGGCAAGAAGTGAGAAAAAAACTAATCGCAAGCTAGGGCAGGATTCGGAAAGTGAAGCCGAAAAGGGGCTTAGCATGCAGCCCAGGGGTTTCTTTGACTGTCCTAAGCCCACAGGGACTTTGCCGTCCTCAGCTCATGAGACTTGAGATGGGTAGCTTGATTTGCTGAGGAAATGCGGGATGACAGATTCAACTCTGGAGTCAAACATAGCCCGGAACTATCGCCTTAAACTGAGTTTTAAGCCTGGTGCCGATAAAAAGAAAGAAATTAGCCTTAGATCGGGCAAGCCGTTTGACGGGGGAAAATGAGACCCCCTAGGCCAGCTAGGTGGTCGCTGGATGCTGTGCAGACATCAGCAGCTGTTCATTTCATGCCCTCACGTCTCCTCGTTAGTATAGTGGTCAGTATCCCTGTCACGCGGGAGACCGGGGTTCAATTCCCCGACGGGGAGGTTAAACCTTTTCTGGATTTTTTTTAGTTCTTGACAAATATTCTTGAAGATTAGGCTGAGTCAAGTAGGGAATGGGTGCCAAGAACTGACTCTTTAAGAAAAAAGCACCGGCAACGCTAGTCATCGTACAATATTTGTGCACAATTGCTTACATTAGGCGGCCGGTCCACTTTATTGAGTCCCCCTCAGCACCATTTAGTGCTCCTGTTGTCTGCGAAGTCCAAATTGTAACCCTGAATCAGTTCCTCTTCTGACCCTTTGTATCATGTTACATGACGAGTAATGATCACCTGTTAGCTTTATCCCTAATTATAACTCTCACTCTTTCCCTGCATCTAACCCTAGCTCTAATCCCATCATTAACCTCGGTCCGGGCACACGCGTGAACCCTTACTCTCATCTCAGCCTCTCCTGGTGATACATCACACCTGGGATCGTTTGCTCCCTGTGGGCTGTGGGAAATTTGCTACCAGCACGCCCTGGAAGTGGGGCTCATTCCGCTGCAACGGGAGGTCTTCCCAGGACGCGTCACAGCTCAACGCAAGAGCTCCTGGGTTTCGAAGGCTCTTGCAGCAAGCCTTCACAAAGCAGCAGGGAGCGCCGTTCCAGATGGGAAACTTGAGACTGGATGTCCAGAAAAGCAAGACGTCAGAAGCGAAACCTTTTTCCTGCAGGGTGTGGCATACCATCCGCTTGCTCATTGCGACAGAGGTGGCACTAATGAAGGAAGAGGTCAACGTTACGTTCTTCTTTAAAATGCAAGGCCAGGAAAAGTGGCAGCGGTGGGATTTGAACCCACGCCTCCGAAGAGACTGGAGCCTTAATCCAGCGCCTTAGACCGCTCGGCCACGCTACCTCCCTGCTAGTCGCCGAAAGCGGAACTTGACCCGTTGCCCGGCCCGCTTTAGTGCTTTGCCTTTTCTCCTTGGAAAGTCTGGAGACAGGCAGTGGAAGGGCAGGCAAACTGTCAGGTGCGCAGAGGAGGGGAGACCATGAGGCAAGGTGGGAGATGGGGGCAAGAAGTGAGAAAAAAACTAATCGCAAGCTAGGGCAGGATTCGGAAAGTGAAGCCGAAAAGGGGCTTAGCATGCAGCCCAGGGGTTTCTTTGACTGTCCTAAGCCCACAGGGACTTTGCCGTCCTCAGCTCATGAGACTTGAGATGGGTAGCTTGATTTGCTGAGGAAATGCGGGATGACAGATTCAACTCTGGAGTCAAACATAGCCCGGAACTATCGCCTTAAACTGAGTTTTAAGCCTGGTGCCGATAAAAAGAAAGAAATTAGCCTTAGATCGGGCAAGCCGTTTGACGGGGGAAAATGAGACCCCCTAGGCCAGCTAGGTGGTCGCTGGATGCTGTGCAGACATCAGCAGCTGTTCATTTCATGCCCTCACGTCTCCTCGTTAGTATAGTGGTCAGTATCCCCGCCTGTCACGCGGGAGACCGGGGTTCAATTCCCCGACGGGGAGGTTAAACCTTTTCTGGATTTTTTTTAGTTCTTGACAAATATTCTTGAAGATTAGGCTGAGTCAAGTAGGGAATGGGTGCCAAGAACTGACTCTTTAAGAAAAAAGCACCGGCAACGCTAGTCATCGTACAATATTTGTGCACAATTGCTTACATTAGGCGGCCGGTCCACTTTATTGAGTCCCCCTCAGCACCATTTAGTGCTCCTGTTGTCTGCGAAGTCCAAATTGTAACCCTGAATCAGTTCCTCTTCTGACCCTTTGTATCATGTTACATGACGAGTAATGATCACCTGTTAGCTTTATCCCTAATTATAACTCTCACTCTTTCCCTGCATCTAACCCTAGCTCTAATCCCATCATTAACCTCGGTCCGGGCACACGCGTGAACCCCTACTCTCATCTCAGCCTCTCCTGGTGATACATCACACCTGGGATCGTTTGCTCCCTGTGGGCTGTGGGAAATTTGCTACCAGCACGCCCTGGAAGTGGGGCTCATTCCGCTGCAACGGGAGGTCTTCCCAGGACGCGTCACAGCTCAACGCAAGAGCTCCTGGGTTTCGAAGGCTCTTGCAGCAAGCCTTCACAAAGCAGCAGGGAGCGCCGTTCCAGATGGGAAACTTGAGACTGGATGTCCAGAAAAGCAAGACGTCAGAAGCGAAACCTTTTTCCTGCAGGGTGTGGCATACCATCCGCTTGCTCATTGCGACAGAGGTGGCACTAATGAAGGAAGAGGTCAACGTTACGTTCTTCTTTAAAATGCAAGGCCAGGAAAAGTGGCAGCGGTGGGATTTGAACCCACGCCTCCGAAGAGACTGGAGCCTTAATCCAGCGCCTTAGACCGCTCGGCCACGCTACCTCCCTGCTAGTCGCCGAAAGCGGAACTTGACCCGTTGCCCGGCCCGCTTTAGAGCTTTGCCTTTTCTCCTTGGAAAGTCTGGAGACAGGCAGTGGAAGGGCAGGCAAACTGTCAGGTGCGCAGAGGAGGGGAGACCATGAGGCAAGGTGGGAGATGGGGGCAAGAAGTGAGAAAAAAACTAATCGCAAGCTAGGGCAGGATTCGGAAAGTGAAGCCGAAAAGGGGCTTAG
Source organism: Ambystoma mexicanum (assembly GCF_040938575.1). Taxonomy (NCBI): domain Eukaryota; kingdom Metazoa; phylum Chordata; class Amphibia; order Caudata; family Ambystomatidae; genus Ambystoma; species Ambystoma mexicanum. The sequence continues at coordinate 2,695,480 of NW_027182434.1, forward strand.
CATGCAGCCCAGGGGTTTCTTTGACTGTCCTAAGCCCACAGGGACTTTGCCGTCCTCAGCTCATGAGACTTGAGATGGGTAGCTTGATTTGCTGAGGAAATGCGGGATGACAGATTCAACTCTGGAGTCAAACATAGCCCGGAACTATCGCCTTAAACTGAGTTTTAAGCCTGGTGCCGATAAAAAGAAAGAAATTAGCCTTAGATTGGGCAAGCCGTTTGACGGGGGAAAATGAGACCCCCTAGGCCAGCTAGGTGGTCGCTGGATGCTGTGCAGACATCAGCAGCTGTTCATTTCATGCCCTCACGTCTCCTCGTTAGTATAGTGGTCAGTATCCCCGCCTGTCACGCGGGAGACCGGGGTTCAATTCCCCGACGGGGAGGTTAAACCTTTTCTGGATTTTTTTTAGTTCTTGACAAATATTCTTGAAGATTAGGCTGAGTCAAGTAGGGAATGGGTGCCAAGAACTGACTCTTTAAGAAAAAAGCACCGGCAACGCTAGTCATCGTACAATATTTGTGCACAATTGCTTACATTAGGCGGCCGGTCCACTTTATTGAGTCCCCCTCAGCACCATTTAGTGCTCCTGTTGTCTGCGAAGTCCAAATTGTAACCCTGAATCAGTTCCTCTTCTGACCCTTTGTATCATGTTACATGACGAGTAATGATCACCTGTTAGCTTTATCCCTAATTATAACTCTCACTCTTTCCCTGCATCTAACCCTAGCTCTAATCCCATCATTAACCTCGGTCCGGGCACACGCGTGAACCCTTACTCTCATCTCAGCCTCTCCTGGTGATACATCACACCTGGGATCGTTTGCTCCCTGTGGGCTGTGGGAAATTTGCTACCAGCACGCCCTGGAAGTGGGGCTCATTCCGCTGCAACGGGAGGTCTTCCCAGGACGCGTCACAGCTCAACGCAAGAGCTCCTGGGTTTCGAAGGCTCTTGCAGCAAGCCTTCACAAAGCAGCAGGGAGCGCCGTTCCAGATGGGAAACTTGAGACTGGATGTCCAGAAAAGCAAGACGTCAGAAGCGAAACCTTTTTCCTGCAGGGTGTGGCATACCATCCGCTTGCTCATTGCGACAGAGGTGGCACTAATGAAGGAAGAGGTCAACGTTACGTTCTTCTTTAAAATGCAAGGCCAGGAAAAGTGGCTGCGGTGGGATTTGAACCCACGCCTCCGAAGAGACTGGAGCCTTAATCCAGCGCCTTAGACCGCTCGGCCACGCTACCTCCCTGCTAGTCGCCGAAAGCGGAACTTGACCCGTTGCCCGGCCCGCTTTAGTGCTTTGCCTTTTCTCCTTGGAAAGTCTGGAGACAGGCAGTGGAAGGGCAGGCAAACTGTCAGGTGCGCAGAGGAGGGGAGACCATGAGGCAAGGTGGGAGATGGGGGCAAGAAGTGAGAAAAAAACTAATCGCAAGCTAGGGCAGGATTCGGAAAGTGAAGCCGAAAAGGGGCTTAGCATGCAGCCCAGGGGTTTCTTTGACTGTCCTAAGCCCACAGGGACTTTGCCGTCCTCAGCTCATGAGACTTGAGATGGGTAGCTTGATTTGCTGAGGAAATGCGGGATGACAGATTCAACTCTGGAGTCAAACATAGCCCGGAACTATCGCCTTAAACTGAGTTTTAAGCCTGGTGCCGATAAAAAGAAAGAAATTAGCCTTAGATCGGGCAAGCCGTTTGACGGGGGAAAATGAGACCCCCTAGGCCATCTAGGTGGTCGCTGGATGCTGTGCAGACATCAGCAGCTGTTCATTTCATGCCCTCACGTCTCCTCGTTAGTATAGTGGTCAGTATCCCCGCCTGTCACGCGGCAGACCGGGGTTCAATTCCCCGACGGGGAGGTTAAACCTTTTCTGGATTTTTTTTAGTTCTTGACAAATATTCTTGAAGATTAGGCTGAGTCAAGTAGGGAATGGGTGCCAAGAACTGACTCTTTAAGAAAAAAGCACCGGCAACGCTAGTCATCGTACAATATTTGTGCACAATTGCTTACATTAGGCGGCCGGTCCACTTTATTGAGTCCCCCTCAGCACCATTTAGTGCTCCTGTTGTCTGCGAAGTCCAAATTGTAACCCTGAATCAGTTCCTCTTCTGACCCTTTGTATCATGTTACATGACGAGTAATGATCACCTGTTAGCTTTATCCCTAATTATAACTCTCACTCTTTCCCTGCATCTAACCCTAGCTCTAATCCCATCATTAACCTCGGTCCGGGCACACGCGTGAACCCTTACTCTCATCTCAGCCTCTCCTGGTGATACATCACACCTGGGATCGTTTGCTCCCTGTGGGCTGTGGGAAATTTGCTACCAGCACGCCCTGGAAGTGGGGCTCATTCCGCTGCAACGGGAGGTCTTCCCAGGACGCGTCACAGCTCAACGCAAGAGCTCCTGGGTTTCGAAGGCTCTTGCAGCAAGCCTTCACAAAGCAGCAGGGAGCGCCGTTCCAGATGGGAAACTTGAGACTGGATGTCCAGAAAAGCAAGACGTCAGAAGCGAAACCTTTTTCCTGCAGGGTGTGGCATACCATCCGCTTGCTCATTGCGACAGAGGTGGCACTAATGAAGGAAGAGGTCAACGTTACGTTCTTCTTTAAAATGCAAGGCCAGGAAAAGTGGCAGCGGTGGGATTTGAACCCACGCCTCCGAAGAGACTGGAGCCTTAATCCAGCGCCTTAGACCGCTCGGCCACGCTACCTCCCTGCTAGTCGCCGAAAGCGGAACTTGACCCGTTGCCCGGCCCGCTTTAGTGCTTTGCCTTTTCTCCTTGGAAAGTCTGGAGACAGGCAGTGGAAGGGCAGGCAAACTGTCAGGTGCGCAGAGGAGGGGAGACCATGAGGCAAGGTGGGAGATGGGGGCAAGAAGTGAGAAAAAAACTAATCGCAAGCTAGGGCAGGATTCGGAAAGTGAAGCCGAAAAGGGGCTTAGCATGCAGCCCAGGGGTTTCTTTGACTGTCCTAAGCCCACAGGGACTTTGCCGTCCTCAGCTCATGAGACTTGAGATGGGTAGCTTGATTTGCTGAGGAAATGCGGGATGACAGATTCAACTCTGGAGTCAAACATAGCCCGGAACTATCGCCTTAAACTGAGTTTTAAGCCTGGTGCCGATAAAAAGAAAGAAATTAGCCTTAGATCGGGCAAGCCGTTTGACGGGGGAAAATGAGACCCCCTAGGCCAGCTAGGTGGTCGCTGGATGCTGTGCAGACATCAGCAGCTGTTCATTTCATGCCCTCACGTCTCCTCGTTAGTATAGTGGTCAGTATCCCCGCCTGTCACGCGGGAGACCGGGGTTCAATTCCCCGACGGGGAGGTTAAACCTTTTCTGGATTTTTTTTAGTTCTTGACAAATATTCTTGAAGATTAGGCTGAGTCAAGTAGGGAATGGGTGCCAAGAACTGACTCTTTAAGAAAAAAGCACCGGCAACGCTAGTCATCGTACAATATTTGTGCACAATTGCTTACATTAGGCGGCCGGTCCACTTTATTGAGTCCCCCTCAGCACCATTTAGTGCTCCTGTTGTCTGCGAAGTCCAAATTGTAACCCTGAATCAGTTCCTCTTCTGACCCTTTGTATCATGTTACATGACGAGTAATGATCACCTGTTAGCTTTATCCCTAATTATAACTCTCACTCTTTCCCTGCATCTAACCCTAGCTCTAATCCCATCATTAACCTCGGTCCGGGCACACGCGTGAACCCTTACTCTCATCTCAGCCTCTCCTGGTGATACATCACACCTGGGATCGTTTGCTCCCTGTGGGCTGTGTGAAATTTGCTACCAGCACGCCCTGGAAGTGGGGCTCATTCCGCTGCAACGGGAGGTCTTCCCAGGACGCGTCACAGCTCAACGCAAGAGCTCCTGGGTTTCGAAGGCTCTTGCAGCAAGCCTTCGCAAAGCAGCAGGGAGCGCCGTTCCAGATGGGAAACTTGAGACTGGATGTCCAAAAAAGCAAGACGTCAGAAGCGAAACCTTTTTCCTGCAGGGTGTGGCATACCATCCGCTTGCTCATTGCGACAGAGGTGGCACTAATGAAGGAAGAGGTCAACGTTACGTTCTTCTTTAAAATGCAAGGCCAGGAAAAGTGGCAGCGGTGGGATTTGAACCCACGCCTCCGAAGAGACTGGAGCCTTAATCCAGCGCCTTAGACCGCTCGGCCACGCTACCTCCCTGCTAGTCGCCGAAAGCGGAACTTGACCCGTTGCCCGGCCCGCTTTAGTGCTTTGCCTTTTCTCCTTGGAAAGTCTGGAGACAGGCAGTGGAAGGGCAGGCAAACTGTCAGGTGCGCAGAGGAGGGGAGACCATGAGGCAAGGTGGGAGATGGGGGCAAGAAGTGAGAAAAAAACTAATCGCAAGCTAGGGCAGGATTCGGAAAGTGAAGCCGAAAAGGGGCTTAGCATGCAGCCCAGGGGTTTCTTTGACTGTCCTAAGCCCACAGGGACTTTGCCGTCCTCAGCTCATGAGACTTGAGATGGGTAGCTTGATTTGCTGAGGAAATGCGGGATGACAGATTCAACTCTGGAGTCAAACATAGCCCGGAACTATCGCCTTAAACTGAGTTTTAAGCCTGGTGCCGATAAAAAGAAAGAAATTAGCCTTAGATCGGGCAAGCCGTTTGACGGGGGAAAATGAGACCCCCCTAGGCCAGCTAGGTGGTCGCTGGATGCTGTGCAGACATCAGCAGCTGTTCATTTCATGCCCTCACGTCTCCTCGTTAGTATAGTGGTCAGTATCCCCGCCTGTCACGCGGGAGACCGGGGTTCAATTCCCCGACGGGGAGGTTAAACCGTTTCTGGATTTTTTTTAGTTCTTGACAAATATTCTTGAAGATTAGGCTGAGTCAAGTAGGGAATGGGTGCCAAGAACTGACTCTTTAAGAAAAAAGCACCGGCAACGCTAGTCATCGTACAATATTTGTGCACAATTGCTTACATTAGGCGGCCGGTCCACTTTATTGAGTCCCCCTCAGCACCATTTAGTGCTCCTGTTGTCTGCGAAGTCCAAATTGTAACCCTGAATCAGTTCCTCTTCTGACCCTTTGTATCATGTTACATGACGAGTAATGATCACCTGTTAGCTTTATCCCTAATTATAACTCTCACTCTTTCCCTGCATCTAACCCTAGCTCTAATCCCATCATTAACCTCGGTCCGGGCACACGCGTGAACCCCTACTCTCATCTCAGCCTCTCCTGGTGATACATCACACCTGGGATCGTTTGCTCCCTGTGGGCTGTGGGAAATTTGCTACCAGCACGCCCTGGAAGTGGGGCTCATTCCGCTGCAACGGGAGGTCTTCCCAGGACGCGTCACAGCTCAACGCAAGAGCTCCTGGGTTTCGAAGGCTCTTGCAGCAAGCCTTCACAAAGCAGCAGGGAGCGCCGTTCCAGATGGGAAACTTGAGACTGGATGTCCAGAAAAGCAAGACGTCAGAAGCGAAACCTTTTTCCTGCAGGGTGTGGCATACCATCCGCTTGCTCATTGCGACAGAGGTGGCACTAATGAAGGAAGAGGTCAACGTTACGTTCTTCTTTAAAATGCAAGGCCAGGAAAAGTGGCAGCGGTGGGATTTGAACCCACGCCTCCGAAGAGACTGGAGCCTTAATCCAGCGCCTTAGACCGCTCGGCCACGCTACCTCCCTGCTAGTCGCCGAAAGCGGAACTTGACCCGTTGCCCGGCCCGCTTTAGAGCTTTGCCTTTTCTCCTTGGAAAGTCTGGAGACAGGCAGTGGAAGGGCAGGCAAACTGTCAGGTGCGCAGAGGAGGGGAGACCATGAGGCAAGGTGGGAGATGGGGGCAAGAAGTGAGAAAAAAACTAATCGCAAGCTAGGGCAGGATTCGGAAAGTGAAGCCGAAAAGGGGCTTAGCATGCAGCCCAGGGGTTTCTTTGACTGTCCTAAGCCCACAGGGACTTTGCCGTCCTCAGCTCATGAGACTTGAGATGGGTAGCTTGATTTGCTGAGGAAATGCGGGATGACAGATTCAACTCTGGAGTCAAACATAGCCCGGAACTATCGCCTTAAACTGAGTTTTAAGCCTGGTGCCGATAAAAAGAAAGAAATTAGCCTTAGATTGGGCAAGCCGTTTGACGGGGGAAAATGAGACCCCCTAGGCCAGCTAGGTGGTCGCTGGATGCTGTGCAGACATCAGCAGCTGTTCATTTCATGCCCTCACGTCTCCTCGTTAGTATAGTGGTCAGTATCCCCGCCTGTCACGCGGGAGACCGGGGTTCAATTCCCCGACGGGGAGGTTAAACCTTTTCTGGATTTTTTTTAGTTCTTGACAAATATTCTTGAAGATTAGGCTGAGTCAAGTAGGGAATGGGTGCCAAGAACTGACTCTTTAAGAAAAAAGCACCGGCAACGCTAGTCATCGTACAATATTTGTGCACAATTGCTTACATTAGGCGGCCGGTCCACTTTATTGAGTCCCCCTCAGCACCATTTAGTGCTCCTGTTGTCTGCGAAGTCCAAATTGTAACCCTGAATCAGTTCCTCTTCTGACCCTTTGTATCATGTTACATGACGAGTAATGATCACCTGTTAGCTTTATCCCTAATTATAACTCTCACTCTTTCCCTGCATCTAACCCTAGCTCTAATCCCATCATTAACCTCGGTCCGGGCACACGCGTGAACCCTTACTCTCATCTCAGCCTCTCCTGGTGATACATCACACCTGGGATCGTTTGCTCCCTGTGGGCTGTGGGAAATTTGCTACCAGCACGCCCTGGAAGTGGGGCTCATTCCGCTGCAACGGGAGGTCTTCCCAGGACGCGTCACAGCTCAACGCAAGAGCTCCTGGGTTTCGAAGGCTCTTGCAGCAAGCCTTCACAAAGCAGCAGGGAGCGCCGTTCCAGATGGGAAACTTGAGACTGGATGTCCAGAAAAGCAAGACGTCAGAAGCGAAACCTTTTTCCTGCAGGGTGTGGCATACCATCCGCTTGCTCATTGCGACAGAGGTGGCACTAATGAAGGAAGAGGTCAACGTTACGTTCTTCTTTAAAATGCAAGGCCAGGAAAAGTGGCAGCGGTGGGATTTGAACCCACGCCTCCGAAGAGACTGGAGCCTTAATCCAGCGCCTTAGACCGCTCGGCCACGCTACCTCCCTGCTAGTCGCCGAAAGCGGAACTTGACCCGTTGCCCGGCCCGCTTTAGTGCTTTGCCTTTTCTCCTTGGAAAGTCTGGAGACAGGCAGTGGAAGGGCAGGCAAACTGTCAGGTGCGCAGAGGAGGGGAGACCATGAGGCAAGGTGGGAGATGGGGGCAAGAAGTGAGAAAAAAACTAATCGCAAGCTAGGGCAGGATTCGGAAAGTGAAGCCGAAAAGGGGCTTAGCATGCAGCCCAGGGGTTTCTTTGACTGTCCTAAGCCCACAGGGACTTTGCCGTCCTCAGCTCATGAGACTTGAGATGGGTAGCTTGATTTGCTGAGGAAATGCGGGATGACAGATTCAACTCTGGAGTCAAACATAGCCCGGAACTATCGCCTTAAACTGAGTTTTAAGCCTGGTGCCGATAAAAAGAAAGAAATTAGCCTTAGATCGGGCAAGCCGTTTGACGGGGGAAAATGAGACCCCCTAGGCCATCTAGGTGGTCGCTGGATGCTGTGCAGACATCAGCAGCTGTTCATTTCATGCCCTCACGTCTCCTCGTTAGTATAGTGGTCAGTATCCCCGCCTGTCACGCGGCAGACCGGGGTTCAATTCCCCGACGGGGAGGTTAAACCTTTTCTGGATTTTTTTTAGTTCTTGACAAATATTCTTGAAGATTAGGCTGAGTCAAGTAGGGAATGGGTGCCAAGAACTGACTCTTTAAGAAAAAAGCACCGGCAACGCTAGTCATCGTACAATATTTGTGCACAATTGCTTACATTAGGCGGCCGGTCCACTTTATTGAGTCCCCCTCAGCACCATTTAGTGCTCCTGTTGTCTGCGAAGTCCAAATTGTAACCCTGAATCAGTTCCTCTTCTGACCCTTTGTATCATGTTACATGACGAGTAATGATCACCTGTTAGCTTTATCCCTAATTATAACTCTCACTCTTTCCCTGCATCTAACCCTAGCTCTAATCCCATCATTAACCTCGGTCCGGGCACACGCGTGAACCCTTACTCTCATCTCAGCCTCTCCTGGTGATACATCACACCTGGGATCGTTTGCTCCCTGTGGGCTGTGGGAAATTTGCTACCAGCACGCCCTGGAAGTGGGGCTCATTCCGCTGCAACGGGAGGTCTTCCCAGGACGCGTCACAGCTCAACGCAAGAGCTCCTGGGTTTCGAAGGCTCTTGCAGCAAGCCTTCACAAAGCAGCAGGGAGCGCCGTTCCAGATGGGAAACTTGAGACTGGATGTCCAGAAAAGCAAGACGTCAGAAGCGAAACCTTTTTCCTGCAGGGTGTGGCATACCATCCGCTTGCTCATTGCGACAGAGGTGGCACTAATGAAGGAAGAGGTCAACGTTACGTTCTTCTTTAAAATGCAAGGCCAGGAAAAGTGGCAGCGGTGGGATTTGAACCCACGCCTCCGAAGAGACTGGAGCCTTAATCCAGCGCCTTAGACCGCTCGGCCACGCTACCTCCCTGCTAGTCGCCGAAAGCGGAACTTGACCCGTTGCCCGGCCCGCTTTAGTGCTTTGCCTTTTCTCCTTGGAAAGTCTGGAGACAGGCAGTGGAAAGGGCAGGCAAACTGTCAGGTGCGCAGAGGAGGGGAGACCATGAGGCAAGGTGGGAGATGGGGGCAAGAAGTGAGAAAAAAACTAATCGCAAGCTAGGGCAGGATTCGGAAAGTGAAGCCGAAAAGGGGCTTAGCATGCAGCCCAGGGGTTTCTTTGACTGTCCTAAGCCCACAGGGACTTTGCCGTCCTCAGCTCATGAGACTTGAGATGGGTAGCTTGATTTGCTGAGGAAATGCGGGATGACAGATTCAACTCTGGAGTCAAACATAGCCCGGAACTATCGCCTTAAACTGAGTTTTAAGCCTGGTGCCGATAAAAAGAAAGAAATTAGCCTTAGATCGGGCAAGCCGTTTGACGGGGGAAAATGAGACCCCCTAGGCCAGCTAGGTGGTCGCTGGATGCTGTGCAGACATCAGCAGCTGTTCATTTCATGCCCTCACGTCTCCTCGTTAGTATAGTGGTCAGTATCCCCGCCTGTCACGCGGGAGACCGGGGTTCAATTCCCCGACGGGGAGGTTAAACCTTTTCTGGATTTTTTTTAGTTCTTGACAAATATTCTTGAAGATTAGGCTGAGTCAAGTAGGGAATGGGTGCCAAGAACTGACTCTTTAAGAAAAAAGCACCGGCAACGCTAGTCATCGTACAATATTTGTGCACAATTGCTTACATTAGGCGGCCGGTCCACTTTATTGAGTCCCCCTCAGCACCATTTAGTGCTCCTGTTGTCTGCGAAGTCCAGATTGTAACCCTGAATCAGTTCCTCTTCTGACCCTTTGTATCATGTTACATGACGAGTAATGATCACCTGTTAGCTTTATCCCTAATTATAACTCTCACTCTTTCCCTGCATCTAACCCTAGCTCTAATCCCATCATTAACCTCGGTCCGGGCACACGCGTGAACCCTTACTCTCATCTCAGCCTCTCCTGGTGATACATCACACCTGGGATCGTTTGCTCCCTGTGGGCTGTGTGAAATTTGCTACCAGCACGCCCTGGAAGTGGGGCTCATTCCGCTGCAACGGGAGGTCTTCCCAGGACGCGTCACAGCTCAACGCAAGAGCTCCTGGGTTTCGAAGGCTCTTGCAGCAAGCCTTCGCAAAGCAGCAGGGAGCGCCGTTCCAGATGGGAAACTTGAGACTGGATGTCCAAAAAAGCAAGACGTCAGAAGCGAAACCTTTTTCCTGCAGGGTGTGGCATACCATCCGCTTGCTCATTGCGACAGAGGTGGCACTAATGAAGGAAGAGGTCAACGTTACGTTCTTCTTTAAAATGCAAGGCCAGGAAAAGTGGCAGCGGTGGGATTTGAACCCACGCCTCCGAAGAGACTGGAGCCTTAATCCAGCGCCTTAGACCGCTCGGCCACGCTACCTCCCTGCTAGTCGCCGAAAGCGGAACTTGACCCGTTGCCCGGCCCGCTTTAGTGCTTTGCCTTTTCTCCTTGGAAAGTCTGGAGACAGGCAGTGGAAGGGCAGGCAAACTGTCAGGTGCGCAGAGGAGGGGAGACCATGAGGCAAGGTGGGAGATGGGGGCAAGAAGTGAGAAAAAAACTAATCGCAAGCTAGGGCAGGATTCGGAAAGTGAAGCCGAAAAGGGGCTTAGCATGCAGCCCAGGGGTTTCTTTGACTGTCCTAAGCCCACAGGGACTTTGCCGTCCTCAGCTCATGAGACTTGAGATGGGTAGCTTGATTTGCTGAGGAAATGCGGGATGACAGATTCAACTCTGGAGTCAAACATAGCCCGGAACTATCGCCTTAAACTGAGTTTTAAGCCTGGTGCCGATAAAAAGAAAGAAATTAGCCTTAGATCGGGCAAGCCGTTTGACGGGGGAAAATGAGACCCCCCTAGGCCAGCTAGGTGGTCGCTGGATGCTGTGCAGACATCAGCAGCTGTTCATTTCATGCCCTCACGTCTCCTCGTTAGTATAGTGGTCAGTATCCCCGCCTGTCACGCGGGAGACCGGGGTTCAATTCCCCGACGGGGAGGTTAAACCGTTTCTGGATTTTTTTTAGTTCTTGACAAATATTCTTGAAGATTAGGCTGAGTCAAGTAGGGAATGGGTGCCAAGAACTGACTCTTTAAGAAAAAAGCACCGGCAACGCTAGTCATCGTACAATATTTGTGCACAATTGCTTACATTAGGCGGCCGGTCCACTTTATTGAGTCCCCCTCAGCACCATTTAGTGCTCCTGTTGTCTGCGAAGTCCAAATTGTAACCCTGAATCAGTTCCTCTTCTGACCCTTTGTATCATGTTACATGACGAGTAATGATCACCTGTTAGCTTTATCCCTAATTATAACTCTCACTCTTTCCCTGCATCTAACCCTAGCTCTAATCCCATCATTAACCTCGGTCCGGGCACACGCGTGAACCCCTACTCTCATCTCAGCCTCTCCTGGTGATACATCACACCTGGGATCGTTTGCTCCCTGTGGGCTGTGGGAAATTTGCTACCAGCACGCCCTGGAAGTGGGGCTCATTCCGCTGCAACGGGAGGTCTTCCCAGGACGCGTCACAGCTCAACGCAAGAGCTCCTGGGTTTCGAAGGCTCTTGCAGCAAGCCTTCACAAAGCAGCAGGGAGCGCCGTTCCAGATGGGAAACTTGAGACTGGATGTCCAGAAAAGCAAGACGTCAGAAGCGAAACCTTTTTCCTGCAGGGTGTGGCATACCATCCGCTTGCTCATTGCGACAGAGGTGGCACTAATGAAGGAAGAGGTCAACGTTACGTTCTTCTTTAAAATGCAAGGCCAGGAAAAGTGGCAGCGGTGGGATTTGAACCCACGCCTCCGAAGAGACTGGAGCCTTAATCCAGCGCCTTAGACCGCTCGGCCACGCTACCTCCCTGCTAGTCGCCGAAAGCGGAACTTGACCCGTTGCCCGGCCCGCTTTAGTGCTTTGCCTTTTCTCCTTGGAAAGTCTGGAGACAGGCAGTGGAAGGGCAGGCAAACTGTCAGGTGCGCAGAGGAGGGGAGACCATGAGGCAAGGTGGGAGATGGGGGCAAGAAGTGAGAAAAAAACTAATCGCAAGCTAGGGCAGGATTCGGAAAGTGAAGCCGAAAAGGGGCTTAGCATGCAGCCCAGGGGTTTCTTTGACTGTCCTAAGCCCACAGGGACTTTGCCGTCCTCAGCTCATGAGACTTGAGATGGGTAGCTTGATTTGCTGAGGAAATGCGGGATGACAGATTCAACTCTGGAGTCAAACATAGCCCGGAACTATCGCCTTAAACTGAGTTTTAAGCCTGGTGCCGATAAAAAGAAAGAAATTAGCCTTAGATCGGGCAAGCCGTTTGACGGGGGAAAATGAGACCCCCTAGGCCAGCTAGGTGGTCGCTGGATGCTGTGCAGACATCAGCAGCTGTTCATTTCATGCCCTCACGTCTCCTCGTTAGTATAGTGGTCAGTATCCCTGTCACGCGGGAGACCGGGGTTCAATTCCCCGACGGGGAGGTTAAACCTTTTCTGGATTTTTTTTAGTTCTTGACAAATATTCTTGAAGATTAGGCTGAGTCAAGTAGGGAATGGGTGCCAAGAACTGACTCTTTAAGAAAAAAGCACCGGCAACGCTAGTCATCGTACAATATTTGTGCACAATTGCTTACATTAGGCGGCCGGTCCACTTTATTGAGTCCCCCTCAGCACCATTTAGTGCTCCTGTTGTCTGCGAAGTCCAAATTGTAACCCTGAATCAGTTCCTCTTCTGACCCTTTGTATCATGTTACATGACGAGTAATGATCACCTGTTAGCTTTATCCCTAATTATAACTCTCACTCTTTCCCTGCATCTAACCCTAGCTCTAATCCCATCATTAACCTCGGTCCGGGCACACGCGTGAACCCTTACTCTCATCTCAGCCTCTCCTGGTGATACATCACACCTGGGATCGTTTGCTCCCTGTGGGCTGTGGGAAATTTGCTACCAGCACGCCCTGGAAGTGGGGCTCATTCCGCTGCAACGGGAGGTCTTCCCAGGACGCGTCACAGCTCAACGCAAGAGCTCCTGGGTTTCGAAGGCTCTTGCAGCAAGCCTTCACAAAGCAGCAGGGAGCGCCGTTCCAGATGGGAAACTTGAGACTGGATGTCCAGAAAAGCAAGACGTCAGAAGCGAAACCTTTTTCCTGCAGGGTGTGGCATACCATCCGCTTGCTCATTGCGACAGAGGTGGCACTAATGAAGGAAGAGGTCAACGTTACGTTCTTCTTTAAAATGCAAGGCCAGGAAAAGTGGCAGCGGTGGGATTTGAACCCACGCCTCCGAAGAGACTGGAGCCTTAATCCAGCGCCTTAGACCGCTCGGCCACGCTACCTCCCTGCTAGTCGCCGAAAGCGGAACTTGACCCGTTGCCCGGCCCGCTTTAGTGCTTTGCCTTTTCTCCTTGGAAAGTCTGGAGACAGGCAGTGGAAGGGCAGGCAAACTGTCAGGTGCGCAGAGGAGGGGAGACCATGAGGCAAGGTGGGAGATGGGGGCAAGAAGTGAGAAAAAAACTAATCGCAAGCTAGGGCAGGATTCGGAAAGTGAAGCCGAAAAGGGGCTTAGCATGCAGCCCAGGGGTTTCTTTGACTGTCCTAAGCCCACAGGGACTTTGCCGTCCTCAGCTCATGAGACTTGAGATGGGTAGCTTGATTTGCTGAGGAAATGCGGGATGACAGATTCAACTCTGGAGTCAAACATAGCCCGGAACTATCGCCTTAAACTGAGTTTTAAGCCTGGTGCCGATAAAAAGAAAGAAATTAGCCTTAGATCGGGCAAGCCGTTTGACGGGGGAAAATGAGACCCCCTAGGCCAGCTAGGTGGTCGCTGGATGCTGTGCAGACATCAGCAGCTGTTCATTTCATGCCCTCACGTCTCCTCGTTAGTATAGTGGTCAGTATCCCCGCCTGTCACGCGGGAGACCGAGGTTAAACCTTTTCTGGATTTTTTTTAGTTCTTGACAAATATTCTTGAAGATTAGGCTGAGTCAAGTAGGGAATGGGTGCCAAGAACTGACTCTTTAAGAAAAAAGCACCGGCAACGCTAGTCATCGTACAATATTTGTGCACATTTGCTTACATTAGGCGGCCGGTCCACTTTATTGAGTCCCCCTCAGCACCATTTAGTGCTCCTGTTGTCTGCAAAGTCCAAATTGTAACCCTGAATCAGTTCCTCTTCTGACCCTTTGTATCATGTTACATGACGAGTAATGATCACCTGTTAGCTTTATCCCTAATTATAACTCTCACTCTTTCCCTGCATCTAACCCTAGCTCTAATCCCATCATTAACCTCGGTCCGGGCACACGCGTGAACCCTTACTCTCATCTCAGCCTCTCCTGGTGATACATCACACCTGGGATCGTTTGCTCCCTGTGGGCTGTGGGAAATTTGCTACCAGCACGCCCTGGAAGTGGGGCTCATTCCGCTGCAACGGGAGGTCTTCCCAGGACGCGTCACAGCTCAACGCAAGAGCTCCTGGGTTTCGAAGGCTCTTGCAGCAAGCCTTCACAAAGCAGCAGGGAGCGCCGTTCCAGATGGGAAACTTGAGACTGGATGTCCAGAAAAGCAAGACGTCAGAAGCGAAACCTTTTTCCTGCAGGGTGTGGCATACCATCCGCTTGCTCATTGCGACAGAGGTGGCACTAATGAAGGAAGAGGTCAACGTTACGTTCTTCTTTAAAATGCAAGGCCAGGAAAAGTGGCAGCGGTGGGATTTGAACCCACGCCTCCGAAGAGACTGGAGCCTTAATCCAGCGCCTTAGACCGCTCGGCCACGCTACCTCCCTGCTAGTCGCCGAAAGCGGAACTTGACCCGTTGCCCGGCCCGCTTTAGTGCTTTGCCTTTTCTCCTTGGAAAGTCTGGAGACAGGCAGTGGAAGGGCAGGCAAACTGTCAGGTGCGCAGAGGAGGGGAGACCATGAGGCAAGGTGGGAGATGGGGGCAAGAAGTGAGAAAAAAACTAATCGCAAGCTAGGGCAGGATTCGGAAAGTGAAGCCAAAAAGGGGCTTAGCATGCAGCCCAGGGGTTTCTTTGACTGTCCTAAGCCCACAGGGACTTTGCCGTCCTCAGCTCATGAGACTTGAGATGGGTAGCTTGATTTGCTGAGGAAATGCGGGATGACAGATTCAACTCTGGAGTCAAACATAGCCCGGAACTATCGCCTTAAACTGAGTTTTAAGCCTGGTGCCGATAAAAAGAAAGAAATTAGCCTTAGATCGGGCAAGCCGTTTGACGGGGGAAAATGAGACCCCCTAGGCCAGCTAGGTGGTCGCTGGATGCTGTGCAGACATCAGCAGCTGTTCATTTCATGCCCTCACGTCTCCTCGTTAGTATAGTGGTCAGTATCCCCGCCTGTCACGCGGGAGACCCGACGGGGAGGTTAAACCTTTTCTGGATTTTTTTTAGTTCTTGACAAATATTCTTGAAGATTAGGCTGAGTCAAGTAGGGAATGGGTGCCAAGAACTGACTCTTTAAGAAAAAAGCACCGGCAACGCTAGTCATCGTACAATATTTGTGCACAATTGCTTACATTAGGCGGCCGGTCCACTTTATTGAGTCCCCCTCAGCACCATTTAGTGCTCCTGTTGTCTGCGAAGTCCAAATTGTAACCCTGAATCAGTTCCTCTTCTGACCCTTTGTATCATGTTACATGACGAGTAATGATCACCTGTTAGCTTTATCCCTAATTATAACTCTCACTCTTTCCCTGCATCTAACCCTAGCTCTAATCCCATCATTAACCTCGGTCCGGGCACACGCGTGAACCCTTACTCTCATCTCAGCCTCTCCTGGTGATACATCACACCTGGGATCGTTTGCTCCCTGTGGGCTGTGGGAAATTTGCTACCAGCACGCCCTGGAAGTGGGGCTCATTCCGCTGCAACGGGAGGTCTTCCCAGGACGCGTCACAGCTCAACGCAAGAGCTCCTGGGTTTCGAAGGCTCTTGCAGCAAGCCTTCACAAAGCAGCAGGGAGCGCCGTTCCAGATGGGAAACTTGAGACTGGATGTCCAGAAAAGCAAGACGTCAGAAGCGAAACCTTTTTCCTGCAGGGTGTGGCATACCATCCGCTTGCTCATTGCGACAGAGGTGGCACTAATGAAGGAAGAGGTCAACGTTACGTTCTTCTTTAAAATGCAAGGCCAGGAAAAGTGGCAGCGGTGGGATTTGAACCCACGCCTCCGAAGAGACTGGAGCCTTAATCCAGCGCCTTAGACCGCTCGGCCACGCTACCTCCCTGCTAGTCGCCGAAAGCGGAACTTGACCCGTTGCCCGGCCCGCTTTAGTGCTTTGCCTTTTCTCCTTGGAAAGTCTGGAGACAGGCAGTGGAAGGGCAGGCAAACTGTCAGGTGCGCAGAGGAGGGGAGACCATGAGGCAAGGTGGGAGATGGGGGCAAGAAGTGAGAAAAAAACTAATCGCAAGCTAGGGCAGGATTCGGAAAGTGAAGCCGAAAAGGGGCTTAGCATGCAGCCCAGGGGTTTCTTTGACTGTCCTAAGCCCACAGGGACTTTGCCGTCCTCAGCTCATGAGACTTGAGATGGGTAGCTTGATTTGCTGAGGAAATGCGGGATGACAGATTCAACTCTGGAGTCAAACATAGCCCGGAACTATCGCCTTAAACTGAGTTTTAAGCCTGGTGCCGATAAAAAGAAAGAAATTAGCCTTAGATCGGGCAAGCCGTTTGACGGGGGAAAATGAGACCCCCTAGGCCAGCTAGGTGGTCGCTGGATGCTGTGCAGACATCAGCAGCTGTTCATTTCATGCCCTCACGTCTCCTCGTTAGTATAGTGGTCAGTATCCCCGCCTGTCACGCGGGAGACCGGGGTCCCGACGGGGAGGTTAAACCTTTTCTGGATTTTTTTTAGTTCTTGACAAATATTCTTGAAGATTAGGCTGAGTCAAGTAGGGAATGGGTGCCAAGAACTGACTCTTTAAGAAAAAAGCACCGGCAACGCTAGTCATCGTACAATATTTGTGCACAATTGCTTACATTAGGCGGCCGGTCCACTTTATTGAGTCCCCCTCAGCACCATTTAGTGCTCCTGTTGTCTGCGAAGTCCAAATTGTAACCCTGAATCAGTTCCTCTTCTGACCCTTTGTATCATGTTACATGACGAGTAATGATCACCTGTTAGCTTTATCCCTAATTATAACTCTCACTCTTTCCCTGCATCTAACCCTAGCTCTAATCCCATCATTAACCTCGGTCCGGGCACACGCGTGAACCCTTACTCTCATCTCAGCCTCTCCTGGTGATACATCACACCTGGGATCGTTTGCTCCCTGTGGGCTGTGGGAAATTTGCTACCAGCACGCCCTGGAAGTGGGGCTCATTCCGCTGCAACGGGAGGTCTTCCCAGGACGCGTCACAGCTCAACGCAAGAGCTCCTGGGTTTCGAAGGCTCTTGCAGCAAGCCTTCACAAAGCAGCAGGGAGCGCCGTTCCAGATGGGAAACTTGAGACTGGATGTCCAGAAAAGCAAGACGTCAGAAGCGAAACCTTTTTCCTGCAGGGTGTGGCATACCATCCGCTTGCTCATTGCGACAGAGGTGGCACTAATGAAGGAAGAGGTCAACGTTACGTTCTTCTTTAAAATGCAAGGCCAGGAAAGGTGGCAGCGGTGGGATTTGAACCCACGCCTCCGAAGAGACTGGAGCCTTAATCCAGCGCCTTAGACCGCTCGGCCACGCTACCTCCCTGCTAGTCGCCGAAAGCGGAACTTGACCCGTTGCCCGGCCCGCTTTAGTGCTTTGCCTTTTCTCCTTGGAAAGTCTGGAGACAGGCAGTGGAAGGGCAGGCAAACTGTCAGGTGCGCAGAGGAGGGGAGACCATGAGGCAAGGTGGGAGATGGGGGCAAGAAGTGAGAAAAAAACTAATCGCAAGCTAGGGCAGGATTCGGAAAGTGAAGCCGAAAAGGGGCTTAGCATGCAGCCCAGGGGTTTCTTTGACTGTCCTAAGCCCACAGGGACTTTGCCGTCCTCAGCTCATGAGACTTGAGATGGGTAGCTTGATTTGCTGAGGAAATGCGGGATGACAGATTCAACTCTGGAGTCAAACATAGCCCGGAACTATCGCCTTAAACTGAGTTTTAAGCCTGGTGCCGATAAAAAGAAAGAAATTAGCCTTAGATCGGGCAAGCCGTTTGACGGGGGAAAATGAGACCCCCTAGGCCAGCTAGGTGGTCGCTGGATGCTGTGCAGACATCAGCAGCTGTTCATTTCATGCCCTCACGTCTCCTCGTTAGTATAGTGGTCAGTATCCCCGCCTGTCACGCGGGAGACCGGGGTTCAATTCCCCGACGGGGAGGTTAAACCTTTTCTGGATTTTTTTTAGTTCTTGACAAATATTCTTGAAGATTAGGCTGAGTCAAGTAGGGAATGGGTGCCAAGAACTGACTCTTTAAGAAAAAAGCACCGGCAACGCTAGTCATCGTACAATATTTGTGCACAATTGCTTACATTAGGCGGCCGGTCCACTTTATTGAGTCCCCCTCAGCACCATTTAGTGCTCCTGTTGTCTGCGAAGTCCAAATTGTAACCCTGAATCAGTTCCTCTTCTGACCCTTTGTATCATGTTACATGACGAGTAATGATCACCTGTTAGCTTTATCCCTAATTATAACTCTCACTCTTTCCCTGCATCTAACCCTAGCTCTAATCCCATCATTAACCTCGGTCCGGGCACACGCGTGAACCCTTACTCTCATCTCAGCCTCTCCTGGTGATACATCACACCTGGGATCGTTTGCTCCCTGTGGGCTGTGGGAAATTTGCTACCAGCACGCCCTGGAAGTGGGGCTCATTCCGCTGCAACGGGAGGTCTTCCCAGGATGCGTCACAGCTCAACGCAAGAGCTCCTGGGTTTCGAAGGCTCTTGCAGCAAGCCTTCGCAAAGCAGCAGGGAGCGCCGTTCCAGATGGGAAACTTGAGACTGGATGTCCAGAAAAGCAAGACGTCAGAAGCGAAACCTTTTTCCTGCAGGGTGTGGCATACCATCCGCTTGCTCATTGCGACAGAGGTGGCACTAATGAAGGAAGAGGTCAACGTTACGTTCTTCTTTAAAATGCAAGGCCAGGAAAAGTGGCAGCGGTGGGATTTGAACCCACGCCTCCGAAGAGACTGGAGCCTTAATCCAGCGCCTTAGACCGCTCGGCCACGCTACCTCCCTGCTAGTCGCCGAAAGCGGAACTTGACCCGTTGCCCGGCCCGCTTTAGTGCTTTGCCTTTTCTCCTTGGAAAGTCTGGAGACAGGCAGTGGAAGGGCAGGCAAACTGTCAGGTGCGCAGAGGAGGGGAGACCATGAGGCAAGGTGGGAGATGGGGGCAAGAAGTGAGAAAAAAACTAATCGCAAGCTAGGGCAGGATTCGGAAAGTGAAGGCGAAAAGGGGCTTAGCATGCAGCCCAGGGGTTTCTTTGACTGTCCTAAGCCCACAGGGACTTTGCCGTCCTCAGCTCATGAGACTTGAGATGGGTAGCTTGATTTGCTGAGGAAATGCGGGATGACAGATTCAACTCTGGAGTCAAACATAGCCCGGAACTATCGCCTTAAGCTGAGTTTTAAGCCTGGTGCCGATAAAAAGAAAGAAATTAGCCTTAGATCGGGCAAGCCGTTTGACGGGGGAAAATGAGACCCCCTAGGCCAGCTAGGTGGTCGCTGGATGCTGTGCAGACATCAGCAGCTGTTCATTTCATGCCCTCACGTCTCCTCGTTAGTATAGTGGTCAGTATCCCCCGGGGGTTCAATTCCCCGACGGGGAGGTTAAACCTTTTCTGGATTTTTTTTAGTTCTTGACAAATATTCTTGAAGATTAGGCTGAGTCAAGTAGGGAATGGGTGCCAAGAACTGACTCTTTAAGAAAAAAGCACCGGCAACGCTAGTCATCGTACAATATTTGTGCACAATTGCTTACATTAGGCGGCCGGTCCACTTTATTGAGTCCCCCTCAGCACCATTTAGTGCTCCTGTTGTCTGCGAAGTCCAAATTGTAACCCTGAATCAGTTCCTCTTCTGACCCTTTGTATCATGTTACATGACGAGTAATGATCACCTGTTAGCTTTATCCCTAATTATAACTCTCACTCTTTCCCTGCATCTAACCCTAGCTCTAATCCCATCATTAACCTCGGTCCGGGCACACGCGTGAACCCTTACTCTCATCTCAGCCTCTCCTGGTGATACATCACACCTGGGATCGTTTGCTCCCTGTGGGCTGTGGGAAATTTGCTACCAGCACGCCCTGGAAGTGGGGCTCATTCCGCTGCAACGGGAGGTCTTCCCAGGACGCGTCACAGCTCAACGCAAGAGCTCCTGGGTTTCGAAGGCTCTTGCAGCAAGCCTTCACAAAGCAGCAGGGAGCGCCGTTCCAGATGGGAAACTTGAGACTGGATGTCCAGAAAAGCAAGACGTCAGAAGCGAAACCTTTTTCCTGCAGGGTGTGGCATACCATCCGCTTGCTCATTGCGACAGAGGTGGCACTAATGAAGGAAGAGGTCAACGTTACGTTCTTCTTTAAAATGCAAGGCCAGGAAAAGTGGCAGCGGTGGGATTTGAACCCACGCCTCCGAAGAGACTGGAGCCTTAATCCAGCGCCTTAGACCGCTCGGCCACGCTACCTCCCTGCTAGTCGCCGAAAGCGGAACTTGACCCGTTGCCCGGCCCGCTTTAGTGCTTTGCCTTTTCTCCTTGGAAAGTCTGGAGACAGGCAGTGGAAGGGCAGGCAAACTGTCAGGTGCGCAGAGGAGGGGAGACCATGAGGCAAGGTGGGAGATGGGGGCAAGAAGTGAGAAAAAAACTAATCGCAAGCTAGGGCAGGATTCGGAAAGTGAAGCCGAAAAGGGGCTTAGCATGCAGCCCAGGGGTTTCTTTGACTGTCCTAAGCCCACAGGGACTTTGCCGTCCTCAGCTCATGAGACTTGAGATGGGTAGCTTGATTTGCTGAGGAAATGCGGGATGACAGATTCAACTCTGGAGTCAAACATAGCCCGGAACTATCGCCTTAAACTGAGTTTTAAGCCTGGTGCCGATAAAAAGAAAGAAATTAGCCTTAGATCGGGCAAGCCGTTTGACGGGGGAAAATGAGACCCCCTAGGCCAGCTAGGTGGTCGCTGGATGCTGTGCAGACATCAGCAGCTGTTCATTTCATGCCCTCACGTCTCCTCGTTAGTATAGTGGTCAGTATCCCCGCCTGTCACGCGGGAGACCGGGGTTCAATTCCCCGACGGGGAGGTTAAACCTTTTCTGGATTTTTTTTAGTTCTTGACAAATATTCTTGAAGATTAGGCTGAGTCAAGTAGGGAATGGGTGCCAAGAACTGACTCTTTAAGAAAAAAGCACCAGCAACGCTAGTCATCGTACAATATTTGTGCACAATTGCTTACATTAGGCGGCCGGTCCACTTTATTGAGTCCCCCTCAGCACCATTTAGTGCTCCTGTTGTCTGCGAAGTCCAAATTGTAACCCTGAATCAGTTCCTCTTCTGACCCTTTGTATCATGTTACATGACGAGTAATGATCACCTGTTAGCTTT
This sequence comes from Ambystoma mexicanum, assembly GCF_040938575.1. Classification (NCBI taxonomy): domain Eukaryota; kingdom Metazoa; phylum Chordata; class Amphibia; order Caudata; family Ambystomatidae; genus Ambystoma; species Ambystoma mexicanum. The sequence goes on from NW_027182434.1 coordinate 2,716,655, forward strand.
ATCCCTAATTATAACTCTCACTCTTTCCCTGCATCTAACCCTAGCTCTAATCCCATCATTAACCTCGGTCCGGGCACACGCGTGAACCCTTACTCTCATCTCAGCCTCTCCTGGTGATACATCACACCTGGGATCGTTTGCTCCCTGTGGGCTGTGGGAAATTTGCTACCAGCACGCCCTGGAAGTGGGGCTCATTCCGCTGCAACGGGAGGTCTTCCCAGGACGCGTCACAGCTCAACGCAAGAGCTCCTGGGTTTCGAAGGCTCTTGCAGCAAGCCTTCACAAAGCAGCAGGGAGCGCCGTTCCAGATGGGAAACTTGAGACTGGATGTCCAGAAAAGCAAGACGTCAGAAGCGAAACCTTTTTCCTGCAGGGTGTGGCATACCATCCGCTTGCTCATTGCGACAGAGGTGGCACTAATGAAGGAAGAGGTCAACGTTACGTTCTTCTTTAAAATGCAAGGCCAGGAAAAGTGGCAGCGGTGGGATTTGAACCCACGCCTCCGAAGAGACTGGAGCCTTAATCCAGCGCCTTAGACCGCTCGGCCACGCTACCTCCCTGCTAGTCGCCGAAAGCGGAACTTGACCCGTTGCCCGGCCCGCTTTAGTGCTTTGCCTTTTCTCCTTGGAAAGTCTGGAGACAGGCAGTGGAAGGGCAGGCAAACTGTCAGGTGCGCAGAGGAGGGGAGACCATGAGGCAAGGTGGGAGATGGGGGCAAGAAGTGAGAAAAAAACTAATCGCAAGCTAGGGCAGGATTCGGAAAGTGAAGCCGAAAAGGGGCTTAGCATGCAGCCCAGGGGTTTCTTTGACTGTCCTAAGCCCACAGGGACTTTGCCGTCCTCAGCTCATGAGACTTGAGATGGGTAGCTTGATTTGCTGAGGAAATGCGGGATGACAGATTCAACTCTGGAGTCAAACATAGCCCGGAACTATCGCCTTAAACTGAGTTTTAAGCCTGGTGCCGATAAAAAGAAAGAAATTAGCCTTAGATCGGGCAAGCCGTTTGACGGGGGAAAATGAGACCCCCTAGGCCAGCTAGGTGGTCGCTGGATGCTGTGCAGACATCAGCAGCTGTTCATTGCATGCCCTCACGTCTCCTCGTTAGTATAGTGGTCAGTATCCCCGCCTGTCACGCGGGAGACCGGGGTTCAATTCCCCGACGGGGAGGTGAAACCTTTTCTGGATTTTTTTTAGTTCTTGACAAATATTCTTGAAGATTAGGCTGAGTCAAGTAGGGAATGGGTGCCAAGAACTGACTCTTTAAGAAAAAAGCACCGGCAACGCTAGTCATCGTACAATATTTGTGCACAATTGCTTACATTAGGCGGCCGGTCCACTTTATTGAGTCCCCCTCAGCACCATTTAGTGCTCCTGTTGTCTGCGAAGTCCAAATTGTAACCCTGAATCAGTTCCTCTTCTGACCCTTTGTATCATGTTACATGACGAGTAATGATCACCTGTTAGCTTTATCCCTAATTATAACTCTCACTCTTTCCCTGCATCTAACCCTAGCTCTAATCCCATCATTAACCTCGGTCCGGGCACACGCGTGAACCCTTACTCTCATCTCAGCCTCTCCTGGTGATACATCACACCTGGGATCGTTTGCTCCCTGTGGGCTGTGGGAAATTTGCTACCAGCACGCCCTGGAAGTGGGGCTCATTCCGCTGCAACGGGAGGTCTTCCCAGGACGCGTCACAGCTCAACGCAAGAGCTCCTGGGTTTCGAAGGCTCTTGCAGCAAGCCTTCACAAAGCAGCAGGGAGCGCCGTTCCAGATGGGAAACTTGAGACTGGATGTCCAGAAAAGCAAGACGTCAGAAGCGAAACCTTTTTCCTGCAGGGTGTGGCATACCATCCGCTTGCTCATTGCGACAGAGGTGGCACTAATGAAGGAAGAGGTCAACGTTACGTTCTTCTTTAAAATGCAAGGCCAGGAAAAGTGGCAGCGGTGGGATTTGAACCCACGCCTCCGAAGAGACTGGAGCCTTAATCCAGCGCCTTAGACCGCTCGGCCACGCTACCTCCCTGCTAGTCGCCGAAAGCGGAACTTGACCCGTTGCCCGGCCCGCTTTAGTGCTTTGCCTTTTCTCCTTGGAAAGTCTGGAGACAGGCAGTGGAAGGGCAGGCAAACTGTCAGGTGCGCAGAGGAGGGGAGACCATGAGGCAAGGTGGGAGATGGGGGCAAGAAGTGAGAAAAAAACTAATCGCAAGCTAGGGCAGGATTCGGAAAGTGAAGCCGAAAAGGGGCTTAGCATGCAGCCCAGGGGTTTCTTTGACTGTCCTAAGCCCACAGGGACTTTGCCGTCCTCAGCTCATGAGACTTGAGATGGGTAGCTTGATTTGCTGAGGAAATGCGGGATGACAGATTCAACTCTGGAGTCAAACATAGCCCGGAACTATCGCCTTAAACTGAGTTTTAAGCCTGGTGCCGATAAAAAGAAAGAAATTAGCCTTAGATCGGGCAAGCCGTTTGACGGGGGAAAATGAGACCCCCTAGGCCAGCTAGGTGGTCGCTGGATGCTGTGCAGACATCAGCAGCTGTTCATTGCATGCCCTCACGTCTCCTCGTTAGTATAGTGGTCAGTATCCCCGCCTGTCACGCGGGAGACCGGGGTTCAATTCCCCGACGGGGAGGTGAAACCTTTTCTGGATTTTTTTTAGTTCTTGACAAATATTCTTGAAGATTAGGCTGAGTCAAGTAGGGAATGGGTGCCAAGAACTGACTCTTTAAGAAAAAAGCACCGGCAACGCTAGTCATCGTACAATATTTGTGCACAATTGCTTACATTAGGCGGCCGGTCCACTTTATTGAGTCCCCCTCAGCACCATTTAGTGCTCCTGTTGTCTGCGAAGTCCAAATTGTAACCCTGAATCAGTTCCTCTTCTGACCCTTTGTATCATGTTACATGACGAGTAATGATCACCTGTTAGCTTTATCCCTAATTATAACTCTCACTCTTTCCCTGCATCTAACCCTAGCTCTAATCCCATCATTAACCTCGGTCCGGGCACACGCGTGAACCCTTACTCTCATCTCAGCCTCTCCTGGTGATACATCACACCTGGGATCGTTTGCTCCCTGTGGGCTGTGGGAAATTTGCTACCAGCACGCCCTGGAAGTGGGGCTCATTCCGCTGCAACGGGAGGTCTTCCCAGGACGCGTCACAGCTCAACGCAAGAGCTCCTGGGTTTCGAAGGCTCTTGCAGCAAGCCTTCACAAAGCAGCAGGGAGCGCCGTTCCAGATGGGAAACTTGAGACTGGATGTCCAGAAAAGCAAGACGTCAGAAGCGAAACCTTTTTCCTGCAGGGTGTGGCATACCATCCGCTTGCTCATTGCGACAGAGGTGGCACTAATGAAGGAAGAGGTCAACGTTACGTTCTTCTTTAAAATGCAAGGCCAGGAAAAGTGGCAGCGGTGGGATTTGAACCCACGCCTCCGAAGAGACTGGAGCCTTAATCCAGCGCCTTAGACCGCTCGGCCACGCTACCTCCCTGCTAGTCGCCGAAAGCGGAACTTGACCCGTTGCCCGGCCCGCTTTAGTGCTTTGCCTTTTCTCCTTGGAAAGTCTGGAGACAGGCAGTGGAAGGGCAGGCAAACTGTCAGGTGCGCAGAGGAGGGGAGACCATGAGGCAAGGTGGGAGATGGGGGCAAGAAGTGAGAAAAAAACTAATCGCAAGCTAGGGCAGGATTCGGAAAGTGAAGGCGAAAAGGGGCTTAGCATGCAGCCCAGGGGTTTCTTTGACTGTCCTAAGCCCACAGGGACTTTGCCGTCCTCAGCTCATGAGACTTGAGATGGGTAGCTTGATTTGCTGAGGAAATGCGGGATGACAGATTCAACTCTGGAGTCAAACATAGCCCGGAACTATCGCCTTAAACTGAGTTTTAAGCCTGGTGCCGATAAAAAGAAAGAAATTAGCCTTAGATCGGGCAAGCCGTTTGACGGGGGAAAATGAGACCCCCTAGGCCATCTAGGTGGTCGCTGGATGCTGTGCAGACATCAGCAGCTGTTCATTTCATGCCCTCACGTCTCCTCGTTAGTATAGTGGTCAGTATCCCCGCCTGTCACGCGGGAGACCGGGGTTCACCGACGGGGAGGTTAAACCTTTTCTGGATTTTTTTTAGTTCTTGACAAATATTCTTGAAGATTAGGCTGAGTCAAGTAGGGAATGGGTGCCAAGAACTGACTCTTTAAGAAAAAAGCACCGGCAACGCTAGTCATCGCACAATATTTGTGCACAATTGCTTACATTAGGCGGCCGGTCCACTTTATTGAGTCCCCCTCAGCACCATTTAGTGCTCCTGTTGTCTGCGAAGTCCAAATTGTAACCCTGAATCAGTTCCTCTTCTGACCCTTTGTATCATGTTACATGACGAGTAATGATCACCTGTTAGCTTTATCCCTAATTATAACTCTCACTCTTTCCCTGCATCTAACCCTAGCTCTAATCCCATCATTAACCTCGGTCCGGGCACACGCGTGAACCCTTACTCTCATCTCAGCCTCTCCTGGTGATACATCACACCTGGGATCGTTTGCTCCCTGTGGGCTGTGGGAAATTTGCTACCAGCACGCCCTGGAAGTGGGGCTCATTCCGCTGCAACGGGAGGTCTTCCCAGGACGCGTCACAGCTCAACGCAAGAGCTCCTGGGTTTCGAAGGCTCTTGCAGCAAGCCTTCACAAAGCAGCAGGGAGCGCCGTTCCAGATGGGAAACTTGAGACTGGATGTCCAGAAAAGCAAGACGTCAGAAGCGAAACCTTTTTCCTGCAGGGTGTGGCATAACATCCGCTTGCTCATTGCGACAGAGGTGGCACTAATGAAGGAAGAGGTCAACGTTACGTTCTTCTTTAAAATGCAAGGCCAGGAAAAGTGGCAGCGGTGGGATTTGAACCCACGCCTCCGAAGAGACTGGAGCCTTAATCCAGCGCCTTAGACCGCTCGGCCACGCTACCTCCCTGCTAGTCGCCGAAAGCGGAACTTGACCCGTTGCCCGGCCCGCTTTAGTGCTTTGCCTTTTCTCCTTGGAAAGTCTGGAGACAGGCAGTGGAAGGGCAGGCAAACTGTCAGGTGCGCAGAGGAGGGGAGACCATGAGGCAAGGTGGGAGATGGGGGCAAGAAGTGAGAAAAAAACTAATCGCAAGCTAGGGCAGGATTCGGAAAGTGAAGCCGAAAAGGGGCTTAGCATGCAGCCCAGGGGTTTCTTTGACTGTCCTAAGCCCACAGGGACTTTGCCGTCCTCAGCTCATGAGACTTGAGATGGGTAGCTTGATTTGCTGAGGAAATGCGGGATGACAGATTCAACTCTGGAGTCAAACATAGCCCGGAACTATCGCCTTAAACTGAGTTTTAAGCCTGGTGCCGATAAAAAGAAAGAAATTAGCCTTAGATCGGGCAAGCCGTTTGACGGGGGAAAATGAGACCCCCTAGGCCAGCTAGGTGGTCGCTGGATGCTGTGCAGACATCAGCAGCTGTTCATTGCATGCCCTCACGTCTCCTCGTTAGTATAGTGGTCAGTATCCCCGCCTGTCACGCGGGAGACCGGGGTTCAATTCCCCGACGGGGAGGTGAAACCTTTTCTGGATTTTTTTTAGTTCTTGACAAATATTCTTGAAGATTAGGCTGAGTCAAGTAGGGAATGGGTGCCAAGAACTGACTCTTTAAGAAAAAAGCACCGGCAACGCTAGTCATCGTACAATATTTGTGCACAATTGCTTACATTAGGCGGCCGGTCCACTTTATTGAGTCCCCCTCAGCACCATTTAGTGCTCCTGTTGTCTGCGAAGTCCAAATTGTAACCCTGAATCAGTTCCTCTTCTGACCCTTTGTATCATGTTACATGACGAGTAATGATCACCTGTTAGCTTTATCCCTAATTATAACTCTCACTCTTTCCCTGCATCTAACCCTAGCTCTAATCCCATCATTAACCTCGGTCCGGGCACACGCGTGAACCCTTACTCTCATCTCAGCCTCTCCTGGTGATACATCACACCTGGGATCGTTTGCTCCCTGTGGGCTGTGGGAAATTTGCTACCAGCACGCCCTGGAAGTGGGGCTCATTCCGCTGCAACGGGAGGTCTTCCCAGGACGCGTCACAGCTCAACGCAAGAGCTCCTGGGTTTCGAAGGCTCTTGCAGCAAGCCTTCACAAAGCAGCAGGGAGCGCCGTTCCAGATGGGAAACTTGAGACTGGATGTCCAGAAAAGCAAGACGTCAGAAGCGAAACCTTTTTCCTGCAGGGTGTGGCATACCATCCGCTTGCTCATTGCGACAGAGGTGGCACTAATGAAGGAAGAGGTCAACGTTACGTTCTTCTTTAAAATGCAAGGCCAGGAAAAGTGGCAGCGGTGGGATTTGAACCCACGCCTCCGAAGAGACTGGAGCCTTAATCCAGCGCCTTAGACCGCTCGGCCACGCTACCTCCCTGCTAGTCGCCGAAAGCGGAACTTGACCCGTTGCCCGGCCCGCTTTAGTGCTTTGCCTTTTCTCCTTGGAAAGTCTGGAGACAGGCAGTGGAAGGGCAGGCAAACTGTCAGGTGCGCAGAGGAGGGGAGACCATGAGGCAAGGTGGGAGATGGGGGCAAGAAGTGAGAAAAAAACTAATCGCAAGCTAGGGCAGGATTCGGAAAGTGAAGCCGAAAAGGGGCTTAGCATGCAGCCCAGGGGTTTCTTTGACTGTCCTAAGCCCACAGGGACTTTGCCGTCCTCAGCTCATGAGACTTGAGATGGGTAGCTTGATTTGCTGAGGAAATGCGGGATGACAGATTCAACTCTGGAGTCAAACATAGCCCGGAACTATCGCCTTAAACTGAGTTTTAAGCCTGGTGCCGATAAAAAGAAAGAAATTAGCCTTAGATCGGGCAAGCCGTTTGACGGGGGAAAATGAGACCCCCTAGGCCAGCTAGGTGGTCGCTGGATGCTGTGCAGACATCAGCAGCTGTTCATTGCATGCCCTCACGTCTCCTCGTTAGTATAGTGGTCAGTATCCCCGCCTGTCACGCGGGAGACCGGGGTTCAATTCCCCGACGGGGAGGTGAAACCTTTTCTGGATTTTTTTTAGTTCTTGACAAATATTCTTGAAGATTAGGCTGAGTCAAGTAGGGAATGGGTGCCAAGAACTGACTCTTTAAGAAAAAAGCACCGGCAACGCTAGTCATCGTACAATATTTGTGCACAATTGCTTACATTAGGCGGCCGGTCCACTTTATTGAGTCCCCCTCAGCACCATTTAGTGCTCCTGTTGTCTGCGAAGTCCAAATTGTAACCCTGAATCAGTTCCTCTTCTGACCCTTTGTATCATGTTACATGACGAGTAATGATCACCTGTTAGCTTTATCCCTAATTATAACTCTCACTCTTTCCCTGCATCTAACCCTAGCTCTAATCCCATCATTAACCTCGGTCCGGGCACACGCGTGAACCCTTACTCTCATCTCAGCCTCTCCTGGTGATACATCACACCTGGGATCGTTTGCTCCCTGTGGGCTGTGGGAAATTTGCTACCAGCACGCCCTGGAAGTGGGGCTCATTCCGCTGCAACGGGAGGTCTTCCCAGGACGCGTCACAGCTCAACGCAAGAGCTCCTGGGTTTCGAAGGCTCTTGCAGCAAGCCTTCACAAAGCAGCAGGGAGCGCCGTTCCAGATGGGAAACTTGAGACTGGATGTCCAGAAAAGCAAGACGTCAGAAGCGAAACCTTTTTCCTGCAGGGTGTGGCATACCATCCGCTTGCTCATTGCGACAGAGGTGGCACTAATGAAGGAAGAGGTCAACGTTACGTTCTTCTTTAAAATGCAAGGCCAGGAAAAGTGGCAGCGGTGGGATTTGAACCCACGCCTCCGAAGAGACTGGAGCCTTAATCCAGCGCCTTAGACCGCTCGGCCACGCTACCTCCCTGCTAGTCGCCGAAAGCGGAACTTGACCCGTTGCCCGGCCCGCTTTAGTGCTTTGCCTTTTCTCCTTGGAAAGTCTGGAGACAGGCAGTGGAAGGGCAGGCAAACTGTCAGGTGCGCAGAGGAGGGGAGACCATGAGGCAAGGTGGGAGATGGGGGCAAGAAGTGAGAAAAAAACTAATCGCAAGCTAGGGCAGGATTCGGAAAGTGAAGGCGAAAAGGGGCTTAGCATGCAGCCCAGGGGTTTCTTTGACTGTCCTAAGCCCACAGGGACTTTGCCGTCCTCAGCTCATGAGACTTGAGATGGGTAGCTTGATTTGCTGAGGAAATGCGGGATGACAGATTCAACTCTGGAGTCAAACATAGCCCGGAACTATCGCCTTAAACTGAGTTTTAAGCCTGGTGCCGATAAAAAGAAAGAAATTAGCCTTAGATCGGGCAAGCCGTTTGACGGGGGAAAATGAGACCCCCTAGGCCATCTAGGTGGTCGCTGGATGCTGTGCAGACATCAGCAGCTGTTCATTTCATGCCCTCACGTCTCCTCGTTAGTATAGTGGTCAGTATCCCCGCCTGTCACGCGGGAGACCGGGGTTCACCGACGGGGAGGTTAAACCTTTTCTGGATTTTTTTTAGTTCTTGACAAATATTCTTGAAGATTAGGCTGAGTCAAGTAGGGAATGGGTGCCAAGAACTGACTCTTTAAGAAAAAAGCACCGGCAACGCTAGTCATCGCACAATATTTGTGCACAATTGCTTACATTAGGCGGCCGGTCCACTTTATTGAGTCCCCCTCAGCACCATTTAGTGCTCCTGTTGTCTGCGAAGTCCAAATTGTAACCCTGAATCAGTTCCTCTTCTGACCCTTTGTATCATGTTACATGACGAGTAATGATCACCTGTTAGCTTTATCCCTAATTATAACTCTCACTCTTTCCCTGCATCTAACCCTAGCTCTAATCCCATCATTAACCTCGGTCCGGGCACACGCGTGAACCCTTACTCTCATCTCAGCCTCTCCTGGTGATACATCACACCTGGGATCGTTTGCTCCCTGTGGGCTGTGGGAAATTTGCTACCAGCACGCCCTGGAAGTGGGGCTCATTCCGCTGCAACGGGAGGTCTTCCCAGGACGCGTCACAGCTCAACGCAAGAGCTCCTGGGTTTCGAAGGCTCTTGCAGCAAGCCTTCACAAAGCAGCAGGGAGCGCCGTTCCAGATGGGAAACTTGAGACTGGATGTCCAGAAAAGCAAGACGTCAGAAGCGAAACCTTTTTCCTGCAGGGTGTGGCATAACATCCGCTTGCTCATTGCGACAGAGGTGGCACTAATGAAGGAAGAGGTCAACGTTACGTTCTTCTTTAAAATGCAAGGCCAGGAAAAGTGGCAGCGGTGGGATTTGAACCCACGCCTCCGAAGAGACTGGAGCCTTAATCCAGCGCCTTAGACCGCTCGGCCACGCTACCTCCCTGCTAGTCGCCGAAAGCGGAACTTGACCCGTTGCCCGGCCCGCTTTAGTGCTTTGCCTTTTCTCCTTGGAAAGTCTGGAGACAGGCAGTGGAAGGGCAGGCAAACTGTCAGGTGCGCAGAGGAGGGGAGACCATGAGGCAAGGTGGGAGATGGGGGCAAGAAGTGAGAAAAAAACTAATCGCAAGCTAGGGCAGGATTCGGAAAGTGAAGCCGAAAAGGGGCTTAGCATGCAGCCCAGGGGTTTCTTTGACTGTCCTAAGCCCACAGGGACTTTGCCGTCCTCAGCTCATGAGACTTGAGATGGGTAGCTTGATTTGCTGAGGAAATGCGGGATGACAGATTCAACTCTGGAGTCAAACATAGCCCGGAACTATCGCCTTAAACTGAGTTTTAAGCCTGGTGCCGATAAAAAGAAAGAAATTAGCCTTAGATCGGGCAAGCCGTTTGACGGGGAAAATGAGACCCCCCTAGGCCAGCTAGGTGGTCGCTGGATGCTGTGCAGACATCAGCAGCTGTTCATTTCATGCCCTCACGTCTCCTCGTTAGTATAGTGGTCAGTATCCCCGCCTGTCACGCGGGAGACCGGGGTTCAATTCCCCGACGGGGAGGTTAAACCTTTTCTGGATTTTTTTTAGTTCTTGACAAATATTCTTGAAGATTAGGCTGAGTCAAGTAGGGAATGGGTGCCAAGAACTGACTCTTTAAGAAAAAAGCACCGGCAACGCTAGTCATCGCACAATATTTGTGCACAATTGCTTACATTAGGCGGCCGGTCCACTTTATTGAGTCCCCCTCAGCACCATTTAGTGCTCCTGTTGTCTGCGAAGTCCAAATTGTAACCCTGAATCAGTTCCTCTTCTGACCCTTTGTATCATGTTACATGACGAGTAATGATCACCTGTTAGCTTTATCCCTAATTATAACTCTCACTCTTTCCCTGCATCTAACCCTAGCTCTAATCCCATCATTAACCTCGGTCCGGGCACACGCGTGAACCCTTACTCTCATCTCAGCCTCTCCTGGTGATACATCACACCTGGGATCGTTTGCTCCCTGTGGGCTGTGGGAAATTTGCTACCAGCACGCCCTGGAAGTGGGGCTCATTCCGCTGCAACGGGAGGTCTTCCCAGGACGCGTCACAGCTCAACGCAAGAGCTCCTGGGTTTCGAAGGCTCTTGCAGCAAGCCTTCACAAAGCAGCAGGGAGCGCCGTTCCAGATGGGAAACTTGAGACTGGATGTCCAGAAAAGCAAGACGTCAGAAGCGAAACCTTTTTCCTGCAGGGTGTGGCATAACATCCGCTTGCTCATTGCGACAGAGGTGGCACTAATGAAGGAAGAGGTCAACGTTACGTTCTTCTTTAAAATGCAAGGCCAGGAAAAGTGGCAGCGGTGGGATTTGAACCCACGCCTCCGAAGAGACTGGAGCCTTAATCCAGCGCCTTAGACCGCTCGGCCACGCTACCTCCCTGCTAGTCGCCGAAAGCGGAACTTGACCCGTTGCCCGGCCCGCTTTAGTGCTTTGCCTTTTCTCCTTGGAAAGTCTGGAGACAGGCAGTGGAAGGGCAGGCAAACTGTCAGGTGCGCAGAGGAGGGGAGACCATGAGGCAAGGTGGGAGATGGGGGCAAGAAGTGAGAAAAAAACTAATCGCAAGCTAGGGCAGGATTCGGAAAGTGAAGCCGAAAAGGGGCTTAGCATGCAGCCCAGGGGTTTCTTTGACTGTCCTAAGCCCACAGGGACTTTGCCGTCCTCAGCTCATGAGACTTGAGATGGGTAGCTTGATTTGCTGAGGAAATGCGGGATGACAGATTCAACTCTGGAGTCAAACATAGCCCGGAACTATCGCCTTAAACTGAGTTTTAAGCCTGGTGCCGATAAAAAGAAAGAAATTAGCCTTAGATCGGGCAAGCCGTTTGACGGGGAAAATGAGACCCCCCTAGGCCAGCTAGGTGGTCGCTGGATGCTGTGCAGACATCAGCAGCTGTTCATTTCATGCCCTCACGTCTCCTCGTTAGTATAGTGGTCAGTATCCCCGCCTGTCACGCGGGAGACCGGGGTTCAATTCCCCGACGGGGAGGTTAAACCTTTTCTGGATTTTTTTTAGTTCTTGACAAATATTCTTGAAGATTAGGCTGAGTCAAGTAGGGAATGGGTGCCAAGAACTGACTCTTTAAGAAAAAAGCACCGGCAACGCTAGTCATCGCACAATATTTGTGCACAATTGCTTACATTAGGCGGCCGGTCCACTTTATTGAGTCCCCCTCAGCACCATTTAGTGCTCCTGTTGTCTGCGAAGTCCAAATTGTAACCCTGAATCAGTTCCTCTTCTGACCCTTTGTATCATGTTACATGACGAGTAATGATCACCTGTTAGCTTTATCCCTAATTATAACTCTCACTCTTTCCCTGCATCTAACCCTAGCTCTAATCCCATCATTAACCTCGGTCCGGGCACACGCGTGAACCCTTACTCTCATCTCAGCCTCTCCTGGTGATACATCACACCTGGGATCGTTTGCTCCCTGTGGGCTGTGGGAAATTTGCTACCAGCACGCCCTGGAAGTGGGGCTCATTCCGCTGCAACGGGAGGTCTTCCCAGGACGCGTCACAGCTCAACGCAAGAGCTCCTGGGTTTCGAAGGCTCTTGCAGCAAGCCTTCACAAAGCAGCAGGGAGCGCCGTTCCAGATGGGAAACTTGAGACTGGATGTCCAGAAAAGCAAGACGTCAGAAGCGAAACCTTTTTCCTGCAGGGTGTGGCATAACATCCGCTTGCTCATTGCGACAGAGGTGGCACTAATGAAGGAAGAGGTCAACGTTACGTTCTTCTTTAAAATGCAAGGCCAGGAAAAGTGGCAGCGGTGGGATTTGAACCCACGCCTCCGAAGAGACTGGAGCCTTAATCCAGCGCCTTAGACCGCTCGGCCACGCTACCTCCCTGCTAGTCGCCGAAAGCGGAACTTGACCCGTTGCCCGGCCCGCTTTAGTGCTTTGCCTTTTCTCCTTGGAAAGTCTGGAGACAGGCAGTGGAAGGGCAGGCAAACTGTCAGGTGCGCAGAGGAGGGGAGACCATGAGGCAAGGTGGGAGATGGGGGCAAGAAGTGAGAAAAAAACTAATCGCAAGCTAGGGCAGGATTCGGAAAGTGAAGCCGAAAAGGGGCTTAGCATGCAGCCCAGGGGTTTCTTTGACTGTCCTAAGCCCACAGGGACTTTGCCGTCCTCAGCTCATGAGACTTGAGATGGGTAGCTTGATTTGCTGAGGAAATGCGGGATGACAGATTCAACTCTGGAGTCAAACATAGCCCGGAACTATCGCCTTAAACTGAGTTTTAAGCCTGGTGCCGATAAAAAGAAAGAAATTAGCCTTAGATCGGGCAAGCCGTTTGACGGGGAAAATGAGACCCCCCTAGGCCAGCTAGGTGGTCGCTGGATGCTGTGCAGACATCAGCAGCTGTTCATTTCATGCCCTCACGTCTCCTCGTTAGTATAGTGGTCAGTATCCCCACCTGTCACGCGGGAGACCGGGGTTCAATTCCCCGACGGGGAGGTTAAACCTTTTCTGGATTTTTTTTAGTTCTTGACAAATATTCTTGAAGATTAGGCTGAGTCAAGTAGGGAATGGGTGCCAAGAACTGACTCTTTAAGAAAAAAGCACCGGCAACGCTAGTCATCGTACAATATTTGTGCACAATTGCTTACATTAGGCGGCCGGTCCACTTTATTGAGTCCCCCTCAGCACCATTTAGTGCTCCTGTTGTCTGCGAAGTCCAAATTGTAACCCTGAATCAGTTCCTCTTCTGACCCTTTGTATCATGTTACATGACGAGTAATGATCACCTGTTAGCTTTATCCCTAATTATAACTCTCACTCTTTCCCTGCATCTAACCCTAGCTCTAATCCCATCATTAACCTCGGTCCGGGCACACGCGTGAACCCTTACTCTCATCTCAGCCTCTCCTGGTGATACATCACACCTGGGATCGTTTGCTCCCTGTGGGCTGTGGGAAATTTGCTACCAGCACGCCCTGGAAGTGGGGCTCATTCCGCTGCAACGGGAGGTCTTCCCAGGACGCGTCACAGCTCAACGCAAGAGCTCCTGGGTTTCGAAGGCTCTTGCAGCAAGCCTTCGCAAAGCAGCAGGGAGCGCCGTTCCAGATGGGAAACTTGAGACTGGATGTCCAGAAAAGCAAGACGTCAGAAGCGAAACCTTTTTCCTGCAGGGTGTGGCATACCATCCGCTTGCTCATTGCGACAGAGGTGGCACTAATGAAGGAAGAGGTCAACGTTACGTTCTTCTTTAAAATGCAAGGCCAGGAAAAGTGGCAGCGGTGGGATTTGAACCCACGCCTCCGAAGAGACTGGAGCCTTAATCCAGCGCCTTAGACCGCTCGGCCACGCTACCTCCCTGCTAGTCGCCGAAAGCGGAACTTGACCCGTTGCCCGGCCCGCTTTAGTGCTTTGCCTTTTCTCCTTGGAAAGTCTGGAGACAGGCAGTGGAAGGGCAGGCAAACTGTCAGGTGCGCAGAGGAGGGGAGACCATGAGGCAAGGTGGGAGATGGGGGCAAGAAGTGAGAAAAAAACTAATCGCAAGCTAGGGCAGGATTCGGAAAGTGAAGGCGAAAAGGGGCTTAGCATGCAGCCCAGGGGTTTCTTTGACTGTCCTAAGCCCACAGGGACTTTGCCGTCCTCAGCTCATGAGACTTGAGATGGGTAGCTTGATTTGCTGAGGAAATGCGGGATGACAGATTCAACTCTGGAGTCAAACATAGCCCGGAACTATCGCCTTAAACTGAGTTTTAAGCCTGGTGCCGATAAAAAGAAAGAAATTAGCCTTAGATCGGGCAAGCCGTTTGACGGGGGAAAATGAGACCCCCTAGGCCAGCTAGGTGGTCGCTGGATGCTGTGCAGACATCAGCAGCTGTTCATTTCATGCCCTCACGTCTCCTCGTTAGTATAGTGGTCAGTATCCCCGCCTGTCACGCGGGAGACCGGGGTTCAATTCCCCGACGGGGAGGTTAAACCTTTTCTGGATTTTTTTTAGTTCTTGACAAATATTCTTGAAGATTAGGCTGAGTCAAGTAGGGAATGGGTGCCAAGAACTGACTCTTTAAGAAAAAAGCACCGGCAACGCTAGTCATCGTACAATATTTGTGCACAATTGCTTACATTAGGCGGCCGGTCCACTTTATTGAGTCCCCCTCAGCACCATTTAGTGCTCCTGTTGTCTGCGAAGTCCAAATTGTAACCCTGAATCAGTTCCTCTTCTGACCCTTTGTATCATGTTACATGACGAGTAATGATCACCTGTTAGCTTTATCCCTAATTATAACTCTCACTCTTTCCCTGCATCTAACCCTAGCTCTAATCCCATCATTAACCTCGGTCCGGGCACACGCGTGAACCCTTACTCTCATCTCAGCCTCTCCTGGTGATACATCACACCTGGGATCGTTTGCTCCCTGTGGGCTGTGGGAAATTTGCTACCAGCACGCCCTGGAAGTGGGGCTCATTCCGCTGCAACGGGAGGTCTTCCCAGGACGCGTCACAGCTCAACGCAAGAGCTCCTGGGTTTCGAAGGCTCTTGCAGCAAGCCTTCACAAAGCAGCAGGGAGCGCCGTTCCAGATGGGAAACTTGAGACTGGATGTCCAGAAAAGCAAGACGTCAGAAGCGAAACCTTTTTCCTGCAGGGTGTGGCATACCATCCGCTTGCTCATTGCGACAGAGGTGGCACTAATGAAGGAAGAGGTCAACGTTACGTTCTTCTTTAAAATGCAAGGCCAGGAAAAGTGGCAGCGGTGGGATTTGAACCCACGCCTCCGAAGAGACTGGAGCCTTAATCCAGCGCCTTAGACCGCTCGGCCACGCTACCTCCCTGCTAGTCGCCGAAAGCGGAACTTGACCCGTTGCCCGGCCCGCTTTAGTGCTTTGCCTTTTCTCCTTGGAAAGTCTGGTGACAGGCAGTGGAAGGGCAGGCAAACTGTCAGGTGCGCAGAGGAGGGGAGACCATGAGGCAAGGTGGGAGATGGGGGCAAGAAGTGAGAAAAAAACTAATCGCAAGCTAGGGCAGGATTCGGAAAGTGAAGCCGAAAAGGGGCTTAGCATGCAGCCCAGGGGTTTCTTTGACTGTCCTAAGCCCACAGGGACTTTGCCGTCCTCAGCTCATGAGACTTGAGATGGGTAGCTTGATTTGCTGAGGAAATGCGGGATGACAGATTCAACTCTGGAGTCAAACATAGCCCGGAACTATCGCCTTAAACTGAGTTTTAAGCCTGGTGCCGATAAAAAGAAAGAAATTAGCCTTAGATCGGGCAAGCCGTTTGACGGGGGAAAATGAGACCCCCTAGGCCAGCTAGGTGGTCGCTGGATGCTGTGCAGACATCAGCAGCTGTTCATTTCATGCCCTCACGTCTCCTCGTTAGTATAGTGGTCAGTATCCCCGCCTGTCACGCGGGAGACCGGGGTTCAATTCCCCGACGGGGAGGTTAAACTTTTCTGGATTTTTTTTAGTTCTTGACAAATATTCTTGAAGATTAGGCTGAGTCAAGTAGGGAATGGGTGCCAAGAACTGACTCTTTAAGAAAAAAGCACCAGCAACGCTAGTCATCGTACAATATTTGTGCACAATTGCTTACATTAGGCGGCCGGTCCACTTTATTGAGTCCCCCTCAGCACCATTTAGTGCTCCTGTTGTCTGCGAAGTCCAAATTGTAACCCTGAATCAGTTCCTCTTCTGACCCTTTGTATCATGTTACATGACGAGTAATGATCACCTGTTAGCTTTATCCCTAATTATAACTCTCACTCTTTCCCTGCATCTAACCCTAGCTCTAATCCCATCATTAACCTCGGTCCGGGCACACGCGTGAACCCTTACTCTCATCTCAGCCTCTCCTGGTGATACATCACACCTGGGATCGTTTGCTCCCTGTGGGCTGTGGGAAATTTGCTACCAGCACGCCCTGGAAGTGGGGCTCATTCCGCTGCAACGGGAGGTCTTCCCAGGACGCGTCACAGCTCAACGCAAGAGCTCCTGGGTTTCGAAGGCTCTTGCAGCAAGCCTTCACAAAGCAGCAGGGAGCGCCGTTCCAGATGGGAAACTTGAGACTGGATGTCCAGAAAAGCAAGACGTCAGAAGCGAAACCTTTTTCCTGCAGGGTGTGGCATACCATCCGCTTGCTCATTGCGACAGAGGTGGCACTAATGAAGGAAGAGGTCAACGTTACGTTCTTCTTTAAAATGCAAGGCCAGGAAAAGTGGCAGCGGTGGGATTTGAACCCACGCCTCCGAAGAGACTGGAGCCTTAATCCAGCGCCTTAGACCGCTCGGCCACGCTACCTCCCTGCTAGTCGCCGAAAGCGGAACTTGACCCGTTGCCCGGCCCGCTTTAGTGCTTTGCCTTTTCTCCTTGGAAAGTCTGGAGACAGGCAGTGGAAGGGCAGGCAAACTGTCAGGTGCGCAGAGGAGGGGAGACCATGAGGCAAGGTGGGAGATGGGGGCAAGAAGTGAGAAAAAAACTAATCGCAAGCTAGGGCAGGATTCGGAAAGTGAAGCCGAAAAGGGGCTTAGCATGCAGCCCAGGGGTTTCTTTGACTGTCCTAAGCCCACAGGGACTTTGCCGTCCTCAGCTCATGAGACTTGAGATGGGTAGCTTGATTTGCTGAGGAAATGCGGGATGACAGATTCAACTCTGGAGTCAAACATAGCCCGGAACTATCGCCTTAAACTGAGTTTTAAGCCTGGTGCCGATAAAAAGAAAGAAATTAGCCTTAGATCGGGCAAGCCGTTTGACGGGGGAAAATGAGACCCCCTAGGCCAGCTAGGTGGTCGCTGGATGCTGTGCAGACATCAGCAGCTGTTCATTTCATGCCCTCACGTCTCCTCGTTAGTATAGTGGTCAGTATCCCCGCCTGTCACGCGGGAGACCGGGGTTCAATTCCCCGACGGGGAGGTTAAACCTTTTTTCGGTTTTTTTTTAGTTCTTGACAAATATTCTTGAAGATTAGGCTGAGTCAAGTAGGGAATGGGTGCCAAGAACTGACTCTTTAAGAAAAAAGCACCGGCAACGCTAGTCATCGTACAATATTTGTGCACAATTGCTTACATTAGGCGGCCGGTCCACTTTATTGAGTCCCCCTCAGCACCATTTAGTGCTCCTGTTGTCTGCGAAGTCCAAATTGTAACCCTGAATCAGTTCCTCTTCTGACCCTTTGTATCATGTTACATGACGAGTAATGATCACCTGTTAGCTTTATCCCTAATTATAACTCTCACTCTTTCCCTGCATCTAACCCTAGCTCTAATCCCATCATTAACCTCGGTCCGGGCACACGCGTGAACCCTTACTCTCATCTCAGCCTCTCCTGGTGATACATCACACCTGGGATCGTTTGCTCCCTGTGGGCTGTGGGAAATTTGCTACCAGCACGCCCTGGAAGTGGGGCTCATTCCGCTGCAACGGGAGGTCTTCCCAGGACGCGTCACAGCTCAACGCAAGAGCTCCTGGGTTTCGAAGGCTCTTGCAGCAAGCCTTCACAAAGCAGCAGGGAGCGCCGTTCCAGATGGGAAACTTGAGACTGGATGTCCAGAAAAGCAAGACGTCAGAAGCGAAACCTTTTTCCTGCAGGGTGTGGCATACCATCCGCTTGCTCATTGCGACAGAGGTGGCACTAATGAAGGAAGAGGTCAACGTTACGTTCTTCTTTAAAATGCAAGGCCAGGAAAAGTGGCAGCGGTGGGATTTGAACCCACGCCTCCGAAGAGACTGGAGCCTTAATCCAGCGCCTTAGACCGCTCGGCCACGCTACCTCCCTGCTAGTCGCCGAAAGCGGAACTTGACCCGTTGCCCGGCCCGCTTTAGTGCTTTGCCTTTTCTCCTTGGAAAGTCTGGAGACAGGCAGTGGAAGGGCAGGCAAACTGTCAGGTGCGCAGAGGAGGGGAGACCATGAGGCAAGGTGGGAGATGGGGGCAAGAAGTGAGAAAAAAACTAATCGCAAGCTAGGGCAGGATTCGGAAAGTGAAGCCGAAAAGGGGCTTAGCATGCAGCCCAGGGGTTTCTTTGACTGTCCTAAGCCCACAGGGACTTTGCCGTCCTCAGCTCATGAGACTTGAGATGGGTAGCTTGATTTGCTGAGGAAATGCGGGATGACAGATTCAACTCTGGAGTCAAACATAGCCCGGAACTATCGCCTTAAACTGAGTTTTAAGCCTGGTGCCGATAAAAAGAAAGAAATTAGCCTTAGATCGGGCAAGCCGTTTGACGGGGGAAAATGAGACCCCCTAGGCCAGCTAGGTGGTCGCTGGATGCTGTGCAGACATCAGCAGCTGTTCATTTCATGCCCTCACGTCTCCTCGTTAGTATAGTGGTCAGTATCCCCGGGAGACCGGGGTTCAATTCCCCGACGGGGAGGTTAAACCTTTTCTGGATTTTTTTTAGTTCTTGACAAATATTCTTGAAGATTAGGCTGAGTCAAGTAGGGAATGGGTGCCAAGAACTGACTCTTTAAGAAAAAAGCACCGGCAACGCTAGTCATCGTACAATATTTGTGCACAATTGCTTACATTAGGCGGCCGGTCCACTTTATTGAGTCCCCCTCAGCACCATTTAGTGCTCCTGTTGTCTGCGAAGTCCAAATTGTAACCCTGAATCAGTTCCTCTTCTGACCCTTTGTATCATGTTACATGACGAGTAATGATCACCTGTTAGCTTTATCCCTAATTATAACTCTCACTCTTTCCCTGCATCTAACCCTAGCTCTAATCCCATCATTAACCTCGGTCCGGGCACACGCGTGAACCCTTACTCTCATCTCAGCCTCTCCTGGTGATACATCACACCTGGGATCGTTTGCTCCCTGTGGGCTGTGGGAAATTTGCTACCAGCACGCCCTGGAAGTGGGGCTCATTCCGCTGCAACGGGAGGTCTTCCCAGGATGCGTCACAGCTCAACGCAAGAGCTCCTGGGTTTCGAAGGCTCTTGCAGCAAGCCTTCGCAAAGCAGCAGGGAGCGCCGTTCCAGATGGGAAACTTGAGACTGGATGTCCAGAAAAGCAAGACGTCAGAAGCGAAACCTTTTTCCTGCAGGGTGTGGCATACCATCCGCTTGCTCATTGCGACAGAGGTGGCACTAATGAAGGAAGAGGTCAACGTTACGTTCTTCTTTAAAATGCAAGGCCAGGAAAAGTGGCAGCGGTGGGATTTGAACCCACGCCTCCGAAGAGACTGGAGCCTTAATCCAGCGCCTTAGACCGCTCGGCCACGCTACCTCCCTGCTAGTCGCCGAAAGCGGAACTTGACCCGTTGCCCGGCCCGCTTTAGTGCTTTGCCTTTTCTCCTTGGAAAGTCTGGAGACAGGCAGTGGAAGGGCAGGCAAACTGTCAGGTGCGCAGAGGAGGGGAGACCATGAGGCAAGGTGGGAGATGGGGGCAAGAAGTGAGAAAAAAACTAATCGCAAGCTAGGGCAGGATTCGGAAAGTGAAGGCGAAAAGGGGCTTAGCATGCAGCCCAGGGGTTTCTTTGACTGTCCTAAGCCCACAGGGACTTTGCCGTCCTCAGCTCATGAGACTTGAGATGGGTAGCTTGATTTGCTGAGGAAATGCGGGATGACAGATTCAACTCTGGAGTCAAACATAGCCCGGAACTATCGCCTTAAACTGAGTTTTAAGCCTGGTGCCGATAAAAAGAAAGAAATTAGCCTTAGATCGGGCAAGCCGTTTGACGGGGGAAAATGAGACCCCCTAGGCCAGCTAGGTGGTCGCTGGATGCTGTGCAGACATCAGCAGCTGTTCATTTCATGCCCTCACGTCTCCTCGTTAGTATAGTGGTCAGTATCCCCCGGGGGTTCAATTCCCCGACGGGGAGGTTAAACCTTTTCTGGATTTTTTTTAGTTCTTGACAAATATTCTTGAAGATTAGGCTGAGTCAAGTAGGGAATGGGTGCCAAGAACTGACTCTTTAAGAAAAAAGCACCGGCAACGCTAGTCATCGTACAATATTTGTGCACAATTGCTTACATTAGGCGGCCGGTCCACTTTATTGAGTCCCCCTCAGCACCATTTAGTGCTCCTGTTGTCTGCGAAGTCCAAATTGTAACCCTGAATCAGTTCCTCTTCTGACCCTTTGTATCATGTTACATGACGAGTAATGATCACCTGTTAGCTTTATCCCTAATTATAACTCTCACTCTTTCCCTGCATCTAACCCTAGCTCTAATCCCATCATTAACCTCGGTCCGGGCACACGCGTGAACCCTTACTCTCATCTCAGCCTCTCCTGGTGATACATCACACCTGGGATCGTTTGCTCCCTGTGGGCTGTGGGAAATTTGCTACCAGCACGCCCTGGAAGTGGGGCTCATTCCGCTGCAACGGGAGGTCTTCCCAGGACGCGTCACAGCTCAACGCAAGAGCTCCTGGGTTTCGAAGGCTCTTGCAGCAAGCCTTCACAAAGCAGCAGGGAGCGCCGTTCCAGATGGGAAACTTGAGACTGGATGTCCAGAAAAGCAAGACGTCAGAAGCGAAACCTTTTTCCTGCAGGGTGTGGCATACCATCCGCTTGCTCATTGCGACAGAGGTGGCACTAATGAAGGAAGAGGTCAACGTTACGTTCTTCTTTAAAATGCAAGGCCAGGAAAAGTGGCAGCGGTGGGATTTGAACCCACGCCTCCGAAGAGACTGGAGCCTTAATCCAGCGCCTTAGACCGCTCGGCCACGCTACCTCCCTGCTAGTCGCCGAAAGCGGAACTTGACCCGTTGCCCGGCCCGCTTTAGTGCTTTGCCTTTTCTCCTTGGAAAGTCTGGAGACAGGCAGTGGAAGGGCAGGCAAACTGTCAGGTGCGCAGAGGAGGGGAGACCATGAGGCAAGGTGGGAGATGGGGGCAAGAAGTGAGAAAAAAACTAATCGCAAGCTAGGGCAGGATTCGGAAAGTGAAGCCGAAAAGGGGCTTAGCATGCAGCCCAGGGGTTTCTTTGACTGTCCTAAGCCCACAGGGACTTTGCCGTCCTCAGCTCATGAGACTTGAGATGGGTAGCTTGATTTGCTGAGGAAATGCGGGATGACAGATTCAACTCTGGAGTCAAACATAGCCCGGAACTATCGCCTTAAACTGAGTTTTAAGCCTGGTGCCGATAAAAAGAAAGAAATTAGCCTTAGATCGGGCAAGCCGTTTGACGGGGGAAAATGAGACCCCCTAGGCCAGCTAGGTGGTCGCTGGATGCTGTGCAGACATCAGCAGCTGTTCATTTCATGCCCTCACGTCTCCTCGTTAGTATAGTGGTCAGTATCCCCGCCTGTCACGCGGGAGACCGGGGTTCAATTCCCCGACGGGGAGGTTAAACTTTTCTGGATTTTTTTTAGTTCTTGACAAATATTCTTGAAGATTAGGCTGAGTCAAGTAGGGAATGGGTGCCAAGAACTGACTCTTTAAGAAAAAAGCACCAGCAACGCTAGTCATCGTACAATATTTGTGCACAATTGCTTACATTAGGCGGCCGGTCCACTTTATTGAGTCCCCCTCAGCACCATTTAGTGCTCCTGTTGTCTGCGAAGTCCAAATTGTAACCCTGAATCAGTTCCTCTTCTGACCCTTTGTATCATGTTACATGACGAGTAATGATCACCTGTTAGCTTTATCCCTAATTATAACTCTCACTCTTTCCCTGCATCTAACCCTAGCTCTAATCCCATCATTAACCTCGGTCCGGGCACACGCGTGAACCCTTACTCTCATCTCAGCCTCTCCTGGTGATACATCACACCTGGGATCGTTTGCTCCCTGTGGGCTGTGGGAAATTTGCTACCAGCACGCCCTGGAAGTGGGGCTCATTCCGCTGCAACGGGAGGTCTTCCCAGGACGCGTCACAGCTCAACGCAAGAGCTCCTGGGTTTCGAAGGCTCTTGCAGCAAGCCTTCACAAAGCAGCAGGGAGCGCCGTTCCAGATGGGAAACTTGAGACTGGATGTCCAGAAAAGCAAGACGTCAGAAGCGAAACCTTTTTCCTGCAGGGTGTGGCATACCATCCGCTTGCTCATTGCGACAGAGGTGGCACTAATGAAGGAAGAGGTCAACGTTACGTTCTTCTTTAAAATGCAAGGCCAGGAAAAGTGGCAGCGGTGGGATTTGAACCCACGCCTCCGAAGAGACTGGAGCCTTAATCCAGCGCCTTAGACCGCTCGGCCACGCTACCTCCCTGCTAGTCGCCGAAAGCGGAACTTGACCCGTTGCCCGGCCCGCTTTAGTGCTTTGCCTTTTCTCCTTGGAAAGTCTGGAGACAGGCAGTGGAAGGGCAGGCAAACTGTCAGGTGCGCAGAGGAGGGGAGACCATGAGGCAAGGTGGGAGATGGGGGCAAGAAGTGAGAAAAAAACTAATCGCAAGCTAGGGCAGGATTCGGAAAGTGAAGCCGAAAAGGGGCTTAGCATGCAGCCCAGGGGTTTCTTTGACTGTCCTAAGCCCACAGGGACTTTGCCGTCCTCAGCTCATGAGACTTGAGATGGGTAGCTTGATTTGCTGAGGAAATGCGGGATGACAGATTCAACTCTGGAGTCAAACATAGCCCGGAACTATCGCCTTAAACTGAGTTTTAAGCCTGGTGCCGATAAAAAGAAAGAAATTAGCCTTAGATCGGGCAAGCCGTTTGACGGGGGAAAATGAGACCCCCTAGGCCAGCTAGGTGGTCGCTGGATGCTGTGCAGACATCAGCAGCTGTTCATTTCATGCCCTCACGTCTCCTCGTTAGTATAGTGGTCAGTATCCCCGCCTGTCACGCGGGAGACCGGGGTTCAATTCCCCGACGGGGAGGTTAAACCTTTTCTGGATTTTTTTTAGTTCTTGACAAATATTCTTGAAGATTAGGCTGAGTCAAGTAGGGAATGGGTGCCAAGAACTGACTCTTTAAGAAAAAAGCACCGGCAACGCTAGTCATCGTACAATATTTGTGCACAATTGCTTACATTAGGCGGCCGGTCCACTTTATTGAGTCCCCCTCAGCACCATTTAGTGCTCCTGTTGTCTGCGAAGTCCAAATTGTAACCCTGAATCAGTTCCTCTTCTGACCCTTTGTATCATGTTACATGACGAGTAATGATCACCTGTTAGCTTTATCCCTAATTATAACTCTCACTCTTTCCCTGCATCTAACCCTAGCTCTAATCCCATCATTAACCTCGGTCCGGGCACACGCGTGAACCCTTACTCTCATCTCAGCCTCTCCTGGTGATACATCACACCTGGGATCGTTTGCTCCCTGTGGGCTGTGGGAAATTTGCTACCAGCACGCCCTGGAAGTGGGGCTCATTCCGCTGCAACGGGAGGTCTTCCCAGGACGCGTCACAGCTCAACGCAAGAGCTCCTGGGTTTCGAAGGCTCTTGCAGCAAGCCTTCACAAAGCAGCAGGGAGCGCCGTTCCAGATGGGAAACTTGAGACTGGATGTCCAGAAAAGCAAGACGTCAGAAGCGAAACCTTTTTCCTGCAGGGTGTGGCATACCATCCGCTTGCTCATTGCGACAGAGGTGGCACTAATGAAGGAAGAGGTCAACGTTACGTTCTTCTTTAAAATGCAAGGCCAGGAAAAGTGGCAGCGGTGGGATTTGAACCCACGCCTCCGAAGAGACTGGAGCCTTAATCCAGCGCCTTAGACCGCTCGGCCACGCTACCTCCCTGCTAGTCGCCGAAAGCGGAACTTGACCCGTTGCCCGGCCCGCTTTAGTGCTTTGCCTTTTCTCCTTGGAAAGTCTGGAGACAGGCAGTGGAAGGGCAGGCAAACTGTCAGGTGCGCAGAGGAGGGGAGACCATGAGGCAAGGTGGGAGATGGGGGCAAGAAGTGAGAAAAAAACTAATCGCAAGCTAGGGCAGGATTCGGAAAGTGAAGGCGAAAAGGGGCTTAGCATGCAGCCCAGGGGTTTCTTTGACTGTCCTAAGCCCACAGGGACTTTGCCGTCCTCAGCTCATGAGACTTGAGATGGGTAGCTTGATTTGCTGAGGAAATGTGGGATGACAGATTCAACTCTGGAGTCAAACATAGCCCGGAACTATCGCCTTAAACTGAGTTTTAAGCCTGGTGCCGATAAAAAGAAAGAAATTAGCCTTAGATCGGGCAAGCCGTTTGACGGGGGAAAATGAGACCCCCTAGGCCATCTAGGTGGTCGCTGGATGCTGTGCAGACATCAGCAGCTGTTCATTTCATGCCCTCACGTCTCCTCGTTAGTATAGTGGTCAGTATCCCCGCCTGTCACGCGGGAGACCGGGGTTCACCGACGGGGAGGTTAAACCTTTTCTGGATTTTTTTTAGTTCTTGACAAATATTCTTGAAGATTAGGCTGAGTCAAGTAGGGAATGGGTGCCAAGAACTGACTCTTTAAGAAAAAAGCACCGGCAACGCTAGTCATCGCACAATATTTGTGCACAATTGCTTACATTAGGCGGCCGGTCCACTTTATTGAGTCCCCCTCAGCACCATTTAGTGCTCCTGTTGTCTGCGAAGTCCAAATTGTAACCCTGAATCAGTTCCTCTTCTGACCCTTTGTATCATGTTACATGACGAGTAATGATCACCTGTTAGCTTTATCCCTAATTATAACTCTCACTCTTTCCCTGCATCTAACCCTAGCTCTAATCCCATCATTAACCTCGGTCCGGGCACACGCGTGAACCCTTACTCTCATCTCAGCCTCTCCTGGTGATACATCACACCTGGGATCGTTTGCTCCCTGTGGGCTGTGGGAAATTTGCTACCAGCACGCCCTGGAAGTGGGGCTCATTCCGCTGCAACGGGAGGTCTTCCCAGGACGCGTCACAGCTCAA
Organism: Ambystoma mexicanum; assembly: GCF_040938575.1. NCBI lineage: Eukaryota > Metazoa > Chordata > Amphibia > Caudata > Ambystomatidae > Ambystoma > Ambystoma mexicanum. Next base: position 2,741,805 of record NW_027182434.1, read on the forward strand.
CGCAAGAGCTCCTGGGTTTCGAAGGCTCTTGCAGCAAGCCTTCACAAAGCAGCAGGGAGCGCCGTTCCAGATGGGAAACTTGAGACTGGATGTCCAGAAAAGCAAGACGTCAGAAGCGAAACCTTTTTCCTGCAGGGTGTGGCATAACATCCGCTTGCTCATTGCGACAGAGGTGGCACTAATGAAGGAAGAGGTCAACGTTACGTTCTTCTTTAAAATGCAAGGCCAGGAAAAGTGGCAGCGGTGGGATTTGAACCCACGCCTCCGAAGAGACTGGAGCCTTAATCCAGCGCCTTAGACCGCTCGGCCACGCTACCTCCCTGCTAGTCGCCGAAAGCGGAACTTGACCCGTTGCCCGGCCCGCTTTAGTGCTTTGCCTTTTCTCCTTGGAAAGTCTGGAGACAGGCAGTGGAAGGGCAGGCAAACTGTCAGGTGCGCAGAGGAGGGGAGACCATGAGGCAAGGTGGGAGATGGGGGCAAGAAGTGAGAAAAAAACTAATCGCAAGCTAGGGCAGGATTCGGAAAGTGAAGCCGAAAAGGGGCTTAGCATGCAGCCCAGGGGTTTCTTTGACTGTCCTAAGCCCACAGGGACTTTGCCGTCCTCAGCTCATGAGACTTGAGATGGGTAGCTTGATTTGCTGAGGAAATGCGGGATGACAGATTCAACTCTGGAGTCAAACATAGCCCGGAACTATCGCCTTAAACTGAGTTTTAAGCCTGGTGCCGATAAAAAGAAAGAAATTAGCCTTAGATCGGGCAAGCCGTTTGACGGGGGAAAATGAGACCCCCTAGGCCAGCTAGGTGGTCGCTGGATGCTGTGCAGACATCAGCAGCTGTTCATTTCATGCCCTCACGTCTCCTCGTTAGTATAGTGGTCAGTATCCCCGCCTGTCACGCGGGAGACCGGGGTTCAATTCGGGTTCAATTCCCCGACGGGGAGGTTAAACCTTTTCTGGATTTTTTTTAGTTCTTGACAAATATTCTTGAAGATTAGGCTGAGTCAAGTAGGGAATGGGTGCCAAGAACTGACTCTTTAAGAAAAAAGCACCAGCAACGCTAGTCATCGTACAATATTTGTGCACAATTGCTTACATTAGGCGGCCGGTCCACTTTATTGAGTCCCCCTCAGCACCATTTAGTGCTCCTGTTGTCTGCGAAGTCCAAATTGTAACCCTGAATCAGTTCCTCTTCTGACCCTTTGTATCATGTTACATGACGAGTAATGATCACCTGTTAGCTTTATCCCTAATTATAACTCTCACTCTTTCCCTGCATCTAACCCTAGCTCTAATCCCATCATTAACCTCGGTCCGGGCACACGCGTGAACCCTTACTCTCATCTCAGCCTCTCCTGGTGATACATCACACCTGGGATCGTTTGCTCCCTGTGGGCTGTGGGAAATTTGCTACCAGCACACCCTGGAAGTGGGGCTCATTCCGCTGCAACGGGAGGTCTTCCCAGGACGCGTCACAGCTCAACGCAAGAGCTCCTGGGTTTCGAAGGCTCTTGCAGCAAGCCTTCACAAAGCAGCAGGGAGCGCCGTTCCAGATGGGAAACTTGAGACTGGATGTCCAGAAAAGCAAGACGTCAGAAGCGAAACCTTTTTCCTGCAGGGTGTGGCATACCATCCGCTTGCTCATTGCGACAGAGGTGGCACTAATGAAGGAAGAGGTCAACGTTACGTTCTTCTTTAAAATGCAAGGCCAGGAAAAGTGGCAGCGGTGGGATTTGAACCCACGCCTCCGAAGAGACTGGAGCCTTAATCCAGCGCCTTAGACCGCTCGGCCACGCTACCTCCCTGCTAGTCGCCGAAAGCGGAACTTGACCCGTTGCCCGGCCCGCTTTAGTGCTTTGCCTTTTCTCCTTGGAAAGTCTGGAGACAGGCAGTGGAAGGGCAGGCAAACTGTCAGGTGCGCAGAGGAGGGGAGACCATGAGGCAAGGTGGGAGATGGGGGCAAGAAGTGAGAAAAAAACTAATCGCAAGCTAGGGCAGGATTCGGAAAGTGAAGCCGAAAAGGGGCTTAGCATGCAGCCCAGGGGTTTCTTTGACTGTCCTAAGCCCACAGGGACTTTGCCGTCCTCAGCTCATGAGACTTGAGATGGGTAGCTTGATTTGCTGAGGAAATGCGGGATGACAGATTCAACTCTGGAGTCAAACATAGCCCGGAACTATCGCCTTAAACTGAGTTTTAAGCCTGGTGCCGATAAAAAGAAAGAAATTAGCCTTAGATCGGGCAAGCCGTTTGACGGGGGAAAATGAGACCCCCTAGGCCAGCTAGGTGGTCGCTGGATGCTGTGCAGACATCAGCAGCTGTTCATTTCATGCCCTCACGTCTCCTCGTTAGTATAGTGGTCAGTATCCCCGCCTGTCACGCGGGAGACCGGGGTTCAATTCCCCGACGGGGAGGTTAAACCTTTTCTGGATTTTTTTTAGTTCTTGACAAATATTCTTGAAGATTAGGCTGAGTCAAGTAGGGAATGGGTGCCAAGAACTGACTCTTTAAGAAAAAAGCACCGGCAACGCTAGTCATCGTACAATATTTGTGCACAATTGCTTACATTAGGCGGCCGGTCCACTTTATTGAGTCCCCCTCAGCACCATTTAGTGCTCCTGTTGTCTGCGAAGTCCAAATTGTAACCCTGAATCAGTTCCTCTTCTGACCCTTTGTATCATGTTACATGACGAGTAATGATCACCTGTTAGCTTTATCCCTAATTATAACTCTCACTCTTTCCCTGCATCTAACCCTAGCTCTAATCCCATCATTAACCTCGGTCCGGGCACACGCGTGAACCCTTACTCTCATCTCAGCCTCTCCTGGTGATACATCACACCTGGGATCGTTTGCTCCCTGTGGGCTGTGGGAAATTTGCTACCAGCACGCCCTGGAAGTGGGGCTCATTCCGCTGCAACGGGAGGTCTTCCCAGGACGCGTCACAGCTCAACGCAAGAGCTCCTGGGTTTCGAAGGCTCTTGCAGCAAGCCTTCACAAAGCAGCAGGGAGCGCCGTTCCAGATGGGAAACTTGAGACTGGATGTCCAGAAAAGCAAGACGTCAGAAGCGAAACCTTTTTCCTGCAGGGTGTGGCATACCATCCGCTTGCTCATTGCGACAGAGGTGGCACTAATGAAGGAAGAGGTCAACGTTACGTTCTTCTTTAAAATGCAAGGCCAGGAAAAGTGGCAGCGGTGGGATTTGAACCCACGCCTCCGAAGAGACTGGAGCCTTAATCCAGCGCCTTAGACCACTCGGCCACGCTACCTCCCTGCTAGTCGCCGAAAGCGGAACTTGACCCGTTGCCCGGCCCGCTTTAGTGCTTTGCCTTTTCTCCTTGGAAAGTCTGGAGACAGGCAGTGGAAGGGCAGGCAAACTGTCAGGTGCGCAGAGGAGGGGAGACCATGAGGCAAGGTGGGAGATGGGGGCAAGAAGTGAGAAAAAAACTAATCGCAAGCTAGGGCAGGATTCGGAAAGTGAAGCCGAAAAGGGGCTTAGCATGCAGCCCAGGGGTTTCTTTGACTGTCCTAAGCCCACAGGGACTTTGCCGTCCTCAGCTCATGAGACTTGAGATGGGTAGCTTGATTTGCTGAGGAAATGCGGGATGACAGATTCAACTCTGGAGTCAAACATAGCCCGGAACTATCGCCTTAAACTGAGTTTTAAGCCTGGTGCCGATAAAAAGAAAGAAATTAGCCTTAGATCGGGCAAGCCGTTTGACGGGGGAAAATGAGACCCCCTAGGCCAGCTAGGTGGTCGCTGGATGCTGTGCAGACATCAGCAGCTGTTCATTTCATGCCCTCACGTCTCCTCGTTAGTATAGTGGTCAGTATCCCCGCCTGTCACGCGGGAGACGGGGTTCAATTCCCCGACGGGGAGGTTAAACCTTTTCTGGATTTTTTTTAGTTCTTGACAAATATTCTTGAAGATTAGGCTGAGTCAAGTAGGGAATGGGTGCCAAGAACTGACTCTTTAAGAAAAAAGCACCGGCAACGCTAGTCATCGTACAATATTTGTGCACAATTGCTTACATTAGGCGGCCGGTCCACTTTATTGAGTCCCCCTCAGCACCATTTAGTGCTCCTGTTGTCTGCGAAGTCCAAATTGTAACCCTGAATCAGTTCCTCTTCTGACCCTTTGTATCATGTTACATGACGAGTAATGATCACCTGTTAGCTTTATCCCTAATTATAACTCTCACTCTTTCCCTGCATCTAACCCTAGCTCTAATCCCATCATTAACCTCGGTCCGGGCACACGCGTGAACCCTTACTCTCATCTCAGCCTCTCCTGGTGATACATCACACCTGGGATCGTTTGCTCCCTGTGGGCTGTGGGAAATTTGCTACCAGCACGCCCTGGAAGTGGGGCTCATTCCGCTGCAACGGGAGGTCTCCCCAGGACGCGTCACAGCTCAACGCAAGAGCTCCTGGGTTTCGAAGGCTCTTGCAGCAAGCCTTCACAAAGCAGCAGGGAGCGCCGTTCCAGATGGGAAACTTGAGACTGGATGTCCAGAAAAGCAAGACGTCAGAAGCGAAACCTTTTTCCTGCAGGGTGTGGCATACCATCCGCTTGCTCATTGCGACAGAGGTGGCACTAATGAAGGAAGAGGTCAACGTTACGTTCTTCTTTAAAATGCAAGGCCAGGAAAAGTGGCAGCGGTGGGATTTGAACCCACGCCTCCGAAGAGACTGGAGCCTTAATCCAGCGCCTTAGACCGCTCGGCCACGCTACCTCCCTGCTAGTCGCCGAAAGCGGAACTTGACCCGTTGCCCGGCCCGCTTTAGTGCTTTGCCTTTTCTCCTTGGAAAGTCTGGTGACAGGCAGTGGAAGGGCAGGCAAACTGTCAGGTGCGCAGAGGAGGGGAGACCATGAGGCAAGGTGGGAGATGGGGGCAAGAAGTGAGAAAAAAACTAATCGCAAGCTAGGGCAGGATTCGGAAAGTGAAGCCGAAAAGGGGCTTAGCATGCAGCCCAGGGGTTTCTTTGACTGTCCTAAGCCCACAGGGACTTTGCCGTCCTCAGCTCATGAGACTTGAGATGGGTAGCTTGATTTGCTGAGGAAATGCGGGATGACAGATTCAACTCTGGAGTCAAACATAGCCCGGAACTATCGCCTTAAACTGAGTTTTAAGCCTGGTGCCGATAAAAAGAAAGAAATTAGCCTTAGATCGGGCAAGCCGTTTGACGGGGGAAAATGAGACCCCCTAGGCCAGCTAGGTGGTCGCTGGATGCTGTGCAGACATCAGCAGCTGTTCATTTCATGCCCTCACGTCTCCTCGTTAGTATAGTGGTCAGTATCCCCGCCTGTCACGCGGGAGACCGGGGTTCAATTCCCCGACGGGGAGGTTAAACTTTTTCTGGATTTTTTTTAGTTCTTGACAAATATTCTTGAAGATTAGGCTGAGTCAAGTAGGGAATGGGTGCCAAGAACTGACTCTTTAAGAAAAAAGCACCGGCAACGCTAGTCATCGTACAATATTTGTGCACAATTGCTTACATTAGGCGGCCGGTCCACTTTATTGAGTCCCCCTCAGCACCATTTAGTGCTCCTGTTGTCTGCGAAGTCCAAATTGTAACCCTGAATCAGTTCCTCTTCTGACCCTTTGTATCATGTTACATGACGAGTAATGATCACCTGTTAGCTTTATCCCTAATTATAACTCTCACTCTTTCCCTGCATCTAACCCTAGCTCTAATCCCATCATTAACCTCGGTCCGGGCACACGCGTGAACCCTTACTCTCATCTCAGCCTCTCCTGGTGATACATCACACCTGGGATCGTTTGCTCCCTGTGGGCTGTGGGAAATTTGCTACCAGCACGCCCTGGAAGTGGGGCTCATTCCGCTGCAACGGGAGGTCTTCCCAGGACGCGTCACAGCTCAACGCAAGAGCTCCTGGGTTTCGAAGGCTCTTGCAGCAAGCCTTCACAAAGCAGCAGGGAGCGCCGTTCCAGATGGGAAACTTGAGACTGGATGTCCAGAAAAGCAAGACGTCAGAAGCGAAACCTTTTTCCTGCAGGGTGTGGCATACCATCCGCTTGCTCATTGCGACAGAGGTGGCACTAATGAAGGAAGAGGTCAACGTTACGTTCTTCTTTAAAATGCAAGGCCAGGAAAGGTGGCAGCGGTGGGATTTGAACCCACGCCTCCGAAGAGACTGGAGCCTTAATCCAGCGCCTTAGACCGCTCGGCCACGCTACCTCCCTGCTAGTCGCCGAAAGCGGAACTTGACCCGTTGCCCGGCCCGCTTTAGTGCTTTGCCTTTTCTCCTTGGAAAGTCTGGAGACAGGCAGTGGAAGGGCAGGCAAACTGTCAGGTGCGCAGAGGAGGGGAGACCATGAGGCAAGGTGGGAGATGGGGGCAAGAAGTGAGAAAAAAACTAATCGCAAGCTAGGGCAGGATTCGGAAAGTGAAGCCGAAAAGGGGCTTAGCATGCAGCCCAGGGGTTTCTTTGACTGTCCTAAGCCCACAGGGACTTTGCCGTCCTCAGCTCATGAGACTTGAGATGGGTAGCTTGATTTGCTGAGGAAATGCGGGATGACAGATTCAACTCTGGAGTCAAACATAGCCCGGAACTATCGCCTTAAACTGAGTTTTAAGCCTGGTGCCGATAAAAAGAAAGAAATTAGCCTTAGATCGGGCAAGCCGTTTGACGGGGGAAAATGAGACCCCCCTAGGCCAGCTAGGTGGTCGCTGGATGCTGTGCAGACATCAGCAGCTGTTCATTTCATGCCCTCACGTCTCCTCGTTAGTATAGTGGTCAGTATCCCCGCCTGTCACGCGGGAGACCGTCCCCGACGGGGAGGTTAAACCGTTTCTGGATTTTTTTTAGTTCTTGACAAATATTCTTGAAGATTAGGCTGAGTCAAGTAGGGAATGGGTGCCAAGAACTGACTCTTTAAGAAAAAAGCACCGGCAACGCTAGTCATCGTACAATATTTGTGCACAATTGCTTACATTAGGCGGCCGGTCCACTTTATTGAGTCCCCCTCAGCACCATTTAGTGCTCCTGTTGTCTGCGAAGTCCAAATTGTAACCCTGAATCAGTTCCTCTTCTGACCCTTTGTATCATGTTACATGACGAGTAATGATCACCTGTTAGCTTTATCCCTAATTATAACTCTCACTCTTTCCCTGCATCTAACCCTAGCTCTAATCCCATCATTAACCTCGGTCCGGGCACACGCGTGAACCCTTACTCTCATCTCAGCCTCTCCTGGTGATACATCACACCTGGGATCGTTTGCTCCCTGTGGGCTGTGGGAAATTTGCTACCAGCACGCCCTGGAAGTGGGGCTCATTCCGCTGCAACGGGAGGTCTTCCCAGGACGCGTCACAGCTCAACGCAAGAGCTCCTGGGTTTCGAAGGCTCTTGCAGCAAGCCTTCACAAAGCAGCAGGGAGCGCCGTTCCAGATGGGAAACTTGAGACTGGATGTCCAGAAAAGCAAGACGTCAGAAGCGAAACCTTTTTCCTGCAGGGTGTGGCATACCATCCGCTTGCTCATTGCGACAGAGGTGGCACTAATGAAGGAAGAGGTCAACGTTACGTTCTTCTTTAAAATGCAAGGCCAGGAAAAGTGGCAGCGGTGGGATTTGAACCCACGCCTCCGAAGAGACTGGAGCCTTAATCCAGCGCCTTAGACCGCTCGGCCACGCTACCTCCCTGCTAGTCGCCGAAAGCGGAACTTGACCCGTTGCCCGGCCCGCTTTAGTGCTTTGCCTTTTCTCCTTGGAAAGTCTGGAGACAGGCAGTGGAAGGGCAGGCAAACTGTCAGGTGCGCAGAGGAGGGGAGACCATGAGGCAAGGTGGGAGATGGGGGCAAGAAGTGAGAAAAAAACTAATCGCAAGCTAGGGCAGGATTCGGAAAGTGAAGCCGAAAAGGGGCTTAGCATGCAGCCCAGGGGTTTCTTTGACTGTCCTAAGCCCACAGGGACTTTGCCGTCCTCAGCTCATGAGACTTGAGATGGGTAGCTTGATTTGCTGAGGAAATGCGGGATGACAGATTCAACTCTGGAGTCAAACATAGCCCGGAACTATCGCCTTAAACTGAGTTTTAAGCCTGGTGCCGATAAAAAGAAAGAAATTAGCCTTAGATCGGGCAAGCCGTTTGACGGGGGAAAATGAGACCCCCTAGGCCAGCTAGGTGGTCGCTGGATGCTGTGCAGACATCAGCAGCTGTTCATTTCATGCCCTCACGTCTCCTCGTTAGTATAGTGGTCAGTATCCCCGCCTGTCACGCGGGAGACCGGGGTTCAATTCGGGTTCAATTCCCCGACGGGGAGGTTAAACCTTTTCTGGATTTTTTTTAGTTCTTGACAAATATTCTTGAAGATTAGGCTGAGTCAAGTAGGGAATGGGTGCCAAGAACTGACTCTTTAAGAAAAAAGCACCAGCAACGCTAGTCATCGTACAATATTTGTGCACAATTGCTTACATTAGGCGGCCGGTCCACTTTATTGAGTCCCCCTCAGCACCATTTAGTGCTCCTGTTGTCTGCGAAGTCCAAATTGTAACCCTGAATCAGTTCCTCTTCTGACCCTTTGTATCATGTTACATGACGAGTAATGATCACCTGTTAGCTTTATCCCTAATTATAACTCTCACTCTTTCCCTGCATCTAACCCTAGCTCTAATCCCATCATTAACCTCGGTCCGGGCACACGCGTGAACCCTTACTCTCATCTCAGCCTCTCCTGGTGATACATCACACCTGGGATCGTTTGCTCCCTGTGGGCTGTGGGAAATTTGCTACCAGCACACCCTGGAAGTGGGGCTCATTCCGCTGCAACGGGAGGTCTTCCCAGGACGCGTCACAGCTCAACGCAAGAGCTCCTGGGTTTCGAAGGCTCTTGCAGCAAGCCTTCACAAAGCAGCAGGGAGCGCCGTTCCAGATGGGAAACTTGAGACTGGATGTCCAGAAAAGCAAGACGTCAGAAGCGAAACCTTTTTCCTGCAGGGTGTGGCATACCATCCGCTTGCTCATTGCGACAGAGGTGGCACTAATGAAGGAAGAGGTCAACGTTACGTTCTTCTTTAAAATGCAAGGCCAGGAAAAGTGGCAGCGGTGGGATTTGAACCCACGCCTCCGAAGAGACTGGAGCCTTAATCCAGCGCCTTAGACCGCTCGGCCACGCTACCTCCCTGCTAGTCGCCGAAAGCGGAACTTGACCCGTTGCCCGGCCCGCTTTAGTGCTTTGCCTTTTCTCCTTGGAAAGTCTGGAGACAGGCAGTGGAAGGGCAGGCAAACTGTCAGGTGCGCAGAGGAGGGGAGACCATGAGGCAAGGTGGGAGATGGGGGCAAGAAGTGAGAAAAAAACTAATCGCAAGCTAGGGCAGGATTCGGAAAGTGAAGCCGAAAAGGGGCTTAGCATGCAGCCCAGGGGTTTCTTTGACTGTCCTAAGCCCACAGGGACTTTGCCGTCCTCAGCTCATGAGACTTGAGATGGGTAGCTTGATTTGCTGAGGAAATGCGGGATGACAGATTCAACTCTGGAGTCAAACATAGCCCGGAACTATCGCCTTAAACTGAGTTTTAAGCCTGGTGCCGATAAAAAGAAAGAAATTAGCCTTAGATCGGGCAAGCCGTTTGACGGGGGAAAATGAGACCCCCTAGGCCAGCTAGGTGGTCGCTGGATGCTGTGCAGACATCAGCAGCTGTTCATTTCATGCCCTCACGTCTCCTCGTTAGTATAGTGGTCAGTATCCCCGCCTGTCACGCGGGAGACCGACGGGGAGGTTAAACCTTTTCTGGATTTTTTTTAGTTCTTGACAAATATTCTTGAAGATTAGGCTGAGTCAAGTAGGGAATGGGTGCCAAGAACTGACTCTTTAAGAAAAAAGCACCGGCAACGCTAGTCATCGTACAATATTTGTGCACAATTGCTTACATTAGGCGGCCGGTCCACTTTATTGAGTCCCCCTCAGCACCATTTAGTGCTCCTGTTGTCTGCGAAGTCCAAATTGTAACCCTGAATCAGTTCCTCTTCTGACCCTTTGTATCATGTTACATGACGAGTAATGATCACCTGTTAGCTTTATCCCTAATTATAACTCTCACTCTTTCCCTGCATCTAACCCTAGCTCTAATCCCATCATTAACCTCGGTCCGGGCACACGCGTGAACCCTTACTCTCATCTCAGCCTCTCCTGGTGATACATCACACCTGGGATCGTTTGCTCCCTGTGGGCTGTGGGAAATTTGCTACCAGCACGCCCTGGAAGTGGGGCTCATTCCGCTGCAACGGGAGGTCTTCCCAGGACGCGTCACAGCTCAACGCAAGAGCTCCTGGGTTTCGAAGGCTCTTGCAGCAAGCCTTCACAAAGCAGCAGGGAGCGCCGTTCCAGATGGGAAACTTGAGACTGGATGTCCAGAAAAGCAAGACGTCAGAAGCGAAACCTTTTTCCTGCAGGGTGTGGCATACCATCCGCTTGCTCATTGCGACAGAGGTGGCACTAATGAAGGAAGAGGTCAACGTTACGTTCTTCTTTAAAATGCAAGGCCAGGAAAAGTGGCAGCGGTGGGATTTGAACCCACGCCTCCGAAGAGACTGGAGCCTTAATCCAGCGCCTTAGACCGCTCGGCCACGCTACCTCCCTGCTAGTCGCCGAAAGCGGAACTTGACCCGTTGCCCGGCCCGCTTTAGTGCTTTGCCTTTTCTCCTTGGAAAGTCTGGAGACAGGCAGTGGAAGGGCAGGCAAACTGTCAGGTGCGCAGAGGAGGGGAGACCATGAGGCAAGGTGGGAGATGGGGGCAAGAAGTGAGAAAAAAACTAATCGCAAGCTAGGGCAGGATTCGGAAAGTGAAGCCGAAAAGGGGCTTAGCATGCAGCCCAGGGGTTTCTTTGACTGTCCTAAGCCCACAGGGACTTTGCCGTCCTCAGCTCATGAGACTTGAGATGGGTAGCTTGATTTGCTGAGGAAATGCGGGATGACAGATTCAACTCTGGAGTCAAACATAGCCCGGAACTATCGCCTTAAACTGAGTTTTAAGCCTGGTGCCGATAAAAAGAAAGAAATTAGCCTTAGATCGGGCAAGCCGTTTGACGGGGGAAAATGAGACCCCCTAGGCCAGCTAGGTGGTCGCTGGATGCTGTGCAGACATCAGCAGCTGTTCATTTCATGCCCTCACGTCTCCTCGTTAGTATAGTGGTCAGTATCCCCGCCTGTCACGCGGGAGACGGGGTTCAATTCCCCGACGGGGAGGTTAAACCTTTTCTGGATTTTTTTTAGTTCTTGACAAATATTCTTGAAGATTAGGCTGAGTCAAGTAGGGAATGGGTGCCAAGAACTGACTCTTTAAGAAAAAAGCACCGGCAACGCTAGTCATCGTACAATATTTGTGCACAATTGCTTACATTAGGCGGCCGGTCCACTTTATTGAGTCCCCCTCAGCACCATTTAGTGCTCCTGTTGTCTGCGAAGTCCAAATTGTAACCCTGAATCAGTTCCTCTTCTGACCCTTTGTATCATGTTACATGACGAGTAATGATCACCTGTTAGCTTTATCCCTAATTATAACTCTCACTCTTTCCCTGCATCTAACCCTAGCTCTAATCCCATCATTAACCTCGGTCCGGGCACACGCGTGAACCCTTACTCTCATCTCAGCCTCTCCTGGTGATACATCACACCTGGGATCGTTTGCTCCCTGTGGGCTGTGGGAAATTTGCTACCAGCACGCCCTGGAAGTGGGGCTCATTCCGCTGCAACGGGAGGTCTCCCCAGGACGCGTCACAGCTCAACGCAAGAGCTCCTGGGTTTCGAAGGCTCTTGCAGCAAGCCTTCACAAAGCAGCAGGGAGCGCCGTTCCAGATGGGAAACTTGAGACTGGATGTCCAGAAAAGCAAGACGTCAGAAGCGAAACCTTTTTCCTGCAGGGTGTGGCATACCATCCGCTTGCTCATTGCGACAGAGGTGGCACTAATGAAGGAAGAGGTCAACGTTACGTTCTTCTTTAAAATGCAAGGCCAGGAAAAGTGGCAGCGGTGGGATTTGAACCCACGCCTCCGAAGAGACTGGAGCCTTAATCCAGCGCCTTAGACCGCTCGGCCACGCTACCTCCCTGCTAGTCGCCGAAAGCGGAACTTGACCCGTTGCCCGGCCCGCTTTAGTGCTTTGCCTTTTCTCCTTGGAAAGTCTGGAGACAGGCAGTGGAAGGGCAGGCAAACTGTCAGGTGCGCAGAGGAGGGGAGACCATGAGGCAAGGTGGGAGATGGGGGCAAGAAGTGAGAAAAAAACTAATCGCAAGCTAGGGCAGGATTCGGAAAGTGAAGCCGAAAAGGGGCTTAGCATGCAGCCCAGGGGTTTCTTTGACTGTCCTAAGCCCACAGGGACTTTGCCGTCCTCAGCTCATGAGACTTGAGATGGGTAGCTTGATTTGCTGAGGAAATGCGGGATGACAGATTCAACTCTGGAGTCAAACATAGCCCGGAACTATCGCCTTAAACTGAGTTTTAAGCCTGGTGCCGATAAAAAGAAAGAAATTAGCCTTAGATCGGGCAAGCCGTTTGACGGGGGAAAATGAGACCCCCTAGGCCAGCTAGGTGGTCGCTGGATGCTGTGCAGACATCAGCAGCTGTTCATTTCATGCCCTCACGTCTCCTCGTTAGTATAGTGGTCAGTATCCCCGCCTGTCACGCGGGAGACCGGGGTTCAATTCCCCGACGGGGAGGTTAAACTTTTTCTGGATTTTTTTTAGTTCTTGACAAATATTCTTGAAGATTAGGCTGAGTCAAGTAGGGAATGGGTGCCAAGAACTGACTCTTTAAGAAAAAAGCACCGGCAACGCTAGTCATCGTACAATATTTGTGCACAATTGCTTACATTAGGCGGCCGGTCCACTTTATTGAGTCCCCCTCAGCACCATTTAGTGCTCCTGTTGTCTGCGAAGTCCAAATTGTAACCCTGAATCAGTTCCTCTTCTGACCCTTTGTATCATGTTACATGACGAGTAATGATCACCTGTTAGCTTTATCCCTAATTATAACTCTCACTCTTTCCCTGCATCTAACCCTAGCTCTAATCCCATCATTAACCTCGGTCCGGGCACACGCGTGAACCCTTACTCTCATCTCAGCCTCTCCTGGTGATACATCACACCTGGGATCGTTTGCTCCCTGTGGGCTGTGGGAAATTTGCTACCAGCACGCCCTGGAAGTGGGGCTCATTCCGCTGCAACGGGAGGTCTTCCCAGGACGCGTCACAGCTCAACGCAAGAGCTCCTGGGTTTCGAAGGCTCTTGCAGCAAGCCTTCACAAAGCAGCAGGGAGCGCCGTTCCAGATGGGAAACTTGAGACTGGATGTCCAGAAAAGCAAGACGTCAGAAGCGAAACCTTTTTCCTGCAGGGTGTGGCATACCATCCGCTTGCTCATTGCGACAGAGGTGGCACTAATGAAGGAAGAGGTCAACGTTACGTTCTTCTTTAAAATGCAAGGCCAGGAAAAGTGGCAGCGGTGGGATTTGAACCCACGCCTCCGAAGAGACTGGAGCCTTAATCCAGCGCCTTAGACCGCTCGGCCACGCTACCTCCCTGCTAGTCGCCGAAAGCGGAACTTGACCCGTTGCCCGGCCCGCTTTAGTGCTTTGCCTTTTCTCCTTGGAAAGTCTGGAGACAGGCAGTGGAAGGGCAGGCAAACTGTCAGGTGCGCAGAGGAGGGGAGACCATGAGGCAAGGTGGGAGATGGGGGCAAGAAGTGAGAAAAAAACTAATCGCAAGCTAGGGCAGGATTCGGAAAGTGAAGCCGAAAAGGGGCTTAGCATGCAGCCCAGGGGTTTCTTTGACTGTCCTAAGCCCACAGGGACTTTGCCGTCCTCAGCTCATGAGACTTGAGATGGGTAGCTTGATTTGCTGAGGAAATGCGGGATGACAGATTCAACTCTGGAGTCAAACATAGCCCGGAACTATCGCCTTAAACTGAGTTTTAAGCCTGGTGCCGATAAAAAGAAAGAAATTAGCCTTAGATCGGGCAAGCCGTTTGACGGGGGAAAATGAGACCCCCCTAGGCCAGCTAGGTGGTCGCTGGATGCTGTGCAGACATCAGCAGCTGTTCATTTCATGCCCTCACGTCTCCTCGTTAGTATAGTGGTCAGTATCCCCGCCTGTCACGCGGGAGACCGTCCCCGACGGGGAGGTTAAACCGTTTCTGGATTTTTTTTAGTTCTTGACAAATATTCTTGAAGATTAGGCTGAGTCAAGTAGGGAATGGGTGCCAAGAACTGACTCTTTAAGAAAAAAGCACCGGCAACGCTAGTCATCGTACAATATTTGTGCACAATTGCTTACATTAGGCGGCCGGTCCACTTTATTGAGTCCCCCTCAGCACCATTTAGTGCTCCTGTTGTCTGCGAAGTCCAAATTGTAACCCTGAATCAGTTCCTCTTCTGACCCTTTGTATCATGTTACATGACGAGTAATGATCACCTGTTAGCTTTATCCCTAATTATAACTCTCACTCTTTCCCTGCATCTAACCCTAGCTCTAATCCCATCATTAACCTCGGTCCGGGCACACGCGTGAACCCTTACTCTCATCTCAGCCTCTCCTGGTGATACATCACACCTGGGATCGTTTGCTCCCTGTGGGCTGTGGGAAATTTGCTACCAGCACGCCCTGGAAGTGGGGCTCATTCCGCTGCAACGGGAGGTCTTCCCAGGACGCGTCACAGCTCAACGCAAGAGCTCCTGGGTTTCGAAGGCTCTTGCAGCAAGCCTTCACAAAGCAGCAGGGAGCGCCGTTCCAGATGGGAAACTTGAGACTGGATGTCCAGAAAAGCAAGACGTCAGAAGCGAAACCTTTTTCCTGCAGGGTGTGGCATACCATCCGCTTGCTCATTGCGACAGAGGTGGCACTAATGAAGGAAGAGGTCAACGTTACGTTCTTCTTTAAAATGCAAGGCCAGGAAAAGTGGCAGCGGTGGGATTTGAACCCACGCCTCCGAAGAGACTGGAGCCTTAATCCAGCGCCTTAGACCGCTCGGCCACGCTACCTCCCTGCTAGTCGCCGAAAGCGGAACTTGACCCGTTGCCCGGCCCGCTTTAGTGCTTTGCCTTTTCTCCTTGGAAAGTCTGGAGACAGGCAGTGGAAGGGCAGGCAAACTGTCAGGTGCGCAGAGGAGGGGAGACCATGAGGCAAGGTGGGAGATGGGGGCAAGAAGTGAGAAAAAAACTAATCGCAAGCTAGGGCAGGATTCGGAAAGTGAAGCCGAAAAGGGGCTTAGCATGCAGCCCAGGGGTTTCTTTGACTGTCCTAAGCCCACAGGGACTTTGCCGTCCTCAGCTCATGAGACTTGAGATGGGTAGCTTGATTTGCTGAGGAAATGCGGGATGACAGATTCAACTCTGGAGTCAAACATAGCCCGGAACTATCGCCTTAAACTGAGTTTTAAGCCTGGTGCCGATAAAAAGAAAGAAATTAGCCTTAGATCGGGCAAGCCGTTTGACGGGGGAAAATGAGACCCCCTAGGCCAGCTAGGTGGTCGCTGGATGCTGTGCAGACATCAGCAGCTGTTCATTTCATGCCCTCACGTCTCCTCGTTAGTATAGTGGTCAGTATCCCCGCCTGTCACGCGGGAGACCGGGGTTCAATTCGGGTTCAATTCCCCGACGGGGAGGTTAAACCTTTTCTGGATTTTTTTTAGTTCTTGACAAATATTCTTGAAGATTAGGCTGAGTCAAGTAGGGAATGGGTGCCAAGAACTGACTCTTTAAGAAAAAAGCACCAGCAACGCTAGTCATCGTACAATATTTGTGCACAATTGCTTACATTAGGCGGCCGGTCCACTTTATTGAGTCCCCCTCAGCACCATTTAGTGCTCCTGTTGTCTGCGAAGTCCAAATTGTAACCCTGAATCAGTTCCTCTTCTGACCCTTTGTATCATGTTACATGACGAGTAATGATCACCTGTTAGCTTTATCCCTAATTATAACTCTCACTCTTTCCCTGCATCTAACCCTAGCTCTAATCCCATCATTAACCTCGGTCCGGGCACACGCGTGAACCCTTACTCTCATCTCAGCCTCTCCTGGTGATACATCACACCTGGGATCGTTTGCTCCCTGTGGGCTGTGGGAAATTTGCTACCAGCACACCCTGGAAGTGGGGCTCATTCCGCTGCAACGGGAGGTCTTCCCAGGACGCGTCACAGCTCAACGCAAGAGCTCCTGGGTTTCGAAGGCTCTTGCAGCAAGCCTTCACAAAGCAGCAGGGAGCGCCGTTCCAGATGGGAAACTTGAGACTGGATGTCCAGAAAAGCAAGACGTCAGAAGCGAAACCTTTTTCCTGCAGGGTGTGGCATACCATCCGCTTGCTCATTGCGACAGAGGTGGCACTAATGAAGGAAGAGGTCAACGTTACGTTCTTCTTTAAAATGCAAGGCCAGGAAAAGTGGCAGCGGTGGGATTTGAACCCACGCCTCCGAAGAGACTGGAGCCTTAATCCAGCGCCTTAGACCGCTCGGCCACGCTACCTCCCTGCTAGTCGCCGAAAGCGGAACTTGACCCGTTGCCCGGCCCGCTTTAGTGCTTTGCCTTTTCTCCTTGGAAAGTCTGGAGACAGGCAGTGGAAGGGCAGGCAAACTGTCAGGTGCGCAGAGGAGGGGAGACCATGAGGCAAGGTGGGAGATGGGGGCAAGAAGTGAGAAAAAAACTAATCGCAAGCTAGGGCAGGATTCGGAAAGTGAAGCCGAAAAGGGGCTTAGCATGCAGCCCAGGGGTTTCTTTGACTGTCCTAAGCCCACAGGGACTTTGCCGTCCTCAGCTCATGAGACTTGAGATGGGTAGCTTGATTTGCTGAGGAAATGCGGGATGACAGATTCAACTCTGGAGTCAAACATAGCCCGGAACTATCGCCTTAAACTGAGTTTTAAGCCTGGTGCCGATAAAAAGAAAGAAATTAGCCTTAGATCGGGCAAGCCGTTTGACGGGGGAAAATGAGACCCCCTAGGCCAGCTAGGTGGTCGCTGGATGCTGTGCAGACATCAGCAGCTGTTCATTTCATGCCCTCACGTCTCCTCGTTAGTATAGTGGTCAGTATCCCCGCCTGTCACGCGGGAGACCGGGGTTCAATTCCCCGACGGGGAGGTTAAACCTTTTCTGGATTTTTTTTAGTTCTTGACAAATATTCTTGAAGATTAGGCTGAGTCAAGTAGGGAATGGGTGCCAAGAACTGACTCTTTAAGAAAAAAGCACCGGCAACGCTAGTCATCGTACAATATTTGTGCACAATTGCTTACATTAGGCGGCCGGTCCACTTTATTGAGTCCCCCTCAGCACCATTTAGTGCTCCTGTTGTCTGCGAAGTCCAAATTGTAACCCTGAATCAGTTCCTCTTCTGACCCTTTGTATCATGTTACATGACGAGTAATGATCACCTGTTAGCTTTATCCCTAATTATAACTCTCACTCTTTCCCTGCATCTAACCCTAGCTCTAATCCCATCATTAACCTCGGTCCGGGCACACGCGTGAACCCTTACTCTCATCTCAGCCTCTCCTGGTGATACATCACACCTGGGATCGTTTGCTCCCTGTGGGCTGTGGGAAATTTGCTACCAGCACGCCCTGGAAGTGGGGCTCATTCCGCTGCAACGGGAGGTCTTCCCAGGACGCGTCACAGCTCAACGCAAGAGCTCCTGGGTTTCGAAGGCTCTTGCAGCAAGCCTTCACAAAGCAGCAGGGAGCGCCGTTCCAGATGGGAAACTTGAGACTGGATGTCCAGAAAAGCAAGACGTCAGAAGCGAAACCTTTTTCCTGCAGGGTGTGGCATACCATCCGCTTGCTCATTGCGACAGAGGTGGCACTAATGAAGGAAGAGGTCAACGTTACGTTCTTCTTTAAAATGCAAGGCCAGGAAAAGTGGCAGCGGTGGGATTTGAACCCACGCCTCCGAAGAGACTGGAGCCTTAATCCAGCGCCTTAGACCGCTCGGCCACGCTACCTCCCTGCTAGTCGCCGAAAGCGGAACTTGACCCGTTGCCCGGCCCGCTTTAGTGCTTTGCCTTTTCTCCTTGGAAAGTCTGGAGACAGGCAGTGGAAGGGCAGGCAAACTGTCAGGTGCGCAGAGGAGGGGAGACCATGAGGCAAGGTGGGAGATGGGGGCAAGAAGTGAGAAAAAAACTAATCGCAAGCTAGGGCAGGATTCGGAAAGTGAAGCCGAAAAGGGGCTTAGCATGCAGCCCAGGGGTTTCTTTGACTGTCCTAAGCCCACAGGGACTTTGCCGTCCTCAGCTCATGAGACTTGAGATGGGTAGCTTGATTTGCTGAGGAAATGCGGGATGACAGATTCAACTCTGGAGTCAAACATAGCCCGGAACTATCGCCTTAAACTGAGTTTTAAGCCTGGTGCCGATAAAAAGAAAGAAATTAGCCTTAGATCGGGCAAGCCGTTTGACGGGGGAAAATGAGACCCCCTAGGCCAGCTAGGTGGTCGCTGGATGCTGTGCAGACATCAGCAGCTGTTCATTTCATGCCCTCACGTCTCCTCGTTAGTATAGTGGTCAGTATCCCCGCCTGTCACGCGGGAGACCGGGGTTCAATTCCCCGACGGGGAGGTTAAACCTTTTCTGGATTTTTTTTAGTTCTTGACAAATATTCTTGAAGATTAGGCTGAGTCAAGTAGGGAATGGGTGCCAAGAACTGACTCTTTAAGAAAAAAGCACCGGCAACGCTAGTCATCGTACAATATTTGTGCACAATTGCTTACATTAGGCGGCCGGTCCACTTTATTGAGTCCCCCTCAGCACCATTTAGTGCTCCTGTTGTCTGCGAAGTCCAAATTGTAACCCTGAATCAGTTCCTCTTCTGACCCTTTGTATCATGTTACATGACGAGTAATGATCACCTGTTAGCTTTATCCCTAATTATAACTCTCACTCTTTCCCTGCATCTAACCCTAGCTCTAATCCCATCATTAACCTCGGTCCGGGCACACGCGTGAACCCTTACTCTCATCTCAGCCTCTCCTGGTGATACATCACACCTGGGATCGTTTGCTCCCTGTGGGCTGTGGGAAATTTGCTACCAGCACGCCCTGGAAGTGGGGCTCATTCCGCTGCAACGGGAGGTCTTCCCAGGACGCGTCACAGCTCAACGCAAGAGCTCCTGGGTTTCGAAGGCTCTTGCAGCAAGCCTTCACAAAGCAGCAGGGAGCGCCGTTCCAGATGGGAAACTTGAGACTGGATGTCCAGAAAAGCAAGACGTCAGAAGCGAAACCTTTTTCCTGCAGGGTGTGGCATACCATCCGCTTGCTCATTGCGACAGAGGTGGCACTAATGAAGGAAGAGGTCAACGTTACGTTCTTCTTTAAAATGCAAGGCCAGGAAAAGTGGCAGCGGTGGGATTTGAACCCACGCCTCCGAAGAGACTGGAGCCTTAATCCAGCGCCTTAGACCGCTCGGCCACGCTACCTCCCTGCTAGTCGCCGAAAGCGGAACTTGACCCGTTGCCCGGCCCGCTTTAGTGCTTTGCCTTTTCTCCTTGGAAAGTCTGGAGACAGGCAGTGGAAGGGCAGGCAAACTGTCAGGTGCGCAGAGGAGGGGAGACCATGAGGCAAGGTGGGAGATGGGGGCAAGAAGTGAGAAAAAAACTAATCGCAAGCTAGGGCAGGATTCGGAAAGTGAAGCCGAAAAGGGGCTTAGCATGCAGCCCAGGGGTTTCTTTGACTGTCCTAAGCCCACAGGGATTTTGCCGTCCTCAGCTCATGAGACTTGAGATGGGTAGCTTGATTTGCTGAGGAAATGCGGGATGACAGATTCAACTCTGGAGTCAAACATAGCCCGGAACTATCGCCTTAAACTGAGTTTTAAGCCTGGTGCCGATAAAAAGAAAGAAATTAGCCTTAGATCGGGCAAGCCGTTTGACGGGGGAAAATGAGACCCCCTAGGCCAGCTAGGTGGTCGCTGGATGCTGTGCAGACATCAGCAGCTGTTCATTTCATGCCCTCACGTCTCCTCGTTAGTATAGTGGTCAGTATCCCCGCCTGTCACGCGGGAGACCGGGGTTCAATTCCCCGACGGGGAGGTTAAACCTTTTCTGGATTTTTTTTAGTTCTTGACAAATATTCTTGAAGATTAGGCTGAGTCAAGTAGGGAATGGGTGCCAAGAACTGACTCTTTAAGAAAAAAGCACCGGCAACGCTAGTCATCGTACAATATTTGTGCACAATTGCTTACATTAGGCGGCCGGTCCACTTTATTGAGTCCCCCTCAGCACCATTTAGTGCTCCTGTTGTCTGCGAAGTCCAAATTGTAACCCTGAATCAGTTCCTCTTCTGACCCTTTGTATCATGTTACATGACGAGTAATGATCACCTGTTAGCTTTATCCCTAATTATAACTCTCACTCTTTCCCTGCATCTAACCCTAGCTCTAATCCCATCATTAACCTCGGTCCGGGCACACGCGTGAACCCTTACTCTCATCTCAGCCTCTCCTGGTGATACATCACACCTGGGATCGTTTGCTCCCTGTGGGCTGTGGGAAATTTGCTACCAGCACGCCCTGGAAGTGGGGCTCATTCCGCTGCAACGGGAGGTCTCCCCAGGACGCGTCACAGCTCAACGCAAGAGCTCCTGGGTTTCGAAGGCTCTTGCAGCAAGCCTTCACAAAGCAGCAGGGAGCGCCGTTCCAGATGGGAAACTTGAGACTGGATGTCCAGAAAAGCAAGACGTCAGAAGCGAAACCTTTTTCCTGCAGGGTGTGGCATACCATCCGCTTGCTCATTGCGACAGAGGTGGCACTAATGAAGGAAGAGGTCAACGTTACGTTCTTCTTTAAAATGCAAGGCCAGGAAAAGTGGCAGCGGTGGGATTTGAACCCACGCCTCCGAAGAGACTGGAGCCTTAATCCAGCGCCTTAGACCGCTCGGCCACGCTACCTCCCTGCTAGTCGCCGAAAGCGGAACTTGACCCGTTGCCCGGCCCGCTTTAGTGCTTTGCCTTTTCTCCTTGGAAAGTCTGGAGACAGGCAGTGGAAGGGCAGGCAAACTGTCAGGTGCGCAGAGGAGGGGAGACCATGAGGCAAGGTGGGAGATGGGGGCAAGAAGTGAGAAAAAAACTAATCGCAAGCTAGGGCAGGATTCGGAAAGTGAAGCCGAAAAGGGGCTTAGCATGCAGCCCAGGGGTTTCTTTGACTGTCCTAAGCCCACAGGGACTTTGCCGTCCTCAGCTCATGAGACTTGAGATGGGTAGCTTGATTTGCTGAGGAAATGCGGGATGACAGATTCAACTCTGGAGTCAAACATAGCCCGGAACTATCGCCTTAAACTGAGTTTTAAGCCTGGTGCCGATAAAAAGAAAGAAATTAGCCTTAGATCGGGCAAGCCGTTTGACGGGGGAAAATGAGACCCCCTAGGCCAGCTAGGTGGTCGCTGGATGCTGTGCAGACATCAGCAGCTGTTCATTTCATGCCCTCACGTCTCCTCGTTAGTATAGTGGTCAGTATCCCCGCCTGTCACGCGGGAGACCGGGGTTCAATTCCCCGACGGGGAGGTTAAACCTTTTCTGGATTTTTTTTAGTTCTTGACAAATATTCTTGAAGATTAGGCTGAGTCAAGTAGGGAATGGGTGCCAAGAACTGACTCTTTAAGAAAAAAGCACCGGCAACGCTAGTCATCGTACAATATTTGTGCACAATTGCTTACATTAGGCGGCCGGTCCACTTTATTGAGTCCCCCTCAGCACCATTTAGTGCTCCTGTTGTCTGCGAAGTCCAAATTGTAACCCTGAATCAGTTCCTCTTCTGACCCTTTGTATCATGTTACATGACGAGTAATGATCACCTGTTAGCTTTATCCCTAATTATAACTCTCACTCTTTCCCTGCATCTAACCCTAGCTCTAATCCCATCATTAACCTCGGTCCGGGCACACGCGTGAACCCTTACTCTCATCTCAGCCTCTCCTGGTGATACATCACACCTGGGATCGTTTGCTCCCTGTGGGCTGTGGGAAATTTGCTACCAGCACGCCCTGGAAGTGGGGCTCATTCCGCTGCAACGGGAGGTCTCCCCAGGACGCGTCACAGCTCAACGCAAGAGCTCCTGGGTTTCGAAGGCTCTTGCAGCAAGCCTTCACAAAGCAGCAGGGAGCGCCGTTCCAGATGGGAAACTTGAGACTGGATGTCCAGAAAAGCAAGACGTCAGAAGCGAAACCTTTTTCCTGCAGGGTGTGGCATACCATCCGCTTGCTCATTGCGACAGAGGTGGCACTAATGAAGGAAGAGGTCAACGTTACGTTCTTCTTTAAAATGCAAGGCCAGGAAAGGTGGCAGCGGTGGGATTTGAACCCACGCCTCCGAAGAGACTGGAGCCTTAATCCAGCGCCTTAGACCGCTCGGCCACGCTACCTCCCTGCTAGTCGCCGAAAGCGGAACTTGACCCGTTGCCCGGCCCGCTTTAGTGCTTTGCCTTTTCTCCTTGGAAAGTCTGGAGACAGGCAGTGGAAGGGCAGGCAAACTGTCAGGTGCGCAGAGGAGGGGAGACCATGAGGCAAGGTGGGAGATGGGGGCAAGAAGTGAGAAAAAAACTAATCGCAAGCTAGGGCAGGATTCGGAAAGTGAAGCCGAAAAGGGGCTTAGCATGCAGCCCAGGGGTTTCTTTGACTGTCCTAAGCCCACAGGGACTTTGCCGTCCTCAGCTCATGAGACTTGAGATGGGTAGCTTGATTTGCTGAGGAAATGCGGGATGACAGATTCAACTCTGGAGTCAAACATAGCCCGGAACTATCGCCTTAAACTGAGTTTTAAGCCTGGTGCCGATAAAAAGAAAGAAATTAGCCTTAGATCGGGCAAGCCGTTTGACGGGGGAAAATGAGACCCCCTAGGCCAGCTAGGTGGTCGCTGGATGCTGTGCAGACATCAGCAGCTGTTCATTTCATGCCCTCACGTCTCCTCGTTAGTATAGTGGTCAGTATCCCCGCCTAATTCCCCGACGGGGAGGTTAAACCTTTTCTGGATTTTTTTTAGTTCTTGACAAATATTCTTGAAGATTAGGCTGAGTCAAGTAGGGAATGGGTGCCAAGAACTGACTCTTTAAGAAAAAAGCACCGGCAACGCTAGTCATCGTACAATATTTGTGCACAATTGCTTACATTAGGCGGCCGGTCCACTTTATTGAGTCCCCCTCAGCACCATTTAGTGCTCCTGTTGTCTGCGAAGTCCAAATTGTAACCCTGAATCAGTTCCTCTTCTGACCCTTTGTATCATGTTACATGACGAGTAATGATCACCTGTTAGCTTTATCCCTAATTATAACTCTCACTCTTTCCCTGCATCTAACCCTAGCTCTAATCCCATCATTAACCTCGGTCCGGGCACACGCGTGAACCCTTACTCTCATCTCAGCCTCTCCTGGTGATACATCACACCTGGGATCGTTTGCTCCCTGTGGGCTGTGGGAAATTTGCTACCAGCACGCCCTGGAAGTGGGGCTCATTCCGCTGCAACGGGAGGTCTTCCCAGGACGCGTCACAGCTCAACGCAAGAGCTCCTGGGTTTCGAAGGCTCTTGCAGCAAGCCTTCACAAAGCAGCAGGGAGCGCCGTTCCAGATGGGAAACTTGAGACTGGATGTCCAGAAAAGCAAGACGTCAGAAGCGAAACCTTTTTCCTGCAGGGTGTGGCATACCATCCGCTTGCTCATTGCGACAGAGGTGGCACTAATGAAGGAAGAGGTCAACGTTACGTTCTTCTTTAAAATGCAAGGCCAGGAAAAGTGGCAGCGGTGGGATTTGAACCCACGCCTCCGAAGAGACTGGAGCCTTAATCCAGCGCCTTAGACCGCTCGGCCACGCTACCTCCCTGCTAGTCGACGAAAGCGGAACTTGACCCGTTGCCCGGCCCGCTTTAGTGCTTTGCCTTTTCTCCTTGGAAAGTCTGGAGACAGGCAGTGGAAGGGCAGGCAAACTGTCAGGTGCGCAGAGGAGGGGAGACCATGAGGCAAGGTGGGAGATGGGGGCAAGAAGTGAGAAAAAAACTAATCGCAAGCTAGGGCAGGATTCGGAAAGTGAAGCCGAAAAGGGGCTTAGCATGCAGCCCAGGGGTTTCTTTGACTGTCCTAAGCCCACAGGGACTTTGCCGTCCTCAGCTCATGAGACTTGAGATGGGTAGCTTGATTTGCTGAGGAAATGCGGGATGACAGATTCAACTCTGGAGTCAAACATAGCCCGGAACTATCGCCTTAAACTGAGTTTTAAGCCTGGTGCCGATAAAAAGAAAGAAATTAGCCTTAGATCGGGCAAGCCGTTTGACGGGGGAAAATGAGACCCCCTAGGCCAGCTAGGTGGTCGCTGGATGCTGTGCAGACATCAGCAGCTGTTCATTTCATGCCCTCACGTCTCCTCGTTAGTATAGTGGTCAGTATCCCCGCCTGTCACGCGGGAGACCGGGGTTCAATTCGGGTTCAATTCCCCGACGGGGAGGTTAAACCTTTTCTGGATTTTTTTTAGTTCTTGACAAATATTCTTGAAGATTAGGCTGAGTCAAGTAGGGAATGGGTGCCAAGAACTGACTCTTTAAGAAAAAAGCACCAGCAACGCTAGTCATCGTACAATATTTGTGCACAATTGCTTACATTAGGCGGCCGGTCCACTTTATTGAGTCCCCCTCAGCACCATTTAGTGCTCCTGTTGTCTGCGAAGTCCAAATTGTAACCCTGAATCAGTTCCTCTTCTGACCCTTTGTATCATGTTACATGACGAGTAATGATCACCTGTTAGCTTTATCCCTAATTATAACTCTCACTCTTTCCCTGCATCTAACCCTAGCTCTAATCCCATCATTAACCTCGGTCCGGGCACACGCGTGAACCCTTACTCTCATCTCAGCCTCTCCTGGTGATACATCACACCTGGGATCGTTTGCTCCCTGTGGGCTGTGGGAAATTTGCTACCAGCACACCCTGGAAGTGGGGCTCATTCCGCTGCAACGGGAGGTCTTCCCAGGACGCGTCACAGCTCAACGCAAGAGCTCCTGGGTTTCGAAGGCTCTTGCAGCAAGCCTTCACAAAGCAGCAGGGAGCGCCGTTCCAGATGGGAAACTTGAGACTGGATGTCCAGAAAAGCAAGACGTCAGAAGCGAAACCTTTTTCCTGCAGGGTGTGGCATACCATCCGCTTGCTCATTGCGACAGAGGTGGCACTAATGAAGGAAGAGGTCAACGTTACGTTCTTCTTTAAAATGCAAGGCCAGGAAAAGTGGCAGCGGTGGGATTTGAACCCACGCCTCCGAAGAGACTGGAGCCTTAATCCAGCGCCTTAGACCGCTCGGCCACGCTACCTCCCTGCTAGTCGCCGAAAGCGGAACTTGACCCGTTGCCCGGCCCGCTTTAGTGCTTTGCCTTTTCTCCTTGGAAAGTCTGGAGACAGGCAGTGGAAGGGCAGGCAAACTGTCAGGTGCGCAGAGGAGGGGAGACCATGAGGCAAGGTGGGAGATGGGGGCAAGAAGTGAGAAAAAAACTAATCGCAAGCTAGGGCAGGATTCGGAAAGTGAAGCCGAAAAGGGGCTTAGCATGCAGCCCAGGGGTTTCTTTGACTGTCCTAAGCCCACAGGGACTTTGCCGTCCTCAGCTCATGAGACTTGAGATGGGTAGCTTGATTTGCTGAGGAAATGCGGGATGACAGATTCAACTCTGGAGTCAAACATAGCCCGGAACTATCGCCTTAAACTGAGTTTTAAGCCTGGTGCCGATAAAAAGAAAGAAATTAGCCTTAGATCGGGCAAGCCGTTTGACGGGGGAAAATGAGACCCCCTAGGCCAGCTAGGTGGTCGCTGGATGCTGTGCAGACATCAGCAGCTGTTCATTTCATGCCCTCACGTCTCCTCGTTAGTATAGTGGTCAGTATCCCCGCCTGTCACGCGGGAGACCGGGGTTCAATTCCCCGACGGGGAGGTTAAACCTTTTCTGGATTTTTTTTAGTTCTTGACAAATATTCTTGAAGATTAGGCTGAGTCAAGTAGGGAATGGGTGCCAAGAACTGACTCTTTAAGAAAAAAGCACCGGCAACGCTAGTCATCGTACAATATTTGTGCACAATTGCTTACATTAGGCGGCCGGTCCACTTTATTGAGTCCCCCTCAGCACCATTTAGTGCTCCTGTTGTCTGCGAAGTCCAAATTGTAACCCTGAATCAGTTCCTCTTCTGACCCTTTGTATCATGTTACATGACGAGTAATGATCACCTGTTAGCTTTATCCCTAATTATAACTCTCACTCTTTCCCTGCATCTAACCCTAGCTCTAATCCCATCATTAACCTCGGTCCGGGCACACGCGTGAACCCTTACTCTCATCTCAGCCTCTCCTGGTGATACATCACACCTGGGATCGTTTGCTCCCTGTGGGCTGTGGGAAATTTGCTACCAGCACGCCCTGGAAGTGGGGCTCATTCCGCTGCAACGGGAGGTCTTCCCAGGACGCGTCACAGCTCAACGCAAGAGCTCCTGGGTTTCGAAGGCTCTTGCAGCAAGCCTTCACAAAGCAGCAGGGAGCGCCGTTCCAGATGGGAAACTTGAGACTGGATGTCCAGAAAAGCAAGACGTCAGAAGCGAAACCTTTTTCCTGCAGGGTGTGGCATACCATCCTCTTGCTCATTGCGACAGAGGTGGCACTAATGAAGGAAGAGGTCAACGTTACGTTCTTCTTTAAAATGCAAGGCCAGGAAAAGTGGCAGCGGTGGGATTTGAACCCACGCCTCCGAAGAGACTGGAGCCTTAATCCAGCGCCTTAGACCGCTCGGCCACGCTACCTCCCTGCTAGTCGCCGAAAGCGGAACTTGACCCGTTGCCCGGCCCGCTTTAGTGCTTTGCCTTTTCTCCTTGGAAAGTCTGGAGACAGGCAGTGGAAGGGCAGGCAAACTGTCAGGTGCGCAGAGGAGGGGAGACCATGAGGCAAGGTGGGAGATGGGGGCAAGAAGTGAGAAAAAAACTAATCGCAAGCTAGGGCAGGATTCGGAAAGTGAAGCCGAAAAGGGGCTTAGCATGCAGCCCAGGGGTTTCTTTGACTGTCCTAAGCCCACAGGGACTTTGCCGTCCTCAGCTCATGAGACTTGAGATGGGTAGCTTGATTTGCTGAGGAAATGCGGGATGACAGATTCAACTCTGGAGTCAAACATAGCCCGGAACTATCGCCTTAAACTGAGTTTTAAGCCTGGTGCCGATAAAAAGAAAGAAATTAGCCTTAGATCGGGCAAGCCGTTTGACGGGGGAAAATGAGACCCCCTAGGCCAGCTAGGTGGTCGCTGGATGCTGTGCAGACATCAGCAGCTGTTCATTTCATGCCCTCACGTCTCCTCGTTAGTATAGTGGTCAGTATCCCCGCCTGTCACGCGGGAGACCGGGGTTCAATTCCCCGACGGGGAGGTTAAACCTTTTCTGGATTTTTTTTAGTTCTTGACAAATATTCTTGAAGATTAGGCTGAGTCAAGTAGGGAATGGGTGCCAAGAACTGACTCTTTAAGAAAAAAGCACCGGCAACGCTAGTCATCGTACAATATTTGTGCACAATTGCTTACATTAGGCGGCCGGTCCACTTTATTGAGTCCCCCTCAGCACCATTTAGTGCTCCTGTTGTCTGCGAAGTCCAAATTGTAACCCTGAATCAGTTCCTCTTCTGACCCTTTGTATCATGTTACATGACGAGTAATGATCACCTGTTAGCTTTATCCCTAATTATAACTCTCACTCTTTCCCTGCATCTAACCCTAGCTCTAATCCCATCATTAACCTCGGTCCGGGCACACGCGTGAACCCTTACTCTCATCTCAGCCTCTCCTGGTGATACATCACACCTGGGATCGTTTGCTCCCTGTGGGCTGTGGGAAATTTGCTACCAGCACGCCCTGGAAGTGGGGCTCATTCCGCTGCAACGGGAGGTCTTCCCAGGACGCGTCACAGCTCAACGCAAGAGCTCCTGGGTTTCGAAGGCTCTTGCAGCAAGCCTTCACAAAGCAGCAGGGAGCGCCGTTCCAGATGGGAAACTTGAGACTGGATGTCCAGAAAAGCAAGACGTCAGAAGCGAAACCTTTTTCCTGCAGGGTGTGGCATACCATCCTCTTGCTCATTGCGACAGAGGTGGCACTAATGAAGGAAGAGGTCAACGTTACGTTCTTCTTTAAAATGCAAGGCCAGGAAAAGTGGCAGCGGTGGGATTTGAACCCACGCCTCCGAAGAGACTGGAGCCTTAATCCAGCGCCTTAGACCGCTCGGCCACGCTACCTCCCTGCTAGTCGCCGAAAGCGGAACTTGACCCGTTGCCCGGCCCGCTTTAGTGCTTTGCCTTTTCTCCTTGGAAAGTCTGGAGACAGGCAGTGGAAGGGCAGGCAAACTGTCAGGTGCGCAGAGGAGGGGAGACCATGAGGCAAGGTGGGAGATGGGGGCAAGAAGTGAGAAAAAAACTAATCGCAAGCTAGGGCAGGATTCGGAAAGTGAAGCCGAAAAGGGGCTTAGCATGCAGCCCAGGGGTTTCTTTGACTGTCCTAAGCCCACAGGGACTTTGCCGTCCTCAGCTCATGAGACTTGAGATGGGTAGCTTGATTTGCTGAGGAAATGCGGGATGACAGATTCAACTCTGGAGTCAAACATAGCCCGGAACTATCGCCTTAAACTGAGTTTTAAGCCTGGTGCCGATAAAAAGAAAGAAATTAGCCTTAGATCGGGCAAGCCGTTTGACGGGGGAAAATGAGACCCCCTAGGCCAGCTAGGTGGTCGCTGGATGCTGTGCAGACATCAGCAGCTGTTCATTTCATGCCCTCACGTCTCCTCGTTAGTATAGTGGTCAGTATCCCCGCCTGTCACGCGGGAGACCGGGGTTCAATTCCCCGACGGGGAGGTTAAACCTTTTCTGGATTTTTTTTAGTTCTTGACAAATATTCTTGAAGATTAGGCTGAGTCAAGTAGGGAATGGGTGCCAAGAACTGACTCTTTAAGAAAAAAGCACCGGCAACGCTAGTCATCGTACAATATTTGTGCACAATTGCTTACATTAGGCGGCCGGTCCACTTTATTGAGTCCCCCTCAGCACCATTTAGTGCTCCTGTTGTCTGCGAAGTCCAAATTGTAACCCTGAATCAGTTCCTCTTCTGACCCTTTGTATCATGTTACATGACGAGTAATGATCACCTGTTAGCTTTATCCCTAATTATAACTCTCACTCTTTCCCTGCATCTAACCCTAGCTCTAATCCCATCATTAACCTCGGTCCGGGCACACGCGTGAACCCTTACTCTCATCTCAGCCTCTCCTGGTGATACATCACACCTGGGATCGTTTGCTCCCTGTGGGCTGTGGGAAATTTGCTACCAGCACGCCCTGGAAGTGGGGCTCATTCCGCTGCAACGGGAGGTCTTCCCAGGACGCGTCACAGCTCAACGCAAGAGCTCCTGGGTTTCGAAGGCTCTTGCAGCAAGCCTTCACAAAGCAGCAGGGAGCGCCGTTCCAGATGGGAAACTTGAGACTGGATGTCCAGAAAAGCAAGACGTCAGAAGCGAAACCTTTTTCCTGCAGGGTGTGGCATACCATCCGCTTGCTCATTGCGACAGAGGTGGCACTAATGAAGGAAGAGGTCAACGTTACGTTCTTCTTTAAAATGCAAGGCCAGGAAAAGTGGCAGCGGTGGGATTTGAACCCACGCCTCCGAAGAGACTGGAGCCTTAATCCAGCGCCTTAGACCGCTCGGCCACGCTACCTCCCTGCTAGTCGCCGAAAGCGGAACTTGACCCGTTGCCCGGCCCGCTTTAGTGCTTTGCCTTTTCTCCTTGGAAAGTCTGGAGACAGGCAGTGGAAGGGCAGGCAAACTGTCAGGTGCGCAGAGGAGGGGAGACCATGAGGCAAGGTGGGAGATGGGGGCAAGAAGTGAGAAAAAAACTAATCGCAAGCTAGGGCAGGATTCGGAAAGTGAAGCCGAAAAGGGGCTTAGCATGCAGCCCAGGGGTTTCTTTGACTGTCCTAAGCCCACAGGGACTTTGCCGTCCTCAGCTCATGAGACTTGAGATGGGTAGCTTGATTTGCTGAGGAAATGCGGGATGACAGATTCAACTCTGGAGTCAAACATAGCCCGGAACTATCGCCTTAAACTGAGTTTTAAGCCTGGTGCCGATAAAAAGAAAGAAATTAGCCTTAGATCGGGCAAGCCGTTTGACGGGGGAAAATGAGACCCCCTAGGCCAGCTAGGTGGTCGCTGGATGCTGTGCAGACATCAGCAGCTGTTCATTTCATGCCCTCACGTCTCCTCGTTAGTATAGTGGTCAGTATCCCCGCCTGTCACGCGGGAGACCGGGGTTCAATTCCCCGACGGGGAGGTTAAACCTTTTCTGGATTTTTTTTAGTTCTTGACAAATATTCTTGAAGATTAGGCTGAGTCAAGTAGGGAATGGGTGCCAAGAACTGACTCTTTAAGAAAAAAGCACCGGCAACGCTAGTCATCGTACAATATTTGTGCACAATTGCTTACATTAGGCGGCCGGTCCACTTTATTGAGTCCCCCTCAGCACCATTTAGTGCTCCTGTTGTCTGCGAAGTCCAAATTGTAACCCTGAATCAGTTCCTCTTCTGACCCTTTGTATCATGTTACATGACGAGTAATGATCACCTGTTAGCTTTATCCCTAATTATAACTCTCACTCTTTCCCTGCATCTAACCCTAGCTCTAATCCCATCATTAACCTCGGTCCGGGCACACGCGTGAACCCTTACTCTCATCTCAGCCTCTCCTGGTGATACATCACACCTGGGATCGTTTGCTCCCTGTGGGCTGTGGGAAATTTGCTACCAGCACGCCCTGGAAGTGGGGCTCATTCCGCTGCAACGGGAGGTCTCCCCAGGACGCGTCACAGCTCAACGCAAGAGCTCCTGGGTTTCGAAGGCTCTTGCAGCAAGCCTTCACAAAGCAGCAGGGAGCGCCGTTCCAGATGGGAAACTTGAGACTGGATGTCCAGAAAAGCAAGACGTCAGAAGCGAAACCTTTTTCCTGCAGGGTGTGGCATACCATCCGCTTGCTCATTGCGACAGAGGTGGCACTAATGAAGGAAGAGGTCAACGTTACGTTCTTCTTTAAAATGCAAGGCCAGGAAAAGTGGCAGCGGTGGGATTTGAACCCACGCCTCCGAAGAGACTGGAGCCTTAATCCAGCGCCTTAGACCGCTCGGCCACGCTACCTCCCTGCTAGTCGCCGAAAGCGGAACTTGACCCGTTGCCCGGCCCGCTTTAGTGCTTTGCCTTTTCTCCTTGGAAAGTCTGGAGACAGGCAGTGGAAGGGCAGGCAAACTGTCAGGTGCGCAGAGGAGGGGAGACCATGAGGCAAGGTGGGAGATGGGGGCAAGAAGTGAGAAAAAAACTAATCGCAAGCTAGGGCAGGATTCGGAAAGTGAAGCCGAAAAGGGGCTTAGCATGCAGCCCAGGGGTTTCTTTGACTGTCCTAAGCCCACAGGGACTTTGCCGTCCTCAGCTCATGAGACTTGAGATGGGTAGCTTGATTTGCTGAGGAAATGCGGGATGACAGATTCAACTCTGGAGTCAAACATAGCCCGGAACTATCGCCTTAAACTGAGTTTTAAGCCTGGTGCCGATAAAAAGAAAGAAATTAGCCTTAGATCGGGCAAGCCGTTTGACGGGGGAAAATGAGACCCCCTAGGCCAGCTAGGTGGTCGCTGGATGCTGTGCAGACATCAGCAGCTGTTCATTTCATGCCCTCACGTCTCCTCGTTAGTATAGTGGTCAGTATCCCCGCCTGTCACGCGGGAGACCGGGGTTCAATTCCCCGACGG
This sequence comes from Ambystoma mexicanum, assembly GCF_040938575.1. NCBI lineage: Eukaryota > Metazoa > Chordata > Amphibia > Caudata > Ambystomatidae > Ambystoma > Ambystoma mexicanum. The sequence goes on from NW_027182434.1 coordinate 2,773,547, forward strand.
GGAGGTTAAACCTTTTCTGGATTTTTTTTAGTTCTTGACAAATATTCTTGAAGATTAGGCTGAGTCAAGTAGGGAATGGGTGCCAAGAACTGACTCTTTAAGAAAAAAGCACCGGCAACGCTAGTCATCGTACAATATTTGTGCACAATTGCTTACATTAGGCGGCCGGTCCACTTTATTGAGTCCCCCTCAGCACCATTTAGTGCTCCTGTTGTCTGCGAAGTCCAAATTGTAACCCTGAATCAGTTCCTCTTCTGACCCTTTGTATCATGTTACATGACGAGTAATGATCACCTGTTAGCTTTATCCCTAATTATAACTCTCACTCTTTCCCTGCATCTAACCCTAGCTCTAATCCCATCATTAACCTCGGTCCGGGCACACGCGTGAACCCTTACTCTCATCTCAGCCTCTCCTGGTGATACATCACACCTGGGATCGTTTGCTCCCTGTGGGCTGTGGGAAATTTGCTACCAGCACGCCCTGGAAGTGGGGCTCATTCCGCTGCAACGGGAGGTCTTCCCAGGACGCGTCACAGCTCAACGCAAGAGCTCCTGGGTTTCGAAGGCTCTTGCAGCAAGCCTTCACAAAGCAGCAGGGAGCGCCGTTCCAGATGGGAAACTTGAGACTGGATGTCCAGAAAAGCAAGACGTCAGAAGCGAAACCTTTTTCCTGCAGGGTGTGGCATACCATCCGCTTGCTCATTGCGACAGAGGTGGCACTAATGAAGGAAGAGGTCAACGTTACGTTCTTCTTTAAAATGCAAGGCCAGGAAAAGTGGCAGCGGTGGGATTTGAACCCACGCCTCCGAAGAGACTGGAGCCTTAATCCAGCGCCTTAGACCGCTCGGCCACGCTACCTCCCTGCTAGTCGCCGAAAGCGGAACTTGACCCGTTGCCCGGCCCGCTTTAGTGCTTTGCCTTTTCTCCTTGGAAAGTCTGGAGACAGGCAGTGGAAGGGCAGGCAAACTGTCAGGTGCGCAGAGGAGGGGAGACCATGAGGCAAGGTGGGAGATGGGGGCAAGAAGTGAGAAAAAAACTAATCGCAAGCTAGGGCAGGATTCGGAAAGTGAAGCCGAAAAGGGGCTTAGCATGCAGCCCAGGGGTTTCTTTGACTGTCCTAAGCCCACAGGGACTTTGCCGTCCTCAGCTCATGAGACTTGAGATGGGTAGCTTGATTTGCTGAGGAAATGCGGGATGACAGATTCAACTCTGGAGTCAAACATAGCCCGGAACTATCGCCTTAAACTGAGTTTTAAGCCTGGTGCCGATAAAAAGAAAGAAATTAGCCTTAGATCGGGCAAGCCGTTTGACGGGGGAAAATGAGACCCCCTAGGCCAGCTAGGTGGTCGCTGGATGCTGTGCAGACATCAGCAGCTGTTCATTTCATGCCCTCACGTCTCCTCGTTAGTATAGTGGTCAGTATCCCCGCCTGTCACGCGGGAGACCGGGGTTCAATTCCCCGACGGGGAGGTTAAACCTTTTCTGGATTTTTTTTAGTTCTTGACAAATATTCTTGAAGATTAGGCTGAGTCAAGTAGGGAATGGGTGCCAAGAACTGACTCTTTAAGAAAAAAGCACCGGCAACGCTAGTCATCGTACAATATTTGTGCACAATTGCTTACATTAGGCGGCCGGTCCACTTTATTGAGTCCCCCTCAGCACCATTTAGTGCTCCTGTTGTCTGCGAAGTCCAAATTGTAACCCTGAATCAGTTCCTCTTCTGACCCTTTGTATCATGTTACATGACGAGTAATGATCACCTGTTAGCTTTATCCCTAATTATAACTCTCACTCTTTCCCTGCATCTAACCCTAGCTCTAATCCCATCATTAACCTCGGTCCGGGCACACGCGTGAACCCTTACTCTCATCTCAGCCTCTCCTGGTGATACATCACACCTGGGATCGTTTGCTCCCTGTGGGCTGTGGGAAATTTGCTACCAGCACGCCCTGGAAGTGGGGCTCATTCCGCTGCAACGGGAGGTCTTCCCAGGACGCGTCACAGCTCAACGCAAGAGCTCCTGGGTTTCGAAGGCTCTTGCAGCAAGCCTTCACAAAGCAGCAGGGAGCGCCGTTCCAGATGGGAAACTTGAGACTGGATGTCCAGAAAAGCAAGACGTCAGAAGCGAAACCTTTTTCCTGCAGGGTGTGGCATACCATCCGCTTGCTCATTGCGACAGAGGTGGCACTAATGAAGGAAGAGGTCAACGTTACGTTCTTCTTTAAAATGCAAGGCCAGGAAAAGTGGCAGCGGTGGGATTTGAACCCACGCCTCCGAAGAGACTGGAGCCTTAATCCAGCGCCTTAGACCGCTCGGCCACGCTACCTCCCTGCTAGTCGCCGAAAGCGGAACTTGACCCGTTGCCCGGCCCGCTTTAGTGCTTTGCCTTTTCTCCTTGGAAAGTCTGGAGACAGGCAGTGGAAGGGCAGGCAAACTGTCAGGTGCGCAGAGGAGGGGAGACCATGAGGCAAGGTGGGAGATGGGGGCAAGAAGTGAGAAAAAAACTAATCGCAAGCTAGGGCAGGATTCGGAAAGTGAAGCCGAAAAGGGGCTTAGCATGCAGCCCAGGGGTTTCTTTGACTGTCCTAAGCCCACAGGGACTTTGCCGTCCTCAGCTCATGAGACTTGAGATGGGTAGCTTGATTTGCTGAGGAAATGCGGGATGACAGATTCAACTCTGGAGTCAAACATAGCCCGGAACTATCGCCTTAAACTGAGTTTTAAGCCTGGTGCCGATAAAAAGAAAGAAATTAGCCTTAGATCGGGCAAGCCGTTTGACGGGGGAAAATGAGACCCCCTAGGCCAGCTAGGTGGTCGCTGGATGCTGTGCAGACATCAGCAGCTGTTCATTTCATGCCCTCACGTCTCCTCGTTAGTATAGTGGTCAGTATCCCCGCCTGTCACGCGGGAGACCGGGGTTCAATTCCCCGACGGGGAGGTTAAACCTTTTCTGGATTTTTTTTAGTTCTTGACAAATATTCTTGAAGATTAGGCTGAGTCAAGTAGGGAATGGGTGCCAAGAACTGACTCTTTAAGAAAAAAGCACCGGCAACGCTAGTCATCGTACAATATTTGTGCACAATTGCTTACATTAGGCGGCCGGTCCACTTTATTGAGTCCCCCTCAGCACCATTTAGTGCTCCTGTTGTCTGCGAAGTCCAAATTGTAACCCTGAATCAGTTCCTCTTCTGACCCTTTGTATCATGTTACATGACGAGTAATGATCACCTGTTAGCTTTATCCCTAATTATAACTCTCACTCTTTCCCTGCATCTAACCCTAGCTCTAATCCCATCATTAACCTCGGTCCGGGCACACGCGTGAACCCTTACTCTCATCTCAGCCTCTCCTGGTGATACATCACACCTGGGATCGTTTGCTCCCTGTGGGCTGTGGGAAATTTGCTACCAGCACGCCCTGGAAGTGGGGCTCATTCCGCTGCAACGGGAGGTCTTCCCAGGACGCGTCACAGCTCAACGCAAGAGCTCCTGGGTTTCGAAGGCTCTTGCAGCAAGCCTTCACAAAGCAGCAGGGAGCGCCGTTCCAGATGGGAAACTTGAGACTGGATGTCCAGAAAAGCAAGACGTCAGAAGCGAAACCTTTTTCCTGCAGGGTGTGGCATACCATCCGCTTGCTCATTGCGACAGAGGTGGCACTAATGAAGGAAGAGGTCAACGTTACGTTCTTCTTTAAAATGCAAGGCCAGGAAAGGTGGCAGCGGTGGGATTTGAACCCACGCCTCCGAAGAGACTGGAGCCTTAATCCAGCGCCTTAGACCGCTCGGCCACGCTACCTCCCTGCTAGTCGCCGAAAGCGGAACTTGACCCGTTGCCCGGCCCGCTTTAGTGCTTTGCCTTTTCTCCTTGGAAAGTCTGGAGACAGGCAGTGGAAGGGCAGGCAAACTGTCAGGTGCGCAGAGGAGGGGAGACCATGAGGCAAGGTGGGAGATGGGGGCAAGAAGTGAGAAAAAAACTAATCGCAAGCTAGGGCAGGATTCGGAAAGTGAAGCCGAAAAGGGGCTTAGCATGCAGCCCAGGGGTTTCTTTGACTGTCCTAAGCCCACAGGGACTTTGCCGTCCTCAGCTCATGAGACTTGAGATGGGTAGCTTGATTTGCTGAGGAAATGCGGGATGACAGATTCAACTCTGGAGTCAAACATAGCCCGGAACTATCGCCTTAAACTGAGTTTTAAGCCTGGTGCCGATAAAAAGAAAGAAATTAGCCTTAGATCGGGCAAGCCGTTTGACGGGGGAAAATGAGACCCCCTAGGCCAGCTAGGTGGTCGCTGGATGCTGTGCAGACATCAGCAGCTGTTCATTTCATGCCCTCACGTCTCCTCGTTAGTATAGTGGTCAGTATCCCCGCCTGTCACGCGGGAGACCGGGGTTCAATTCCCCGACGGGGAGGTTAAACCTTTTCTGGATTTTTTTTAGTTCTTGACAAATATTCTTGAAGATTAGGCTGAGTCAAGTAGGGAATGGGTGCCAAGAACTGACTCTTTAAGAAAAAAGCACCGGCAACGCTAGTCATCGTACAATATTTGTGCACAATTGCTTACATTAGGCGGCCGGTCCACTTTATTGAGTCCCCCTCAGCACCATTTAGTGCTCCTGTTGTCTGCGAAGTCCAAATTGTAACCCTGAATCAGTTCCTCTTCTGACCCTTTGTATCATGTTACATGACGAGTAATGATCACCTGTTAGCTTTATCCCTAATTATAACTCTCACTCTTTCCCTGCATCTAACCCTAGCTCTAATCCCATCATTAACCTCGGTCCGGGCACACGCGTGAACCCTTACTCTCATCTCAGCCTCTCCTGGTGATACATCACACCTGGGATCGTTTGCTCCCTGTGGGCTGTGGGAAATTTGCTACCAGCACGCCCTGGAAGTGGGGCTCATTCCGCTGCAACGGGAGGTCTTCCCAGGACGCGTCACAGCTCAACGCAAGAGCTCCTGGGTTTCGAAGGCTCTTGCAGCAAGCCTTCACAAAGCAGCAGGGAGCGCCGTTCCAGATGGGAAACTTGAGACTGGATGTCCAGAAAAGCAAGACGTCAGAAGCGAAACCTTTTTCCTGCAGGGTGTGGCATACCATCCGCTTGCTCATTGCGACAGAGGTGGCACTAATGAAGGAAGAGGTCAACGTTACGTTCTTCTTTAAAATGCAAGGCCAGGAAAAGTGGCAGCGGTGGGATTTGAACCCACGCCTCTGAAGAGACTGGAGCCTTAATCCAGCGCCTTAGACCGCTCGGCCACGCTACCTCCCTGCTAGTCGCCGAAAGCGGAACTTGACCCGTTGCCCGGCCCGCTTTAGTGCTTTGCCTTTTCTCCTTGGAAAGTCTGGAGACAGGCAGTGGAAGGGCAGGCAAACTGTCAGGTGCGCAGAGGAGGGGAGACCATGAGGCAAGGTGGGAGATGGGGGCAAGAAGTGAGAAAAAAACTAATCGCAAGCTAGGGCAGGATTCGGAAAGTGAAGCCGAAAAGGGGCTTAGCATGCAGCCCAGGGGTTTCTTTGACTGTCCTAAGCCCACAGGGACTTTGCCGTCCTCAGCTCATGAGACTTGAGATGGGTAGCTTGATTTGCTGAGGAAATGCGGGATGACAGATTCAACTCTGGAGTCAAACATAGCCCGGAACTATCGCCTTAAACTGAGTTTTAAGCCTGGTGCCGATAAAAAGAAAGAAATTAGCCTTAGATCGGGCAAGCCGTTTGACGGGGGAAAATGAGACCCCCTAGGCCAGCTAGGTGGTCGCTGGATGCTGTGCAGACATCAGCAGCTGTTCATTTCATGCCCTCACGTCTCCTCGTTAGTATAGTGGTCAGTATCCCCGCCTGTCACGCGGGAGACCGGGGTTCAATTCCCCGACGGGGAGGTTAAACCTTTTCTGGATTTTTTTTAGTTCTTGACAAATATTCTTGAAGATTAGGCTGAGTCAAGTAGGGAATGGGTGCCAAGAACTGACTCTTTAAGAAAAAAGCACCGGCAACGCTAGTCATCGTACAATATTTGTGCACAATTGCTTACATTAGGCGGCCGGTCCACTTTATTGAGTCCCCCTCAGCACCATTTAGTGCTCCTGTTGTCTGCGAAGTCCAAATTGTAACCCTGAATCAGTTCCTCTTCTGACCCTTTGTATCATGTTACATGACGAGTAATGATCACCTGTTAGCTTTATCCCTAATTATAACTCTCACTCTTTCCCTGCATCTAACCCTAGCTCTAATCCCATCATTAACCTCGGTCCGGGCACACGCGTGAACCCTTACTCTCATCTCAGCCTCTCCTGGTGATACATCACACCTGGGATCGTTTGCTCCCTGTGGGCTGTGGGAAATTTGCTACCAGCACGCCCTGGAAGTGGGGCTCATTCCGCTGCAACGGGAGGTCTTCCCAGGACGCGTCACAGCTCAACGCAAGAGCTCCTGGGTTTCGAAGGCTCTTGCAGCAAGCCTTCACAAAGCAGCAGGGAGCGCCGTTCCAGATGGGAAACTTGAGACTGGATGTCCAGAAAAGCAAGACGTCAGAAGCGAAACCTTTTTCCTGCAGGGTGTGGCATACCATCCGCTTGCTCATTGCGACAGAGGTGGCACTAATGAAGGAAGAGGTCAACGTTACGTTCTTCTTTAAAATGCAAGGCCAGGAAAAGTGGCAGCGGTGGGATTTGAACCCACGCCTCCGAAGAGACTGGAGCCTTAATCCAGCGCCTTAGACCGCTCGGCCACGCTACCTCCCTGCTAGTCGCCGAAAGCGGAACTTGACCCGTTGCCCGGCCCGCTTTAGTGCTTTGCCTTTTCTCCTTGGAAAGTCTGGAGACAGGCAGTGGAAGGTCAGGCAAACTGTCAGGTGCGCAGAGGAGGGGAGACCATGAGGCAAGGTGGGAGATGGGGGCAAGAAGTGAGAAAAAAACTAATCGCAAGCTAGGGCAGGATTCGGAAAGTGAAGCCGAAAAGGGGCTTAGCATGCAGCCCAGGGGTTTCTTTGACTGTCCTAAGCCCACAGGGACTTTGCCGTCCTCAGCTCATGAGACTTGAGATGGGTAGCTTGATTTGCTGAGGAAATGCGGGATGACAGATTCAACTCTGGAGTCAAACATAGCCCGGAACTATCGCCTTAAACTGAGTTTTAAGCCTGGTGCCGATAAAAAGAAAGAAATTAGCCTTAGATCGGGCAAGCCGTTTGACGGGGGAAAATGAGACCCCCTAGGCCAGCTAGGTGGTCGCTGGATGCTGTGCAGACATCAGCAGCTGTTCATTTCATGCCCTCACGTCTCCTCGTTAGTATAGTGGTCAGTATCCCCGCCTGTCACGCGGGAGACCGGGGTTCAATTCCCCGACGGGGAGGTTAAACCTTTTCTGGATTTTTTTTAGTTCTTGACAAATATTCTTGAAGATTAGGCTGAGTCAAGTAGGGAATGGGTGCCAAGAACTGACTCTTTAAGAAAAAAGCACCGGCAACGCTAGTCATCGTACAATATTTGTGCACAATTGCTTACATTAGGCGGCCGGTCCACTTTATTGAGTCCCCCTCAGCACCATTTAGTGCTCCTGTTGTCTGCGAAGTCCAAATTGTAACCCTGAATCAGTTCCTCTTCTGACCCTTTGTATCATGTTACATGACGAGTAATGATCACCTGTTAGCTTTATCCCTAATTATAACTCTCACTCTTTCCCTGCATCTAACCCTAGCTCTAATCCCATCATTAACCTCGGTCCGGGCACACGCGTGAACCCCTACTCTCATCTCAGCCTCTCCTGGTGATACATCACACCTGGGATCGTTTGCTCCCTGTGGGCTGTGGGAAATTTGCTACCAGCACGCCCTGGAAGTGGGGCTCATTCCGCTGCAACGGGAGGTCTTCCCAGGACGCGTCACAGCTCAACGCAAGAGCTCCTGGGTTTCGAAGGCTCTTGCAGCAAGCCTTCACAAAGCAGCAGGGAGCGCCGTTCCAGATGGGAAACTTGAGACTGGATGTCCAGAAAAGCAAGACGTCAGAAGCGAAACCTTTTTCCTGCAGGGTGTGGCATACCATCCGCTTGCTCATTGCGACAGAGGTGGCACTAATGAAGGAAGAGGTCAACGTTACGTTCTTCTTTAAAATGCAAGGCCAGGAAAAGTGGCAGCGGTGGGATTTGAACCCACGCCTCCGAAGAGACTGGAGCCTTAATCCAGCGCCTTAGACCGCTCGGCCACGCTACCTCCCTGCTAGTCGCCGAAAGCGGAACTTGACCCGTTGCCCGGCCCGCTTTAGTGCTTTGCCTTTTCTCCTTGGAAAGTCTGGAGACAGGCAGTGGAAGGGCAGGCAAACTGTCAGGTGCGCAGAGGAGGGGAGACCATGAGGCAAGGTGGGAGATGGGGGCAAGAAGTGAGAAAAAAACTAATCGCAAGCTAGGGCAGGATTCGGAAAGTGAAGCCGAAAAGGGGCTTAGCATGCAGCCCAGGGGTTTCTTTGACTGTCCTAAGCCCACAGGGACTTTGCCGTCCTCAGCTCATGAGACTTGAGATGGGTAGCTTGATTTGCTGAGGAAATGCGGGATGACAGATTCAACTCTGGAGTCAAACATAGCCCGGAACTATCGCCTTAAACTGAGTTTTAAGCCTGGTGCCGATAAAAAGAAAGAAATTAGCCTTAGATCGGGCAAGCCGTTTGACGGGGGAAAATGAGACCCCCTAGGCCAGCTAGGTGGTCGCTGGATGCTGTGCAGACATCAGCAGCTGTTCATTTCATGCCCTCACGTCTCCTCGTTAGTATAGTGGTCAGTATCTCCGCCTGTCACGCGGGAGACCGGGGTTCAATTCCCCGACGGGGAGGTTAAACCTTTTCTGGATTTTTTTTAGTTCTTGACAAATATTCTTGAAGATTAGGCTGAGTCAAGTAGGGAATGGGTGCCAAGAACTGACTCTTTAAGAAAAAAGCACCGGCAACGCTAGTCATCGTACAATATTTGTGCACAATTGCTTACATTAGGCGGCCGGTCCACTTTATTGAGTCCCCCTCAGCACCATTTAGTGCTCCTGTTGTCTGCGAAGTCCAAATTGTAACCCTGAATCAGTTCCTCTTCTGACCCTTTGTATCATGTTACATGACGAGTAATGATCACCTGTTAGCTTTATCCCTAATTATAACTCTCACTCTTTCCCTGCATCTAACCCTAGCTCTAATCCCATCATTAACCTCGGTCCGGGCACACGCGTGAACCCTTACTCTCATCTCAGCCTCTCCTGGTGATACATCACACCTGGGATCGTTTGCTCCCTGTGGGCTGTGGGAAATTTGCTACCAGCACGCCCTGGAAGTGGGGCTCATTCCGCTGCAACGGGAGGTCTTCCCAGGACGCGTCACAGCTCAACGCAAGAGCTCCTGGGTTTCGAAGGCTCTTGCAGCAAGCCTTCACAAAGCAGCAGGGAGCGCCGTTCCAGATGGGAAACTTGAGACTGGATGTCCAGAAAAGCAAGACGTCAGAAGCGAAACCTTTTTCCTGCAGGGTGTGGCATACCATCCGCTTGCTCATTGCGACAGAGGTGGCACTAATGAAGGAAGAGGTCAACGTTACGTTCTTCTTTAAAATGCAAGGCCAGGAAAAGTGGCAGCGGTGGGATTTGAACCCACGCCTCCGAAGAGACTGGAGCCTTAATCCAGCGCCTTAGACCGCTCGGCCACGCTACCTCCCTGCTAGTCGCCGAAAGCGGAACTTGACCCGTTGCCCGGCCCGCTTTAGTGCTTTGCCTTTTCTCCTTGGAAAGTCTGGAGACAGGCAGTGGAAGGGCAGGCAAACTGTCAGGTGCGCAGAGGAGGGGAGACCATGAGGCAAGGTGGGAGATGGGGGCAAGAAGTGAGAAAAAAACTAATCGCAAGCTAGGGCAGGATTCGGAAAGTGAAGCCGAAAAGGGGCTTAGCATGCAGCCCAGGGGTTTCTTTGACTGTCCTAAGCCCACAGGGACTTTGCCGTCCTCAGCTCATGAGACTTGAGATGGGTAGCTTGATTTGCTGAGGAAATGCGGGATGACAGATTCAACTCTGGAGTCAAACATAGCCCGGAACTATCGCCTTAAACTGAGTTTTAAGCCTGGTGCCGATAAAAAGAAAGAAATTAGCCTTAGATCGGGCAAGCCGTTTGACGGGGGAAAATGAGACCCCCTAGGCCAGCTAGGTGGTCGCTGGATGCTGTGCAGACATCAGCAGCTGTTCATTTCATGCCCTCACGTCTCCTCGTTAGTATAGTGGTCAGTATCCCCGCCTGTCACGCGGGAGACGGGGTTCAATTCCCCGACGGGGAGGTTAAACCTTTTCTGGATTTTTTTTAGTTCTTGACAAATATTCTTGAAGATTAGGCTGAGTCAAGTAGGGAATGGGTGCCAAGAACTGACTCTTTAAGAAAAAAGCACCGGCAACGCTAGTCATCGTACAATATTTGTGCACAATTGCTTACATTAGGCGGCCGGTCCACTTTATTGAGTCCCCCTCAGCACCATTTAGTGCTCCTGTTGTCTGCGAAGTCCAAATTGTAACCCTGAATCAGTTCCTCTTCTGACCCTTTGTATCATGTTACATGACGAGTAATGATCACCTGTTAGCTTTATCCCTAATTATAACTCTCACTCTTTCCCTGCATCTAACCCTAGCTCTAATCCCATCATTAACCTCGGTCCGGGCACACGCGTGAACCCTTACTCTCATCTCAGCCTCTCCTGGTGATACATCACACCTGGGATCGTTTGCTCCCTGTGGGCTGTGGGAAATTTGCTACCAGCACGCCCTGGAAGTGGGGCTCATTCCGCTGCAACGGGAGGTCTCCCCAGGACGCGTCACAGCTCAACGCAAGAGCTCCTGGGTTTCGAAGGCTCTTGCAGCAAGCCTTCACAAAGCAGCAGGGAGCGCCGTTCCAGATGGGAAACTTGAGACTGGATGTCCAGAAAAGCAAGACGTCAGAAGCGAAACCTTTTTCCTGCAGGGTGTGGCATACCATCCGCTTGCTCATTGCGACAGAGGTGGCACTAATGAAGGAAGAGGTCAACGTTACGTTCTTCTTTAAAATGCAAGGCCAGGAAAAGTGGCAGCGGTGGGATTTGAACCCACGCCTCCGAAGAGACTGGAGCCTTAATCCAGCGCCTTAGACCGCTCGGCCACGCTACCTCCCTGCTAGTCGCCGAAAGCGGAACTTGACCCGTTGCCCGGCCCGCTTTAGTGCTTTGCCTTTTCTCCTTGGAAAGTCTGGAGACAGGCAGTGGAAGGGCAGGCAAACTGTCAGGTGCGCAGAGGAGGGGAGACCATGAGGCAAGGTGGGAGATGGGGGCAAGAAGTGAGAAAAAAACTAATCGCAAGCTAGGGCAGGATTCGGAAAGTGAAGCCGAAAAGGGGCTTAGCATGCAGCCCAGGGGTTTCTTTGACTGTCCTAAGCCCACAGGGACTTTGCCGTCCTCAGCTCATGAGACTTGAGATGGGTAGCTTGATTTGCTGAGGAAATGCGGGATGACAGATTCAACTCTGGAGTCAAACATAGCCCGGAACTATCGCCTTAAACTGAGTTTTAAGCCTGGTGCCGATAAAAAGAAAGAAATTAGCCTTAGATCGGGCAAGCCGTTTGACGGGGGAAAATGAGACCCCCTAGGCCAGCTAGGTGGTCGCTGGATGCTGTGCAGACATCAGCAGCTGTTCATTTCATGCCCTCACGTCTCCTCGTTAGTATAGTGGTCAGTATCCCCGCCTGTCACGCGGGAGACCGGGGTTCAATTCCCCGACGGGGAGGTTAAACTTTTTCTGGATTTTTTTTAGTTCTTGACAAATATTCTTGAAGATTAGGCTGAGTCAAGTAGGGAATGGGTGCCAAGAACTGACTCTTTAAGAAAAAAGCACCGGCAACGCTAGTCATCGTACAATATTTGTGCACAATTGCTTACATTAGGCGGCCGGTCCACTTTATTGAGTCCCCCTCAGCACCATTTAGTGCTCCTGTTGTCTGCGAAGTCCAAATTGTAACCCTGAATCAGTTCCTCTTCTGACCCTTTGTATCATGTTACATGACGAGTAATGATCACCTGTTAGCTTTATCCCTAATTATAACTCTCACTCTTTCCCTGCATCTAACCCTAGCTCTAATCCCATCATTAACCTCGGTCCGGGCACACGCGTGAACCCTTACTCTCATCTCAGCCTCTCCTGGTGATACATCACACCTGGGATCGTTTGCTCCCTGTGGGCTGTGGGAAATTTGCTACCAGCACGCCCTGGAAGTGGGGCTCATTCCGCTGCAACGGGAGGTCTTCCCAGGACGCGTCACAGCTCAACGCAAGAGCTCCTGGGTTTCGAAGGCTCTTGCAGCAAGCCTTCACAAAGCAGCAGGGAGCGCCGTTCCAGATGGGAAACTTGAGACTGGATGTCCAGAAAAGCAAGACGTCAGAAGCGAAACCTTTTTCCTGCAGGGTGTGGCATACCATCCGCTTGCTCATTGCGACAGAGGTGGCACTAATGAAGGAAGAGGTCAACGTTACGTTCTTCTTTAAAATGCAAGGCCAGGAAAGGTGGCAGCGGTGGGATTTGAACCCACGCCTCCGAAGAGACTGGAGCCTTAATCCAGCGCCTTAGACCGCTCGGCCACGCTACCTCCCTGCTAGTCGCCGAAAGCGGAACTTGACCCGTTGCCCGGCCCGCTTTAGTGCTTTGCCTTTTCTCCTTGGAAAGTCTGGAGACAGGCAGTGGAAGGGCAGGCAAACTGTCAGGTGCGCAGAGGAGGGGAGACCATGAGGCAAGGTGGGAGATGGGGGCAAGAAGTGAGAAAAAAACTAATCGCAAGCTAGGGCAGGATTCGGAAAGTGAAGCCGAAAAGGGGCTTAGCATGCAGCCCAGGGGTTTCTTTGACTGTCCTAAGCCCACAGGGACTTTGCCGTCCTCAGCTCATGAGACTTGAGATGGGTAGCTTGATTTGCTGAGGAAATGCGGGATGACAGATTCAACTCTGGAGTCAAACATAGCCCGGAACTATCGCCTTAAACTGAGTTTTAAGCCTGGTGCCGATAAAAAGAAAGAAATTAGCCTTAGATCGGGCAAGCCGTTTGACGGGGGAAAATGAGACCCCCCTAGGCCAGCTAGGTGGTCGCTGGATGCTGTGCAGACATCAGCAGCTGTTCATTTCATGCCCTCACGTCTCCTCGTTAGTATAGTGGTCAGTATCCCCGCCTGTCACGCGGGAGACCGTCCCCGACGGGGAGGTTAAACCGTTTCTGGATTTTTTTTAGTTCTTGACAAATATTCTTGAAGATTAGGCTGAGTCAAGTAGGGAATGGGTGCCAAGAACTGACTCTTTAAGAAAAAAGCACCGGCAACGCTAGTCATCGTACAATATTTGTGCACAATTGCTTACATTAGGCGGCCGGTCCACTTTATTGAGTCCCCCTCAGCACCATTTAGTGCTCCTGTTGTCTGCGAAGTCCAAATTGTAACCCTGAATCAGTTCCTCTTCTGACCCTTTGTATCATGTTACATGACGAGTAATGATCACCTGTTAGCTTTATCCCTAATTATAACTCTCACTCTTTCCCTGCATCTAACCCTAGCTCTAATCCCATCATTAACCTCGGTCCGGGCACACGCGTGAACCCTTACTCTCATCTCAGCCTCTCCTGGTGATACATCACACCTGGGATCGTTTGCTCCCTGTGGGCTGTGGGAAATTTGCTACCAGCACGCCCTGGAAGTGGGGCTCATTCCGCTGCAACGGGAGGTCTTCCCAGGACGCGTCACAGCTCAACGCAAGAGCTCCTGGGTTTCGAAGGCTCTTGCAGCAAGCCTTCACAAAGCAGCAGGGAGCGCCGTTCCAGATGGGAAACTTGAGACTGGATGTCCAGAAAAGCAAGACGTCAGAAGCGAAACCTTTTTCCTGCAGGGTGTGGCATACCATCCGCTTGCTCATTGCGACAGAGGTGGCACTAATGAAGGAAGAGGTCAACGTTACGTTCTTCTTTAAAATGCAAGGCCAGGAAAAGTGGCAGCGGTGGGATTTGAACCCACGCCTCCGAAGAGACTGGAGCCTTAATCCAGCGCCTTAGACCGCTCGGCCACGCTACCTCCCTGCTAGTCGCCGAAAGCGGAACTTGACCCGTTGCCCGGCCCGCTTTAGTGCTTTGCCTTTTCTCCTTGGAAAGTCTGGAGACAGGCAGTGGAAGGGCAGGCAAACTGTCAGGTGCGCAGAGGAGGGGAGACCATGAGGCAAGGTGGGAGATGGGGGCAAGAAGTGAGAAAAAAACTAATCGCAAGCTAGGGCAGGATTCGGAAAGTGAAGCCGAAAAGGGGCTTAGCATGCAGCCCAGGGGTTTCTTTGACTGTCCTAAGCCCACAGGGACTTTGCCGTCCTCAGCTCATGAGACTTGAGATGGGTAGCTTGATTTGCTGAGGAAATGCGGGATGACAGATTCAACTCTGGAGTCAAACATAGCCCGGAACTATCGCCTTAAACTGAGTTTTAAGCCTGGTGCCGATAAAAAGAAAGAAATTAGCCTTAGATCGGGCAAGCCGTTTGACGGGGGAAAATGAGACCCCCTAGGCCAGCTAGGTGGTCGCTGGATGCTGTGCAGACATCAGCAGCTGTTCATTTCATGCCCTCACGTCTCCTCGTTAGTATAGTGGTCAGTATCCCCGCCTGTCACGCGGGAGACCGGGGTTCAATTCCCCGACGGGGAGGTTAAACCTTTTCTGGATTTTTTTTAGTTCTTGACAAATATTCTTGAAGATTAGGCTGAGTCAAGTAGGGAATGGGTGCCAAGAACTGACTCTTTAAGAAAAAAGCACCGGCAACGCTAGTCATCGTACAATATTTGTGCACAATTGCTTACATTAGGCGGCCGGTCCACTTTATTGAGTCCCCCTCAGCACCATTTAGTGCTCCTGTTGTCTGCGAAGTCCAAATTGTAACCCTGAATCAGTTCCTCTTCTGACCCTTTGTATCATGTTACATGACGAGTAATGATCACCTGTTAGCTTTATCCCTAATTATAACTCTCACTCTTTCCCTGCATCTAACCCTAGCTCTAATCCCATCATTAACCTCGGTCCGGGCACACGCGTGAACCCTTACTCTCATCTCAGCCTCTCCTGGTGATACATCACACCTGGGATCGTTTGCTCCCTGTGGGCTGTGGGAAATTTGCTACCAGCACGCCCTGGAAGTGGGGCTCATTCCGCTGCAACGGGAGGTCTTCCCAGGACGCGTCACAGCTCAACGCAAGAGCTCCTGGGTTTCGAAGGCTCTTGCAGCAAGCCTTCACAAAGCAGCAGGGAGCGCCGTTCCAGATGGGAAACTTGAGACTGGATGTCCAGAAAAGCAAGACGTCAGAAGCGAAACCTTTTTCCTGCAGGGTGTGGCATACCATCCTCTTGCTCATTGCGACAGAGGTGGCACTAATGAAGGAAGAGGTCAACGTTACGTTCTTCTTTAAAATGCAAGGCCAGGAAAAGTGGCAGCGGTGGGATTTGAACCCACGCCTCCGAAGAGACTGGAGCCTTAATCCAGCGCCTTAGACCGCTCGGCCACGCTACCTCCCTGCTAGTCGCCGAAAGCGGAACTTGACCCGTTGCCCGGCCCGCTTTAGTGCTTTGCCTTTTCTCCTTGGAAAGTCTGGAGACAGGCAGTGGAAGGGCAGGCAAACTGTCAGGTGCGCAGAGGAGGGGAGACCATGAGGCAAGGTGGGAGATGGGGGCAAGAAGTGAGAAAAAAACTAATCGCAAGCTAGGGCAGGATTCGGAAAGTGAAGCCGAAAAGGGGCTTAGCATGCAGCCCAGGGGTTTCTTTGACTGTCCTAAGCCCACAGGGACTTTGCCGTCCTCAGCTCATGAGACTTGAGATGGGTAGCTTGATTTGCTGAGGAAATGCGGGATGACAGATTCAACTCTGGAGTCAAACATAGCCCGGAACTATCGCCTTAAACTGAGTTTTAAGCCTGGTGCCGATAAAAAGAAAGAAATTAGCCTTAGATCGGGCAAGCCGTTTGACGGGGGAAAATGAGACCCCCTAGGCCAGCTAGGTGGTCGCTGGATGCTGTGCAGACATCAGCAGCTGTTCATTTCATGCCCTCACGTCTCCTCGTTAGTATAGTGGTCAGTATCCCCGCCTGTCACGCGGGAGACCGGGGTTCAATTCCCCGACGGGGAGGTTAAACCTTTTCTGGATTTTTTTTAGTTCTTGACAAATATTCTTGAAGATTAGGCTGAGTCAAGTAGGGAATGGGTGCCAAGAACTGACTCTTTAAGAAAAAAGCACCGGCAACGCTAGTCATCGTACAATATTTGTGCACAATTGCTTACATTAGGCGGCCGGTCCACTTTATTGAGTCCCCCTCAGCACCATTTAGTGCTCCTGTTGTCTGCGAAGTCCAAATTGTAACCCTGAATCAGTTCCTCTTCTGACCCTTTGTATCATGTTACATGACGAGTAATGATCACCTGTTAGCTTTATCCCTAATTATAACTCTCACTCTTTCCCTGCATCTAACCCTAGCTCTAATCCCATCATTAACCTCGGTCCGGGCACACGCGTGAACCCTTACTCTCATCTCAGCCTCTCCTGGTGATACATCACACCTGGGATCGTTTGCTCCCTGTGGGCTGTGGGAAATTTGCTACCAGCACGCCCTGGAAGTGGGGCTCATTCCGCTGCAACGGGAGGTCTTCCCAGGACGCGTCACAGCTCAACGCAAGAGCTCCTGGGTTTCGAAGGCTCTTGCAGCAAGCCTTCACAAAGCAGCAGGGAGCGCCGTTCCAGATGGGAAACTTGAGACTGGATGTCCAGAAAAGCAAGACGTCAGAAGCGAAACCTTTTTCCTGCAGGGTGTGGCATACCATCCGCTTGCTCATTGCGACAGAGGTGGCACTAATGAAGGAAGAGGTCAACGTTACGTTCTTCTTTAAAATGCAAGGCCAGGAAAAGTGGCAGCGGTGGGATTTGAACCCACGCCTCCGAAGAGACTGGAGCCTTAATCCAGCGCCTTAGACCGCTCGGCCACGCTACCTCCCTGCTAGTCGCCGAAAGCGGAACTTGACCCGTTGCCCGGCCCGCTTTAGTGCTTTGCCTTTTCTCCTTGGAAAGTCTGGAGACAGGCAGTGGAAGGGCAGGCAAACTGTCAGGTGCGCAGAGGAGGGGAGACCATGAGGCAAGGTGGGAGATGGGGGCAAGAAGTGAGAAAAAAACTAATCGCAAGCTAGGGCAGGATTCGGAAAGTGAAGCCGAAAAGGGGCTTAGCATGCAGCCCAGGGGTTTCTTTGACTGTCCTAAGCCCACAGGGACTTTGCCGTCCTCAGCTCATGAGACTTGAGATGGGTAGCTTGATTTGCTGAGGAAATGCGGGATGACAGATTCAACTCTGGAGTCAAACATAGCCCGGAACTATCGCCTTAAACTGAGTTTTAAGCCTGGTGCCGATAAAAAGAAAGAAATTAGCCTTAGATCGGGCAAGCCGTTTGACGGGGGAAAATGAGACCCCCTAGGCCAGCTAGGTGGTCGCTGGATGCTGTGCAGACATCAGCAGCTGTTCATTTCATGCCCTCACGTCTCCTCGTTAGTATAGTGGTCAGTATCCCCGCCTGTCACGCGGGAGACCGGGGTTCAATTCCCCGACGGGGAGGTTAAACCTTTTCTGGATTTTTTTTAGTTCTTGACAAATATTCTTGAAGATTAGGCTGAGTCAAGTAGGGAATGGGTGCCAAGAACTGACTCTTTAAGAAAAAAGCACCGGCAACGCTAGTCATCGTACAATATTTGTGCACAATTGCTTACATTAGGCGGCCGGTCCACTTTATTGAGTCCCCCTCAGCACCATTTAGTGCTCCTGTTGTCTGCGAAGTCCAAATTGTAACCCTGAATCAGTTCCTCTTCTGACCCTTTGTATCATGTTACATGACGAGTAATGATCACCTGTTAGCTTTATCCCTAATTATAACTCTCACTCTTTCCCTGCATCTAACCCTAGCTCTAATCCCATCATTAACCTCGGTCCGGGCACACGCGTGAACCCTTACTCTCATCTCAGCCTCTCCTGGTGATACATCACACCTGGGATCGTTTGCTCCCTGTGGGCTGTGGGAAATTTGCTACCAGCACGCCCTGGAAGTGGGGCTCATTCCGCTGCAACGGGAGGTCTTCCCAGGACGCGTCACAGCTCAACGCAAGAGCTCCTGGGTTTCGAAGGCTCTTGCAGCAAGCCTTCACAAAGCAGCAGGGAGCGCCGTTCCAGATGGGAAACTTGAGACTGGATGTCCAGAAAAGCAAGACGTCAGAAGCGAAACCTTTTTCCTGCAGGGTGTGGCATACCATCCGCTTGCTCATTGCGACAGAGGTGGCACTAATGAAGGAAGAGGTCAACGTTACGTTCTTCTTTAAAATGCAAGGCCAGGAAAAGTGGCAGCGGTGGGATTTGAACCCACGCCTCCGAAGAGACTGGAGCCTTAATCCAGCGCCTTAGACCGCTCGGCCACGCTACCTCCCTGCTAGTCGCCGAAAGCGGAACTTGACCCGTTGCCCGGCCCGCTTTAGTGCTTTGCCTTTTCTCCTTGGAAAGTCTGGAGACAGGCAGTGGAAGGGCCGGCAAACTGTCAGGTGCGCAGAGGAGGGGAGACCATGAGGCAAGGTGGGAGATGGGGGCAAGAAGTGAGAAAAAAACTAATCGCAAGCTAGGGCAGGATTCGGAAAGTGAAGCCGAAAAGGGGCTTAGCATGCAGCCCAGGGGTTTCTTTGACTGTCCTAAGCCCACAGGGACTTTGCCGTCCTCAGCTCATGAGACTTGAGATGGGTAGCTTGATTTGCTGAGGAAATGCGGGATGACAGATTCAACTCTGGAGTCAAACATAGCCCGGAACTATCGCCTTAAACTGAGTTTTAAGCCTGGTGCCGATAAAAAGAAAGAAATTAGCCTTAGATCGGGCAAGCCGTTTGACGGGGGAAAATGAGACCCCCTAGGCCAGCTAGGTGGTCGCTGGATGCTGTGCAGACATCAGCAGCTGTTCATTTCATGCCCTCACGTCTCCTCGTTAGTATAGTGGTCAGTATCCCCGCCTGTCACGCGGGAGACCGGGGTTCAATTCCCCGACGGGGAGGTTAAACCTTTTCTGGATTTTTTTTAGTTCTTGACAAATATTCTTGAAGATTAGGCTGAGTCAAGTAGGGAATGGGTGCCAAGAACTGACTCTTTAAGAAAAAAGCACCGGCAACGCTAGTCATCGTACAATATTTGTGCACAATTGCTTACATTAGGCGGCCGGTCCACTTTATTGAGTCCCCCTCAGCACCATTTAGTGCTCCTGTTGTCTGCGAAGTCCAAATTGTAACCCTGAATCAGTTCCTCTTCTGACCCTTTGTATCATGTTACATGACGAGTAATGATCACCTGTTAGCTTTATCCCTAATTATAACTCTCACTCTTTCCCTGCATCTAACCCTAGCTCTAATCCCATCATTAACCTCGGTCCGGGCACACGCGTGAACCCTTACTCTCATCTCAGCCTCTCCTGGTGATACATCACACCTGGGATCGTTTGCTCCCTGTGGGCTGTGGGAAATTTGCTACCAGCACGCCCTGGAAGTGGGGCTCATTCCGCTGCAACGGGAGGTCTTCCCAGGACGCGTCACAGCTCAACGCAAGAGCTCCTGGGTTTCGAAGGCTCTTGCAGCAAGCCTTCACAAAGCAGCAGGGAGCGCCGTTCCAGATGGGAAACTTGAGACTGGATGTCCAGAAAAGCAAGACGTCAGAAGCGAAACCTTTTTCCTGCAGGGTGTGGCATACCATCCGCTTGCTCATTGCGACAGAGGTGGCACTAATGAAGGAAGAGGTCAACGTTACGTTCTTCTTTAAAATGCAAGGCCAGGAAAAGTGGCAGCGGTGGGATTTGAACCCACGCCTCCGAAGAGACTGGAGCCTTAATCCAGCGCCTTAGACCGCTCGGCCACGCTACCTCCCTGCTAGTCGCCGAAAGCGGAACTTGACCCGTTGCCCGGCCCGCTTTAGTGCTTTGCCTTTTCTCCTTGGAAAGTCTGGAGACAGGCAGTGGAAGGGCAGGCAAACTGTCAGGTGCGCAGAGGAGGGGAGACCATGAGGCAAGGTGGGAGATGGGGGCAAGAAGTGAGAAAAAAACTAATCGCAAGCTAGGGCAGGATTCGGAAAGTGAAGCCGAAAAGGGGCTTAGCATGCAGCCCAGGGGTTTCTTTGACTGTCCTAAGCCCACAGGGACTTTGCCGTCCTCAGCTCATGAGACTTGAGATGGGTAGCTTGATTTGCTGAGGAAATGCGGGATGACAGATTCAACTCTGGAGTCAAACATAGCCCGGAACTATCGCCTTAAACTGAGTTTTAAGCCTGGTGCCGATAAAAAGAAAGAAATTAGCCTTAGATCGGGCAAGCCGTTTGACGGGGGAAAATGAGACCCCCTAGGCCAGCTAGGTGGTCGCTGGATGCTGTGCAGACATCAGCAGCTGTTCATTTCATGCCCTCACGTCTCCTCGTTAGTATAGTGGTCAGTATCCCCGCCTGTCACGCGGGAGACCGGGGTTCAATTCCCCGACGGGGAGGTTAAACCTTTTCTGGATTTTTTTTAGTTCTTGACAAATATTCTTGAAGATTAGGCTGAGTCAAGTAGGGAATGGGTGCCAAGAACTGACTCTTTAAGAAAAAAGCACCGGCAACGCTAGTCATCGTACAATATTTGTGCACAATTGCTTACATTAGGCGGCCGGTCCACTTTATTGAGTCCCCCTCAGCACCATTTAGTGCTCCTGTTGTCTGCGAAGTCCAAATTGTAACCCTGAATCAGTTCCTCTTCTGACCCTTTGTATCATGTTACATGACGAGTAATGATCACCTGTTAGCTTTATCCCTAATTATAACTCTCACTCTTTCCCTGCATCTAACCCTAGCTCTAATCCCATCATTAACCTCGGTCCGGGCACACGCGTGAACCCTTACTCTCATCTCAGCCTCTCCTGGTGATACATCACACCTGGGATCGTTTGCTCCCTGTGGGCTGTGGGAAATTTGCTACCAGCACGCCCTGGAAGTGGGGCTCATTCCGCTGCAACGGGAGGTCTCCCCAGGACGCGTCACAGCTCAACGCAAGAGCTCCTGGGTTTCGAAGGCTCTTGCAGCAAGCCTTCACAAAGCAGCAGGGAGCGCCGTTCCAGATGGGAAACTTGAGACTGGATGTCCAGAAAAGCAAGACGTCAGAAGCGAAACCTTTTTCCTGCAGGGTGTGGCATACCATCCGCTTGCTCATTGCGACAGAGGTGGCACTAATGAAGGAAGAGGTCAACGTTACGTTCTTCTTTAAAATGCAAGGCCAGGAAAAGTGGCAGCGGTGGGATTTGAACCCACGCCTCCGAAGAGACTGGAGCCTTAATCCAGCGCCTTAGACCGCTCGGCCACGCTACCTCCCTGCTAGTCGCCGAAAGCGGAACTTGACCCGTTGCCCGGCCCGCTTTAGTGCTTTGCCTTTTCTCCTTGGAAAGTCTGGAGACAGGCAGTGGAAGGGCAGGCAAACTGTCAGGTGCGCAGAGGAGGGGAGACCATGAGGCAAGGTGGGAGATGGGGGCAAGAAGTGAGAAAAAAACTAATCGCAAGCTAGGGCAGGATTCGGAAAGTGAAGCCGAAAAGGGGCTTAGCATGCAGCCCAGGGGTTTCTTTGACTGTCCTAAGCCCACAGGGACTTTGCCGTCCTCAGCTCATGAGACTTGAGATGGGTAGCTTGATTTGCTGAGGAAATGCGGGATGACAGATTCAACTCTGGAGTCAAACATAGCCCGGAACTATCGCCTTAAACTGAGTTTTAAGCCTGGTGCCGATAAAAAGAAAGAAATTAGCCTTAGATCGGGCAAGCCGTTTGACGGGGGAAAATGAGACCCCCTAGGCCAGCTAGGTGGTCGCTGGATGCTGTGCAGACATCAGCAGCTGTTCATTTCATGCCCTCACGTCTCCTCGTTAGTATAGTGGTCAGTATCCCCGCCTGTCACGCGGGAGACCGGGGTTCAATTCCCCGACGGGGAGGTTAAACCTTTTCTGGATTTTTTTTAGTTCTTGACAAATATTCTTGAAGATTAGGCTGAGTCAAGTAGGGAATGGGTGCCAAGAACTGACTCTTTAAGAAAAAAGCACCGGCAACGCTAGTCATCGTACAATATTTGTGCACAATTGCTTACATTAGGCGGCCGGTCCACTTTATTGAGTCCCCCTCAGCACCATTTAGTGCTCCTGTTGTCTGCGAAGTCCAAATTGTAACCCTGAATCAGTTCCTCTTCTGACCCTTTGTATCATGTTACATGACGAGTAATGATCACCTGTTAGCTTTATCCCTAATTATAACTCTCACTCTTTCCCTGCATCTAACCCTAGCTCTAATCCCATCATTAACCTCGGTCCGGGCACACGCGTGAACCCTTACTCTCATCTCAGCCTCTCCTGGTGATACATCACACCTGGGATCGTTTGCTCCCTGTGGGCTGTGGGAAATTTGCTACCAGCACGCCCTGGAAGTGGGGCTCATTCCGCTGCAACGGGAGGTCTCCCCAGGACGCGTCACAGCTCAACGCAAGAGCTCCTGGGTTTCGAAGGCTCTTGCAGCAAGCCTTCACAAAGCAGCAGGGAGCGCCGTTCCAGATGGGAAACTTGAGACTGGATGTCCAGAAAAGCAAGACGTCAGAAGCGAAACCTTTTTCCTGCAGGGTGTGGCATACCATCCGCTTGCTCATTGCGACAGAGGTGGCACTAATGAAGGAAGAGGTCAACGTTACGTTCTTCTTTAAAATGCAAGGCCAGGAAAGGTGGCAGCGGTGGGATTTGAACCCACGCCTCCGAAGAGACTGGAGCCTTAATCCAGCGCCTTAGACCGCTCGGCCACGCTACCTCCCTGCTAGTCGCCGAAAGCGGAACTTGACCCGTTGCCCGGCCCGCTTTAGTGCTTTGCCTTTTCTCCTTGGAAAGTCTGGAGACAGGCAGTGGAAGGGCAGGCAAACTGTCAGGTGCGCAGAGGAGGGGAGACCATGAGGCAAGGTGGGAGATGGGGGCAAGAAGTGAGAAAAAAACTAATCGCAAGCTAGGGCAGGATTCGGAAAGTGAAGCCGAAAAGGGGCTTAGCATGCAGCCCAGGGGTTTCTTTGACTGTCCTAAGCCCACAGGGACTTTGCCGTCCTCAGCTCATGAGACTTGAGATGGGTAGCTTGATTTGCTGAGGAAATGCGGGATGACAGATTCAACTCTGGAGTCAAACATAGCCCGGAACTATCGCCTTAAACTGAGTTTTAAGCCTGGTGCCGATAAAAAGAAAGAAATTAGCCTTAGATCGGGCAAGCCGTTTGACGGGGGAAAATGAGACCCCCTAGGCCAGCTAGGTGGTCGCTGGATGCTGTGCAGACATCAGCAGCTGTTCATTTCATGCCCTCACGTCTCCTCGTTAGTATAGTGGTCAGTATCCCCGCCTAATTCCCCGACGGGGAGGTTAAACCTTTTCTGGATTTTTTTTAGTTCTTGACAAATATTCTTGAAGATTAGGCTGAGTCAAGTAGGGAATGGGTGCCAAGAACTGACTCTTTAAGAAAAAAGCACCGGCAACGCTAGTCATCGTACAATATTTGTGCACAATTGCTTACATTAGGCGGCCGGTCCACTTTATTGAGTCCCCCTCAGCACCATTTAGTGCTCCTGTTGTCTGCGAAGTCCAAATTGTAACCCTGAATCAGTTCCTCTTCTGACCCTTTGTATCATGTTACATGACGAGTAATGATCACCTGTTAGCTTTATCCCTAATTATAACTCTCACTCTTTCCCTGCATCTAACCCTAGCTCTAATCCCATCATTAACCTCGGTCCGGGCACACGCGTGAACCCTTACTCTCATCTCAGCCTCTCCTGGTGATACATCACACCTGGGATCGTTTGCTCCCTGTGGGCTGTGGGAAATTTGCTACCAGCACGCCCTGGAAGTGGGGCTCATTCCGCTGCAACGGGAGGTCTTCCCAGGACGCGTCACAGCTCAACGCAAGAGCTCCTGGGTTTCGAAGGCTCTTGCAGCAAGCCTTCACAAAGCAGCAGGGAGCGCCGTTCCAGATGGGAAACTTGAGACTGGATGTCCAGAAAAGCAAGACGTCAGAAGCGAAACCTTTTTCCTGCAGGGTGTGGCATACCATCCGCTTGCTCATTGCGACAGAGGTGGCACTAATGAAGGAAGAGGTCAACGTTACGTTCTTCTTTAAAATGCAAGGCCAGGAAAAGTGGCAGCGGTGGGATTTGAACCCACGCCTCCGAAGAGACTGGAGCCTTAATCCAGCGCCTTAGACCGCTCGGCCACGCTACCTCCCTGCTAGTCGCCGAAAGCGGAACTTGACCCGTTGCCCGGCCCGCTTTAGTGCTTTGCCTTTTCTCCTTGGAAAGTCTGGAGACAGGCAGTGGAAGGGCAGGCAAACTGTCAGGTGCGCAGAGGAGGGGAGACCATGAGGCAAGGTGGGAGATGGGGGCAAGAAGTGAGAAAAAAACTAATCGCAAGCTAGGGCAGGATTCGGAAAGTGAAGCCGAAAAGGGGCTTAGCATGCAGCCCAGGGGTTTCTTTGACTGTCCTAAGCCCACAGGGACTTTGCCGTCCTCAGCTCATGAGACTTGAGATGGGTAGCTTGATTTGCTGAGGAAATGCGGGATGACAGATTCAACTCTGGAGTCAAACATAGCCCGGAACTATCGCCTTAAACTGAGTTTTAAGCCTGGTGCCGATAAAAAGAAAGAAATTAGCCTTAGATCGGGCAAGCCGTTTGACGGGGGAAAATGAGACCCCCTAGGCCAGCTAGGTGGTCGCTGGATGCTGTGCAGACATCAGCAGCTGTTCATTTCATGCCCTCACGTCTCCTCGTTAGTATAGTGGTCAGTATCCCCGCCTGTCACGCGGGAGACCGGGGTTCAATTCGGGTTCAATTCCCCGACGGGGAGGTTAAACCTTTTCTGGATTTTTTTTAGTTCTTGACAAATATTCTTGAAGATTAGGCTGAGTCAAGTAGGGAATGGGTGCCAAGAACTGACTCTTTAAGAAAAAAGCACCAGCAACGCTAGTCATCGTACAATATTTGTGCACAATTGCTTACATTAGGCGGCCGGTCCACTTTATTGAGTCCCCCTCAGCACCATTTAGTGCTCCTGTTGTCTGCGAAGTCCAAATTGTAACCCTGAATCAGTTCCTCTTCTGACCCTTTGTATCATGTTACATGACGAGTAATGATCACCTGTTAGCTTTATCCCTAATTATAACTCTCACTCTTTCCCTGCATCTAACCCTAGCTCTAATCCCATCATTAACCTCGGTCCGGGCACACGCGTGAACCCTTACTCTCATCTCAGCCTCTCCTGGTGATACATCACACCTGGGATCGTTTGCTCCCTGTGGGCTGTGGGAAATTTGCTACCAGCACACCCTGGAAGTGGGGCTCATTCCGCTGCAACGGGAGGTCTTCCCAGGACGCGTCACAGCTCAACGCAAGAGCTCCTGGGTTTCGAAGGCTCTTGCAGCAAGCCTTCACAAAGCAGCAGGGAGCGCCGTTCCAGATGGGAAACTTGAGACTGGATGTCCAGAAAAGCAAGACGTCAGAAGCGAAACCTTTTTCCTGCAGGGTGTGGCATACCATCCGCTTGCTCATTGCGACAGAGGTGGCACTAATGAAGGAAGAGGTCAACGTTACGTTCTTCTTTAAAATGCAAGGCCAGGAAAAGTGGCAGCGGTGGGATTTGAACCCACGCCTCCGAAGAGACTGGAGCCTTAATCCAGCGCCTTAGACCGCTCGGCCACGCTACCTCCCTGCTAGTCGCCGAAAGCGGAACTTGACCCGTTGCCCGGCCCGCTTTAGTGCTTTGCCTTTTCTCCTTGGAAAGTCTGGAGACAGGCAGTGGAAGGGCAGGCAAACTGTCAGGTGCGCAGAGGAGGGGAGACCATGAGGCAAGGTGGGAGATGGGGGCAAGAAGTGAGAAAAAAACTAATCGCAAGCTAGGGCAGGATTCGGAAAGTGAAGCCGAAAAGGGGCTTAGCATGCAGCCCAGGGGTTTCTTTGACTGTCCTAAGCCCACAGGGACTTTGCCGTCCTCAGCTCATGAGACTTGAGATGGGTAGCTTGATTTGCTGAGGAAATGCGGGATGACAGATTCAACTCTGGAGTCAAACATAGCCCGGAACTATCGCCTTAAACTGAGTTTTAAGCCTGGTGCCGATAAAAAGAAAGAAATTAGCCTTAGATCGGGCAAGCCGTTTGACGGGGGAAAATGAGACCCCCTAGGCCAGCTAGGTGGTCGCTGGATGCTGTGCAGACATCAGCAGCTGTTCATTTCATGCCCTCACGTCTCCTC
This sequence comes from Ambystoma mexicanum, assembly GCF_040938575.1. Classification (NCBI taxonomy): domain Eukaryota; kingdom Metazoa; phylum Chordata; class Amphibia; order Caudata; family Ambystomatidae; genus Ambystoma; species Ambystoma mexicanum. The sequence goes on from NW_027182434.1 coordinate 2,799,888, forward strand.
GTTAGTATAGTGGTCAGTATCCCCGCCTGTCACGCGGGAGACCGGGGTTCAATTCCCCGACGGGGAGGTTAAACCTTTTCTGGATTTTTTTTAGTTCTTGACAAATATTCTTGAAGATTAGGCTGAGTCAAGTAGGGAATGGGTGCCAAGAACTGACTCTTTAAGAAAAAAGCACCGGCAACGCTAGTCATCGTACAATATTTGTGCACAATTGCTTACATTAGGCGGCCGGTCCACTTTATTGAGTCCCCCTCAGCACCATTTAGTGCTCCTGTTGTCTGCGAAGTCCAAATTGTAACCCTGAATCAGTTCCTCTTCTGACCCTTTGTATCATGTTACATGACGAGTAATGATCACCTGTTAGCTTTATCCCTAATTATAACTCTCACTCTTTCCCTGCATCTAACCCTAGCTCTAATCCCATCATTAACCTCGGTCCGGGCACACGCGTGAACCCTTACTCTCATCTCAGCCTCTCCTGGTGATACATCACACCTGGGATCGTTTGCTCCCTGTGGGCTGTGGGAAATTTGCTACCAGCACGCCCTGGAAGTGGGGCTCATTCCGCTGCAACGGGAGGTCTTCCCAGGACGCGTCACAGCTCAACGCAAGAGCTCCTGGGTTTCGAAGGCTCTTGCAGCAAGCCTTCACAAAGCAGCAGGGAGCGCCGTTCCAGATGGGAAACTTGAGACTGGATGTCCAGAAAAGCAAGACGTCAGAAGCGAAACCTTTTTCCTGCAGGGTGTGGCATACCATCCTCTTGCTCATTGCGACAGAGGTGGCACTAATGAAGGAAGAGGTCAACGTTACGTTCTTCTTTAAAATGCAAGGCCAGGAAAAGTGGCAGCGGTGGGATTTGAACCCACGCCTCCGAAGAGACTGGAGCCTTAATCCAGCGCCTTAGACCGCTCGGCCACGCTACCTCCCTGCTAGTCGCCGAAAGCGGAACTTGACCCGTTGCCCGGCCCGCTTTAGTGCTTTGCCTTTTCTCCTTGGAAAGTCTGGAGACAGGCAGTGGAAGGGCAGGCAAACTGTCAGGTGCGCAGAGGAGGGGAGACCATGAGGCAAGGTGGGAGATGGGGGCAAGAAGTGAGAAAAAAACTAATCGCAAGCTAGGGCAGGATTCGGAAAGTGAAGCCGAAAAGGGGCTTAGCATGCAGCCCAGGGGTTTCTTTGACTGTCCTAAGCCCACAGGGACTTTGCCGTCCTCAGCTCATGAGACTTGAGATGGGTAGCTTGATTTGCTGAGGAAATGCGGGATGACAGATTCAACTCTGGAGTCAAACATAGCCCGGAACTATCGCCTTAAACTGAGTTTTAAGCCTGGTGCCGATAAAAAGAAAGAAATTAGCCTTAGATCGGGCAAGCCGTTTGACGGGGGAAAATGAGACCCCCTAGGCCAGCTAGGTGGTCGCTGGATGCTGTGCAGACATCAGCAGCTGTTCATTTCATGCCCTCACGTCTCCTCGTTAGTATAGTGGTCAGTATCCCCGCCTGTCACGCGGGAGACCGGGGTTCAATTCCCCGACGGGGAGGTTAAACCTTTTCTGGATTTTTTTTAGTTCTTGACAAATATTCTTGAAGATTAGGCTGAGTCAAGTAGGGAATGGGTGCCAAGAACTGACTCTTTAAGAAAAAAGCACCGGCAACGCTAGTCATCGTACAATATTTGTGCACAATTGCTTACATTAGGCGGCCGGTCCACTTTATTGAGTCCCCCTCAGCACCATTTAGTGCTCCTGTTGTCTGCGAAGTCCAAATTGTAACCCTGAATCAGTTCCTCTTCTGACCCTTTGTATCATGTTACATGACGAGTAATGATCACCTGTTAGCTTTATCCCTAATTATAACTCTCACTCTTTCCCTGCATCTAACCCTAGCTCTAATCCCATCATTAACCTCGGTCCGGGCACACGCGTGAACCCTTACTCTCATCTCAGCCTCTCCTGGTGATACATCACACCTGGGATCGTTTGCTCCCTGTGGGCTGTGGGAAATTTGCTACCAGCACGCCCTGGAAGTGGGGCTCATTCCGCTGCAACGGGAGGTCTTCCCAGGACGCGTCACAGCTCAACGCAAGAGCTCCTGGGTTTCGAAGGCTCTTGCAGCAAGCCTTCACAAAGCAGCAGGGAGCGCCGTTCCAGATGGGAAACTTGAGACTGGATGTCCAGAAAAGCAAGACGTCAGAAGCGAAACCTTTTTCCTGCAGGGTGTGGCATACCATCCGCTTGCTCATTGCGACAGAGGTGGCACTAATGAAGGAAGAGGTCAACGTTACGTTCTTCTTTAAAATGCAAGGCCAGGAAAAGTGGCAGCGGTGGGATTTGAACCCACGCCTCCGAAGAGACTGGAGCCTTAATCCAGCGCCTTAGACCGCTCGGCCACGCTACCTCCCTGCTAGTCGCCGAAAGCGGAACTTGACCCGTTGCCCGGCCCGCTTTAGTGCTTTGCCTTTTCTCCTTGGAAAGTCTGGAGACAGGCAGTGGAAGGGCAGGCAAACTGTCAGGTGCGCAGAGGAGGGGAGACCATGAGGCAAGGTGGGAGATGGGGGCAAGAAGTGAGAAAAAAACTAATCGCAAGCTAGGGCAGGATTCGGAAAGTGAAGCCGAAAAGGGGCTTAGCATGCAGCCCAGGGGTTTCTTTGACTGTCCTAAGCCCACAGGGACTTTGCCGTCCTCAGCTCATGAGACTTGAGATGGGTAGCTTGATTTGCTGAGGAAATGCGGGATGACAGATTCAACTCTGGAGTCAAACATAGCCCGGAACTATCGCCTTAAACTGAGTTTTAAGCCTGGTGCCGATAAAAAGAAAGAAATTAGCCTTAGATCGGGCAAGCCGTTTGACGGGGGAAAATGAGACCCCCTAGGCCAGCTAGGTGGTCGCTGGATGCTGTGCAGACATCAGCAGCTGTTCATTTCATGCCCTCACGTCTCCTCGTTAGTATAGTGGTCAGTATCCCCGCCTGTCACGCGGGAGACCGGGGTTCAATTCCCCGACGGGGAGGTTAAACCTTTTCTGGATTTTTTTTAGTTCTTGACAAATATTCTTGAAGATTAGGCTGAGTCAAGTAGGGAATGGGTGCCAAGAACTGACTCTTTAAGAAAAAAGCACCGGCAACGCTAGTCATCGTACAATATTTGTGCACAATTGCTTACATTAGGCGGCCGGTCCACTTTATTGAGTCCCCCTCAGCACCATTTAGTGCTCCTGTTGTCTGCGAAGTCCAAATTGTAACCCTGAATCAGTTCCTCTTCTGACCCTTTGTATCATGTTACATGACGAGTAATGATCACCTGTTAGCTTTATCCCTAATTATAACTCTCACTCTTTCCCTGCATCTAACCCTAGCTCTAATCCCATCATTAACCTCGGTCCGGGCACACGCGTGAACCCTTACTCTCATCTCAGCCTCTCCTGGTGATACATCACACCTGGGATCGTTTGCTCCCTGTGGGCTGTGGGAAATTTGCTACCAGCACGCCCTGGAAGTGGGGCTCATTCCGCTGCAACGGGAGGTCTTCCCAGGACGCGTCACAGCTCAACGCAAGAGCTCCTGGGTTTCGAAGGCTCTTGCAGCAAGCCTTCACAAAGCAGCAGGGAGCGCCGTTCCAGATGGGAAACTTGAGACTGGATGTCCAGAAAAGCAAGACGTCAGAAGCGAAACCTTTTTCCTGCAGGGTGTGGCATACCATCCGCTTGCTCATTGCGACAGAGGTGGCACTAATGAAGGAAGAGGTCAACGTTACGTTCTTCTTTAAAATGCAAGGCCAGGAAAAGTGGCAGCGGTGGGATTTGAACCCACGCCTCCGAAGAGACTGGAGCCTTAATCCAGCGCCTTAGACCGCTCGGCCACGCTACCTCCCTGCTAGTCGCCGAAAGCGGAACTTGACCCGTTGCCCGGCCCGCTTTAGTGCTTTGCCTTTTCTCCTTGGAAAGTCTGGAGACAGGCAGTGGAAGGGCAGGCAAACTGTCAGGTGCGCAGAGGAGGGGAGACCATGAGGCAAGGTGGGAGATGGGGGCAAGAAGTGAGAAAAAAACTAATCGCAAGCTAGGGCAGGATTCGGAAAGTGAAGCCGAAAAGGGGCTTAGCATGCAGCCCAGGGGTTTCTTTGACTGTCCTAAGCCCACAGGGACTTTGCCGTCCTCAGCTCATGAGACTTGAGATGGGTAGCTTGATTTGCTGAGGAAATGCGGGATGACAGATTCAACTCTGGAGTCAAACATAGCCCGGAACTATCGCCTTAAACTGAGTTTTAAGCCTGGTGCCGATAAAAAGAAAGAAATTAGCCTTAGATCGGGCAAGCCGTTTGACGGGGGAAAATGAGACCCCCTAGGCCAGCTAGGTGGTCGCTGGATGCTGTGCAGACATCAGCAGCTGTTCATTTCATGCCCTCACGTCTCCTCGTTAGTATAGTGGTCAGTATCCCCGCCTGTCACGCGGGAGACCGGGGTTCAATTCCCCGACGGGGAGGTTAAACCTTTTCTGGATTTTTTTTAGTTCTTGACAAATATTCTTGAAGATTAGGCTGAGTCAAGTAGGGAATGGGTGCCAAGAACTGACTCTTTAAGAAAAAAGCACCGGCAACGCTAGTCATCGTACAATATTTGTGCACAATTGCTTACATTAGGCGGCCGGTCCACTTTATTGAGTCCCCCTCAGCACCATTTAGTGCTCCTGTTGTCTGCGAAGTCCAAATTGTAACCCTGAATCAGTTCCTCTTCTGACCCTTTGTATCATGTTACATGACGAGTAATGATCACCTGTTAGCTTTATCCCTAATTATAACTCTCACTCTTTCCCTGCATCTAACCCTAGCTCTAATCCCATCATTAACCTCGGTCCGGGCACACGCGTGAACCCTTACTCTCATCTCAGCCTCTCCTGGTGATACATCACACCTGGGATCGTTTGCTCCCTGTGGGCTGTGGGAAATTTGCTACCAGCACGCCCTGGAAGTGGGGCTCATTCCGCTGCAACGGGAGGTCTCCCCAGGACGCGTCACAGCTCAACGCAAGAGCTCCTGGGTTTCGAAGGCTCTTGCAGCAAGCCTTCACAAAGCAGCAGGGAGCGCCGTTCCAGATGGGAAACTTGAGACTGGATGTCCAGAAAAGCAAGACGTCAGAAGCGAAACCTTTTTCCTGCAGGGTGTGGCATACCATCCGCTTGCTCATTGCGACAGAGGTGGCACTAATGAAGGAAGAGGTCAACGTTACGTTCTTCTTTAAAATGCAAGGCCAGGAAAAGTGGCAGCGGTGGGATTTGAACCCACGCCTCCGAAGAGACTGGAGCCTTAATCCAGCGCCTTAGACCGCTCGGCCACGCTACCTCCCTGCTAGTCGCCGAAAGCGGAACTTGACCCGTTGCCCGGCCCGCTTTAGTGCTTTGCCTTTTCTCCTTGGAAAGTCTGGAGACAGGCAGTGGAAGGGCAGGCAAACTGTCAGGTGCGCAGAGGAGGGGAGACCATGAGGCAAGGTGGGAGATGGGGGCAAGAAGTGAGAAAAAAACTAATCGCAAGCTAGGGCAGGATTCGGAAAGTGAAGCCGAAAAGGGGCTTAGCATGCAGCCCAGGGGTTTCTTTGACTGTCCTAAGCCCACAGGGACTTTGCCGTCCTCAGCTCATGAGACTTGAGATGGGTAGCTTGATTTGCTGAGGAAATGCGGGATGACAGATTCAACTCTGGAGTCAAACATAGCCCGGAACTATCGCCTTAAACTGAGTTTTAAGCCTGGTGCCGATAAAAAGAAAGAAATTAGCCTTAGATCGGGCAAGCCGTTTGACGGGGGAAAATGAGACCCCCCTAGGCCAGCTAGGTGGTCGCTGGATGCTGTGCAGACATCAGCAGCTGTTCATTTCATGCCCTCACGTCTCCTCGTTAGTATAGTGGTCAGTATCCCCGCCTGTCACGCGGGAGACCGGGGTTCAATTCCCCGACGGGGAGGTTAAACCTTTTCTGGATTTTTTTTAGTTCTTGACAAATATTCTTGAAGATTAGGCTGAGTCAAGTAGGGAATGGGTGCCAAGAACTGACTCTTTAAGAAAAAAGCACCGGCAACGCTAGTCATCGTACAATATTTGTGCACAATTGCTTACATTAGGCGGCCGGTCCACTTTATTGAGTCCCCCTCAGCACCATTTAGTGCTCCTGTTGTCTGCGAAGTCCAAATTGTAACCCTGAATCAGTTCCTCTTCTGACCCTTTGTATCATGTTACATGACGAGTAATGATCACCTGTTAGCTTTATCCCTAATTATAACTCTCACTCTTTCCCTGCATCTAACCCTAGCTCTAATCCCATCATTAACCTCGGTCCGGGCACACGCGTGAACCCTTACTCTCATCTCAGCCTCTCCTGGTGATACATCACACCTGGGATCGTTTGCTCCCTGTGGGCTGTGGGAAATTTGCTACCAGCACGCCCTGGAAGTGGGGCTCATTCCGCTGCAACGGGAGGTCTTCCCAGGACGCGTCACAGCTCAACGCAAGAGCTCCTGGGTTTCGAAGGCTCTTGCAGCAAGCCTTCACAAAGCAGCAGGGAGCGCCGTTCCAGATGGGAAACTTGAGACTGGATGTCCAGAAAAGCAAGACGTCAGAAGCGAAACCTTTTTCCTGCAGGGTGTGGCATACCATCCGCTTGCTCATTGCGACAGAGGTGGCACTAATGAAGGAAGAGGTCAACGTTACGTTCTTCTTTAAAATGCAAGGCCAGGAAAGGTGGCAGCGGTGGGATTTGAACCCACGCCTCCGAAGAGACTGGAGCCTTAATCCAGCGCCTTAGACCGCTCGGCCACGCTACCTCCCTGCTAGTCGCCGAAAGCGGAACTTGACCCGTTGCCCGGCCCGCTTTAGTGCTTTGCCTTTTCTCCTTGGAAAGTCTGGAGACAGGCAGTGGAAGGGCAGGCAAACTGTCAGGTGCGCAGAGGAGGGGAGACCATGAGGCAAGGTGGGAGATGGGGGCAAGAAGTGAGAAAAAAACTAATCGCAAGCTAGGGCAGGATTCGGAAAGTGAAGCCGAAAAGGGGCTTAGCATGCAGCCCAGGGGTTTCTTTGACTGTCCTAAGCCCACAGGGACTTTGCCGTCCTCAGCTCATGAGACTTGAGATGGGTAGCTTGATTTGCTGAGGAAATGCGGGATGACAGATTCAACTCTGGAGTCAAACATAGCCCGGAACTATCGCCTTAAACTGAGTTTTAAGCCTGGTGCCGATAAAAAGAAAGAAATTAGCCTTAGATCGGGCAAGCCGTTTGACGGGGGAAAATGAGACCCCCTAGGCCAGCTAGGTGGTCGCTGGATGCTGTGCAGACATCAGCAGCTGTTCATTTCATGCCCTCACGTCTCCTCGTTAGTATAGTGGTCAGTATCCCCGCCTGTCACGCGGGAGACCGGGGTTCAATTCCCCGACGGGGAGGTTAAACCTTTTCTGGATTTTTTTTAGTTCTTGACAAATATTCTTGAAGATTAGGCTGAGTCAAGTAGGGAATGGGTGCCAAGAACTGACTCTTTAAGAAAAAAGCACCGGCAACGCTAGTCATCGTACAATATTTGTGCACAATTGCTTACATTAGGCGGCCGGTCCACTTTATTGAGTCCCCCTCAGCACCATTTAGTGCTCCTGTTGTCTGCGAAGTCCAAATTGTAACCCTGAATCAGTTCCTCTTCTGACCCTTTGTATCATGTTACATGACGAGTAATGATCACCTGTTAGCTTTATCCCTAATTATAACTCTCACTCTTTCCCTGCATCTAACCCTAGCTCTAATCCCATCATTAACCTCGGTCCGGGCACACGCGTGAACCCTTACTCTCATCTCAGCCTCTCCTGGTGATACATCACACCTGGGATCGTTTGCTCCCTGTGGGCTGTGGGAAATTTGCTACCAGCACGCCCTGGAAGTGGGGCTCATTCCGCTGCAACGGGAGGTCTTCCCAGGACGCGTCACAGCTCAACGCAAGAGCTCCTGGGTTTCGAAGGCTCTTGCAGCAAGCCTTCACAAAGCAGCAGGGAGCGCCGTTCCAGATGGGAAACTTGAGACTGGATGTCCAGAAAAGCAAGACGTCAGAAGCGAAACCTTTTTCCTGCAGGGTGTGGCATACCATCCGCTTGCTCATTGCGACAGAGGTGGCACTAATGAAGGAAGAGGTCAACGTTACGTTCTTCTTTGAAATGCAAGGCCAGGAAAAGTGGCAGCGGTGGGATTTGAACCCACGCCTCTGAAGAGACTGGAGCCTTAATCCAGCGCCTTAGACCGCTCGGCCACGCTACCTCCCTGCTAGTCGCCGAAAGCGGAACTTGACCCGTTGCCCGGCCCGCTTTAGTGCTTTGCCTTTTCTCCTTGGAAAGTCTGGAGACAGGCAGTGGAAGGGCAGGCAAACTGTCAGGTGCGCAGAGGAGGGGAGACCATGAGGCAAGGTGGGAGATGGGGGCAAGAAGTGAGAAAAAAACTAATCGCAAGCTAGGGCAGGATTCGGAAAGTGAAGCCGAAAAGGGGCTTAGCATGCAGCCCAGGGGTTTCTTTGACTGTCCTAAGCCCACAGGGACTTTGCCGTCCTCAGCTCATGAGACTTGAGATGGGTAGCTTGATTTGCTGAGGAAATGCGGGATGACAGATTCAACTCTGGAGTCAAACATAGCCCGGAACTATCGCCTTAAACTGAGTTTTAAGCCTGGTGCCGATAAAAAGAAAGAAATTAGCCTTAGATCGGGCAAGCCGTTTGACGGGGGAAAATGAGACCCCCTAGGCCAGCTAGGTGGTCGCTGGATGCTGTGCAGACATCAGCAGCTGTTCATTTCATGCCCTCACGTCTCCTCGTTAGTATAGTGGTCAGTATCCCCGCCTGTCACGCGGGAGACCGGGGTTCAATTCCCCGACGGGGAGGTTAAACCTTTTCTGGATTTTTTTTAGTTCTTGACAAATATTCTTGAAGATTAGGCTGAGTCAAGTAGGGAATGGGTGCCAAGAACTGACTCTTTAAGAAAAAAGCACCGGCAACGCTAGTCATCGTACAATATTTGTGCACAATTGCTTACATTAGGCGGCCGGTCCACTTTATTGAGTCCCCCTCAGCACCATTTAGTGCTCCTGTTGTCTGCGAAGTCCAAATTGTAACCCTGAATCAGTTCCTCTTCTGACCCTTTGTATCATGTTACATGACGAGTAATGATCACCTGTTAGCTTTATCCCTAATTATAACTCTCACTCTTTCCCTGCATCTAACCCTAGCTCTAATCCCATCATTAACCTCGGTCCGGGCACACGCGTGAACCCTTACTCTCATCTCAGCCTCTCCTGGTGATACATCACACCTGGGATCGTTTGCTCCCTGTGGGCTGTGGGAAATTTGCTACCAGCACGCCCTGGAAGTGGGGCTCATTCCGCTGCAACGGGAGGTCTTCCCAGGACGCGTCACAGCTCAACGCAAGAGCTCCTGGGTTTCGAAGGCTCTTGCAGCAAGCCTTCACAAAGCAGCAGGGAGCGCCGTTCCAGATGGGAAACTTGAGACTGGATGTCCAGAAAAGCAAGACGTCAGAAGCGAAACCTTTTTCCTGCAGGGTGTGGCATACCATCCGCTTGCTCATTGCGACAGAGGTGGCACTAATGAAGGAAGAGGTCAACGTTACGTTCTTCTTTAAAATGCAAGGCCAGGAAAAGTGGCAGCGGTGGGATTTGAACCCACGCCTCCGAAGAGACTGGAGCCTTAATCCAGCGCCTTAGACCGCTCGGCCACGCTACCTCCCTGCTAGTCGCCGAAAGCGGAACTTGACCCGTTGCCCGGCCCGCTTTAGTGCTTTGCCTTTTCTCCTTGGAAAGTCTGGAGACAGGCAGTGGAAGGTCAGGCAAACTGTCAGGTGCGCAGAGGAGGGGAGACCATGAGGCAAGGTGGGAGATGGGGGCAAGAAGTGAGAAAAAAACTAATCGCAAGCTAGGGCAGGATTCGGAAAGTGAAGCCGAAAAGGGGCTTAGCATGCAGCCCAGGGGTTTCTTTGACTGTCCTAAGCCCACAGGGACTTTGCCGTCCTCAGCTCATGAGACTTGAGATGGGTAGCTTGATTTGCTGAGGAAATGCGGGATGACAGATTCAACTCTGGAGTCAAACATAGCCCGGAACTATCGCCTTAAACTGAGTTTTAAGCCTGGTGCCGATAAAAAGAAAGAAATTAGCCTTAGATCGGGCAAGCCGTTTGACGGGGGAAAATGAGACCCCCTAGGCCAGCTAGGTGGTCGCTGGATGCTGTGCAGACATCTGCAGCTGTTCATTTCATGCCCTCACGTCTCCTCGTTAGTATAGTGGTCAGTATCCCCGCCTGTCACGCGGGAGACCGGGGTTCAATTCCCCGACGGGGAGGTTAAACCTTTTCTGGATTTTTTTTAGTTCTTGACAAATATTCTTGAAGATTAGGCTGAGTCAAGTAGGGAATGGGTGCCAAGAACTGACTCTTTAAGAAAAAAGCACCGGCAACGCTAGTCATCGTACAATATTTGTGCACAATTGCTTACATTAGGCGGCCGGTCCACTTTATTGAGTCCCCCTCAGCACCATTTAGTGCTCCTGTTGTCTGCGAAGTCCAAATTGTAACCCTGAATCAGTTCCTCTTCTGACCCTTTGTATCATGTTACATGACGAGTAATGATCACCTGTTAGCTTTATCCCTAATTATAACTCTCACTCTTTCCCTGCATCTAACCCTAGCTCTAATCCCATCATTAACCTCGGTCCGGGCACACGCGTGAACCCCTACTCTCATCTCAGCCTCTCCTGGTGATACATCACACCTGGGATCGTTTGCTCCCTGTGGGCTGTGGGAAATTTGCTACCAGCACGCCCTGGAAGTGGGGCTCATTCCGCTGCAACGGGAGGTCTTCCCAGGACGCGTCACAGCTCAACGCAAGAGCTCCTGGGTTTCGAAGGCTCTTGCAGCAAGCCTTCACAAAGCAGCAGGGAGCGCCGTTCCAGATGGGAAACTTGAGACTGGATGTCCAGAAAAGCAAGACGTCAGAAGCGAAACCTTTTTCCTGCAGGGTGTGGCATACCATCCGCTTGCTCATTGCGACAGAGGTGGCACTAATGAAGGAAGAGGTCAACGTTACGTTCTTCTTTAAAATGCAAGGCCAGGAAAAGTGGCAGCGGTGGGATTTGAACCCACGCCTCCGAAGAGACTGGAGCCTTAATCCAGCGCCTTAGACCGCTCGGCCACGCTACCTCCCTGCTAGTCGCCGAAAGCGGAACTTGACCCGTTGCCCGGCCCGCTTTAGTGCTTTGCCTTTTCTCCTTGGAAAGTCTGGAGACAGGCAGTGGAAGGGCAGGCAAACTGTCAGGTGCGCAGAGGAGGGGAGACCATGAGGCAAGGTGGGAGATGGGGGCAAGAAGTGAGAAAAAAACTAATCGCAAGCTAGGGCAGGATTCGGAAAGTGAAGCCGAAAAGGGGCTTAGCATGCAGCCCAGGGGTTTCTTTGACTGTCCTAAGCCCACAGGGACTTTGCCGTCCTCAGCTCATGAGACTTGAGATGGGTAGCTTGATTTGCTGAGGAAATGCGGGATGACAGATTCAACTCTGGAGTCAAACATAGCCCGGAACTATCGCCTTAAACTGAGTTTTAAGCCTGGTGCCGATAAAAAGAAAGAAATTAGCCTTAGATCGGGCAAGCCGTTTGACGGGGGAAAATGAGACCCCCTAGGCCAGCTAGGTGGTCGCTGGATGCTGTGCAGACATCAGCAGCTGTTCATTTCATGCCCTCACGTCTCCTCGTTAGTATAGTGGTCAGTATCCCCGCCTGTCACGCGGGAGACCGGGGTTCAATTCCCCGACGGGGAGGTTAAACCTTTTCTGGATTTTTTTTAGTTCTTGACAAATATTCTTGAAGATTAGGCTGAGTCAAGTAGGGAATGGGTGCCAAGAACTGACTCTTTAAGAAAAAAGCACCGGCAACGCTAGTCATCGTACAATATTTGTGCACAATTGCTTACATTAGGCGGCCGGTCCACTTTATTGAGTCCCCCTCAGCACCATTTAGTGCTCCTGTTGTCTGCGAAGTCCAAATTGTAACCCTGAATCAGTTCCTCTTCTGACCCTTTGTATCATGTTACATGACGAGTAATGATCACCTGTTAGCTTTATCCCTAATTATAACTCTCACTCTTTCCCTGCATCTAACCCTAGCTCTAATCCCATCATTAACCTCGGTCCGGGCACACGCGTGAACCCTTACTCTCATCTCAGCCTCTCCTGGTGATACATCACACCTGGGATCGTTTGCTCCCTGTGGGCTGTGGGAAATTTGCTACCAGCACGCCCTGGAAGTGGGGCTCATTCCGCTGCAACGGGAGGTCTTCCCAGGACGCGTCACAGCTCAACGCAAGAGCTCCTGGGTTTCGAAGGCTCTTGCAGCAAGCCTTCACAAAGCAGCAGGGAGCGCCGTTCCAGATGGGAAACTTGAGACTGGATGTCCAGAAAAGCAAGACGTCAGAAGCGAAACCTTTTTCCTGCAGGGTGTGGCATACCATCCGCTTGCTCATTGCGACAGAGGTGGCACTAATGAAGGAAGAGGTCAACGTTACGTTCTTCTTTGAAATGCAAGGCCAGGAAAAGTGGCAGCGGTGGGATTTGAACCCACGCCTCTGAAGAGACTGGAGCCTTAATCCAGCGCCTTAGACCGCTCGGCCACGCTACCTCCCTGCTAGTCGCCGAAAGCGGAACTTGACCCGTTGCCCGGCCCGCTTTAGTGCTTTGCCTTTTCTCCTTGGAAAGTCTGGAGACAGGCAGTGGAAGGGCAGGCAAACTGTCAGGTGCGCAGAGGAGGGGAGACCATGAGGCAAGGTGGGAGATGGGGGCAAGAAGTGAGAAAAAAACTAATCGCAAGCTAGGGCAGGATTCGGAAAGTGAAGCCGAAAAGGGGCTTAGCATGCAGCCCAGGGGTTTCTTTGACTGTCCTAAGCCCACAGGGACTTTGCCGTCCTCAGCTCATGAGACTTGAGATGGGTAGCTTGATTTGCTGAGGAAATGCGGGATGACAGATTCAACTCTGGAGTCAAACATAGCCCGGAACTATCGCCTTAAACTGAGTTTTAAGCCTGGTGCCGATAAAAAGAAAGAAATTAGCCTTAGATCGGGCAAGCCGTTTGACGGGGGAAAATGAGACCCCCTAGGCCAGCTAGGTGGTCGCTGGATGCTGTGCAGACATCAGCAGCTGTTCATTTCATGCCCTCACGTCTCCTCGTTAGTATAGTGGTCAGTATCCCCGCCTGTCACGCGGGAGACCGGGGTTCAATTCCCCGACGGGGAGGTTAAACCTTTTCTGGATTTTTTTTAGTTCTTGACAAATATTCTTGAAGATTAGGCTGAGTCAAGTAGGGAATGGGTGCCAAGAACTGACTCTTTAAGAAAAAAGCACCGGCAACGCTAGTCATCGTACAATATTTGTGCACAATTGCTTACATTAGGCGGCCGGTCCACTTTATTGAGTCCCCCTCAGCACCATTTAGTGCTCCTGTTGTCTGCGAAGTCCAAATTGTAACCCTGAATCAGTTCCTCTTCTGACCCTTTGTATCATGTTACATGACGAGTAATGATCACCTGTTAGCTTTATCCCTAATTATAACTCTCACTCTTTCCCTGCATCTAACCCTAGCTCTAATCCCATCATTAACCTCGGTCCGGGCACACGCGTGAACCCTTACTCTCATCTCAGCCTCTCCTGGTGATACATCACACCTGGGATCGTTTGCTCCCTGTGGGCTGTGGGAAATTTGCTACCAGCACGCCCTGGAAGTGGGGCTCATTCCGCTGCAACGGGAGGTCTTCCCAGGACGCGTCACAGCTCAACGCAAGAGCTCCTGGGTTTCGAAGGCTCTTGCAGCAAGCCTTCACAAAGCAGCAGGGAGCGCCGTTCCAGATGGGAAACTTGAGACTGGATGTCCAGAAAAGCAAGACGTCAGAAGCGAAACCTTTTTCCTGCAGGGTGTGGCATACCATCCGCTTGCTCATTGCGACAGAGGTGGCACTAATGAAGGAAGAGGTCAACGTTACGTTCTTCTTTAAAATGCAAGGCCAGGAAAAGTGGCAGCGGTGGGATTTGAACCCACGCCTCCGAAGAGACTGGAGCCTTAATCCAGCGCCTTAGACCGCTCGGCCACGCTACCTCCCTGCTAGTCGCCGAAAGCGGAACTTGACCCGTTGCCCGGCCCGCTTTAGTGCTTTGCCTTTTCTCCTTGGAAAGTCTGGAGACAGGCAGTGGAAGGTCAGGCAAACTGTCAGGTGCGCAGAGGAGGGGAGACCATGAGGCAAGGTGGGAGATGGGGGCAAGAAGTGAGAAAAAAACTAATCGCAAGCTAGGGCAGGATTCGGAAAGTGAAGCCGAAAAGGGGCTTAGCATGCAGCCCAGGGGTTTCTTTGACTGTCCTAAGCCCACAGGGACTTTGCCGTCCTCAGCTCATGAGACTTGAGATGGGTAGCTTGATTTGCTGAGGAAATGCGGGATGACAGATTCAACTCTGGAGTCAAACATAGCCCGGAACTATCGCCTTAAACTGAGTTTTAAGCCTGGTGCCGATAAAAAGAAAGAAATTAGCCTTAGATCGGGCAAGCCGTTTGACGGGGGAAAATGAGACCCCCTAGGCCAGCTAGGTGGTCGCTGGATGCTGTGCAGACATCAGCAGCTGTTCATTTCATGCCCTCACGTCTCCTCGTTAGTATAGTGGTCAGTATCCCCGCCTGTCACGCGGGAGACCGGGGTTCAATTCCCCGACGGGGAGGTTAAACCTTTTCTGGATTTTTTTTAGTTCTTGACAAATATTCTTGAAGATTAGGCTGAGTCAAGTAGGGAATGGGTGCCAAGAACTGACTCTTTAAGAAAAAAGCACCGGCAACGCTAGTCATCGTACAATATTTGTGCACAATTGCTTACATTAGGCGGCCGGTCCACTTTATTGAGTCCCCCTCAGCACCATTTAGTGCTCCTGTTGTCTGCGAAGTCCAAATTGTAACCCTGAATCAGTTCCTCTTCTGACCCTTTGTATCATGTTACATGACGAGTAATGATCACCTGTTAGCTTTATCCCTAATTATAACTCTCACTCTTTCCCTGCATCTAACCCTAGCTCTAATCCCATCATTAACCTCGGTCCGGGCACACGCGTGAACCCCTACTCTCATCTCAGCCTCTCCTGGTGATACATCACACCTGGGATCGTTTGCTCCCTGTGGGCTGTGGGAAATTTGCTACCAGCACGCCCTGGAAGTGGGGCTCATTCCGCTGCAACGGGAGGTCTTCCCAGGACGCGTCACAGCTCAACGCAAGAGCTCCTGGGTTTCGAAGGCTCTTGCAGCAAGCCTTCACAAAGCAGCAGGGAGCGCCGTTCCAGATGGGAAACTTGAGACTGGATGTCCAGAAAAGCAAGACGTCAGAAGCGAAACCTTTTTCCTGCAGGGTGTGGCATACCATCCGCTTGCTCATTGCGACAGAGGTGGCACTAATGAAGGAAGAGGTCAACGTTACGTTCTTCTTTAAAATGCAAGGCCAGGAAAAGTGGCAGCGGTGGGATTTGAACCCACGCCTCCGAAGAGACTGGAGCCTTAATCCAGCGCCTTAGACCGCTCGGCCACGCTACCTCCCTGCTAGTCGCCGAAAGCGGAACTTGACCCGTTGCCCGGCCCGCTTTAGTGCTTTGCCTTTTCTCCTTGGAAAGTCTGGAGACAGGCAGTGGAAGGGCAGGCAAACTGTCAGGTGCGCAGAGGAGGGGAGACCATGAGGCAAGGTGGGAGATGGGGGCAAGAAGTGAGAAAAAAACTAATCGCAAGCTAGGGCAGGATTCGGAAAGTGAAGCCGAAAAGGGGCTTAGCATGCAGCCCAGGGGTTTCTTTGACTGTCCTAAGCCCACAGGGACTTTGCCGTCCTCAGCTCATGAGACTTGAGATGGGTAGCTTGATTTGCTGAGGAAATGCGGGATGACAGATTCAACTCTGGAGTCAAACATAGCCCGGAACTATCGCCTTAAACTGAGTTTTAAGCCTGGTGCCGATAAAAAGAAAGAAATTAGCCTTAGATCGGGCAAGCCGTTTGACGGGGGAAAATGAGACCCCCTAGGCCAGCTAGGTGGTCGCTGGATGCTGTGCAGACATCAGCAGCTGTTCATTTCATGCCCTCACGTCTCCTCGTTAGTATAGTGGTCAGTATCTCCGCCTGTCACGCGGGAGACCGGGGTTCAATTCCCCGACGGGGAGGTTAAACCTTTTCTGGATTTTTTTTAGTTCTTGACAAATATTCTTGAAGATTAGGCTGAGTCAAGTAGGGAATGGGTGCCAAGAACTGACTCTTTAAGAAAAAAGCACCGGCAACGCTAGTCATCGTACAATATTTGTGCACAATTGCTTACATTAGGCGGCCGGTCCACTTTATTGAGTCCCCCTCAGCACCATTTAGTGCTCCTGTTGTCTGCGAAGTCCAAATTGTAACCCTGAATCAGTTCCTCTTCTGACCCTTTGTATCATGTTACATGACGAGTAATGATCACCTGTTAGCTTTATCCCTAATTATAACTCTCACTCTTTCCCTGCATCTAACCCTAGCTCTAATCCCATCATTAACCTCGGTCCGGGCACACGCGTGAACCCTTACTCTCATCTCAGCCTCTCCTGGTGATACATCACACCTGGGATCGTTTGCTCCCTGTGGGCTGTGGGAAATTTGCTACCAGCACGCCCTGGAAGTGGGGCTCATTCCGCTGCAACGGGAGGTCTTCCCAGGACGCGTCACAGCTCAACGCAAGAGCTCCTGGGTTTCGAAGGCTCTTGCAGCAAGCCTTCACAAAGCAGCAGGGAGCGCCGTTCCAGATGGGAAACTTGAGACTGGATGTCCAGAAAAGCAAGACGTCAGAAGCGAAACCTTTTTCCTGCAGGGTGTGGCATACCATCCGCTTGCTCATTGCGACAGAGGTGGCACTAATGAAGGAAGAGGTCAACGTTACGTTCTTCTTTAAAATGCAAGGCCAGGAAAAGTGGCAGCGGTGGGATTTGAACCCACGCCTCCGAAGAGACTGGAGCCTTAATCCAGCGCCTTAGACCGCTCGGCCACGCTACCTCCCTGCTAGTCGCCGAAAGCGGAACTTGACCCGTTGCCCGGCCCGCTTTAGTGCTTTGCCTTTTCTCCTTGGAAAGTCTGGAGACAGGCAGTGGAAGGGCAGGCAAACTGTCAGGTGCGCAGAGGAGGGGAGACCATGAGGCAAGGTGGGAGATGGGGGCAAGAAGTGAGAAAAAAACTAATCGCAAGCTAGGGCAGGATTCGGAAAGTGAAGCCGAAAAGGGGCTTAGCATGCAGCCCAGGGGTTTCTTTGACTGTCCTAAGCCCACAGGGACTTTGCCGTCCTCAGCTCATGAGACTTGAGATGGGTAGCTTGATTTGCTGAGGAAATGCGGGATGACAGATTCAACTCTGGAGTCAAACATAGCCCGGAACTATCGCCTTAAACTGAGTTTTAAGCCTGGTGCCGATAAAAAGAAAGAAATTAGCCTTAGATCGGGCAAGCCGTTTGACGGGGGAAAATGAGACCCCCTAGGCCAGCTAGGTGGTCGCTGGATGCTGTGCAGACATCAGCAGCTGTTCATTTCATGCCCTCACGTCTCCTCGTTAGTATAGTGGTCAGTATCCCCGCCTGTCACGCGGGAGACGGGGTTCAATTCCCCGACGGGGAGGTTAAACCTTTTCTGGATTTTTTTTAGTTCTTGACAAATATTCTTGAAGATTAGGCTGAGTCAAGTAGGGAATGGGTGCCAAGAACTGACTCTTTAAGAAAAAAGCACCGGCAACGCTAGTCATCGTACAATATTTGTGCACAATTGCTTACATTAGGCGGCCGGTCCACTTTATTGAGTCCCCCTCAGCACCATTTAGTGCTCCTGTTGTCTGCGAAGTCCAAATTGTAACCCTGAATCAGTTCCTCTTCTGACCCTTTGTATCATGTTACATGACGAGTAATGATCACCTGTTAGCTTTATCCCTAATTATAACTCTCACTCTTTCCCTGCATCTAACCCTAGCTCTAATCCCATCATTAACCTCGGTCCGGGCACACGCGTGAACCCTTACTCTCATCTCAGCCTCTCCTGGTGATACATCACACCTGGGATCGTTTGCTCCCTGTGGGCTGTGGGAAATTTGCTACCAGCACGCCCTGGAAGTGGGGCTCATTCCGCTGCAACGGGAGGTCTCCCCAGGACGCGTCACAGCTCAACGCAAGAGCTCCTGGGTTTCGAAGGCTCTTGCAGCAAGCCTTCACAAAGCAGCAGGGAGCGCCGTTCCAGATGGGAAACTTGAGACTGGATGTCCAGAAAAGCAAGACGTCAGAAGCGAAACCTTTTTCCTGCAGGGTGTGGCATACCATCCGCTTGCTCATTGCGACAGAGGTGGCACTAATGAAGGAAGAGGTCAACGTTACGTTCTTCTTTAAAATGCAAGGCCAGGAAAAGTGGCAGCGGTGGGATTTGAACCCACGCCTCCGAAGAGACTGGAGCCTTAATCCAGCGCCTTAGACCGCTCGGCCACGCTACCTCCCTGCTAGTCGCCGAAAGCGGAACTTGACCCGTTGCCCGGCCCGCTTTAGTGCTTTGCCTTTTCTCCTTGGAAAGTCTGGAGACAGGCAGTGGAAGGGCAGGCAAACTGTCAGGTGCGCAGAGGAGGGGAGACCATGAGGCAAGGTGGGAGATGGGGGCAAGAAGTGAGAAAAAAACTAATCGCAAGCTAGGGCAGGATTCGGAAAGTGAAGCCGAAAAGGGGCTTAGCATGCAGCCCAGGGGTTTCTTTGACTGTCCTAAGCCCACAGGGACTTTGCCGTCCTCAGCTCATGAGACTTGAGATGGGTAGCTTGATTTGCTGAGGAAATGCGGGATGACAGATTCAACTCTGGAGTCAAACATAGCCCGGAACTATCGCCTTAAACTGAGTTTTAAGCCTGGTGCCGATAAAAAGAAAGAAATTAGCCTTAGATCGGGCAAGCCGTTTGACGGGGGAAAATGAGACCCCCTAGGCCAGCTAGGTGGTCGCTGGATGCTGTGCAGACATCAGCAGCTGTTCATTTCATGCCCTCACGTCTCCTCGTTAGTATAGTGGTCAGTATCCCCGCCTGTCACGCGGGAGACCGGGGTTCAATTCCCCGACGGGGAGGTTAAACTTTTTCTGGATTTTTTTTAGTTCTTGACAAATATTCTTGAAGATTAGGCTGAGTCAAGTAGGGAATGGGTGCCAAGAACTGACTCTTTAAGAAAAAAGCACCGGCAACGCTAGTCATCGTACAATATTTGTGCACAATTGCTTACATTAGGCGGCCGGTCCACTTTATTGAGTCCCCCTCAGCACCATTTAGTGCTCCTGTTGTCTGCGAAGTCCAAATTGTAACCCTGAATCAGTTCCTCTTCTGACCCTTTGTATCATGTTACATGACGAGTAATGATCACCTGTTAGCTTTATCCCTAATTATAACTCTCACTCTTTCCCTGCATCTAACCCTAGCTCTAATCCCATCATTAACCTCGGTCCGGGCACACGCGTGAACCCTTACTCTCATCTCAGCCTCTCCTGGTGATACATCACACCTGGGATCGTTTGCTCCCTGTGGGCTGTGGGAAATTTGCTACCAGCACGCCCTGGAAGTGGGGCTCATTCCGCTGCAACGGGAGGTCTTCCCAGGACGCGTCACAGCTCAACGCAAGAGCTCCTGGGTTTCGAAGGCTCTTGCAGCAAGCCTTCACAAAGCAGCAGGGAGCGCCGTTCCAGATGGGAAACTTGAGACTGGATGTCCAGAAAAGCAAGACGTCAGAAGCGAAACCTTTTTCCTGCAGGGTGTGGCATACCATCCGCTTGCTCATTGCGACAGAGGTGGCACTAATGAAGGAAGAGGTCAACGTTACGTTCTTCTTTAAAATGCAAGGCCAGGAAAGGTGGCAGCGGTGGGATTTGAACCCACGCCTCCGAAGAGACTGGAGCCTTAATCCAGCGCCTTAGACCGCTCGGCCACGCTACCTCCCTGCTAGTCGCCGAAAGCGGAACTTGACCCGTTGCCCGGCCCGCTTTAGTGCTTTGCCTTTTCTCCTTGGAAAGTCTGGAGACAGGCAGTGGAAGGGCAGGCAAACTGTCAGGTGCGCAGAGGAGGGGAGACCATGAGGCAAGGTGGGAGATGGGGGCAAGAAGTGAGAAAAAAACTAATCGCAAGCTAGGGCAGGATTCGGAAAGTGAAGCCGAAAAGGGGCTTAGCATGCAGCCCAGGGGTTTCTTTGACTGTCCTAAGCCCACAGGGACTTTGCCGTCCTCAGCTCATGAGACTTGAGATGGGTAGCTTGATTTGCTGAGGAAATGCGGGATGACAGATTCAACTCTGGAGTCAAACATAGCCCGGAACTATCGCCTTAAACTGAGTTTTAAGCCTGGTGCCGATAAAAAGAAAGAAATTAGCCTTAGATCGGGCAAGCCGTTTGACGGGGGAAAATGAGACCCCCCTAGGCCAGCTAGGTGGTCGCTGGATGCTGTGCAGACATCAGCAGCTGTTCATTTCATGCCCTCACGTCTCCTCGTTAGTATAGTGGTCAGTATCCCCGCCTGTCACGCGGGAGACCGTCCCCGACGGGGAGGTTAAACCGTTTCTGGATTTTTTTTAGTTCTTGACAAATATTCTTGAAGATTAGGCTGAGTCAAGTAGGGAATGGGTGCCAAGAACTGACTCTTTAAGAAAAAAGCACCGGCAACGCTAGTCATCGTACAATATTTGTGCACAATTGCTTACATTAGGCGGCCGGTCCACTTTATTGAGTCCCCCTCAGCACCATTTAGTGCTCCTGTTGTCTGCGAAGTCCAAATTGTAACCCTGAATCAGTTCCTCTTCTGACCCTTTGTATCATGTTACATGACGAGTAATGATCACCTGTTAGCTTTATCCCTAATTATAACTCTCACTCTTTCCCTGCATCTAACCCTAGCTCTAATCCCATCATTAACCTCGGTCCGGGCACACGCGTGAACCCTTACTCTCATCTCAGCCTCTCCTGGTGATACATCACACCTGGGATCGTTTGCTCCCTGTGGGCTGTGGGAAATTTGCTACCAGCACGCCCTGGAAGTGGGGCTCATTCCGCTGCAACGGGAGGTCTTCCCAGGACGCGTCACAGCTCAACGCAAGAGCTCCTGGGTTTCGAAGGCTCTTGCAGCAAGCCTTCACAAAGCAGCAGGGAGCGCCGTTCCAGATGGGAAACTTGAGACTGGATGTCCAGAAAAGCAAGACGTCAGAAGCGAAACCTTTTTCCTGCAGGGTGTGGCATACCATCCGCTTGCTCATTGCGACAGAGGTGGCACTAATGAAGGAAGAGGTCAACGTTACGTTCTTCTTTAAAATGCAAGGCCAGGAAAAGTGGCAGCGGTGGGATTTGAACCCACGCCTCCGAAGAGACTGGAGCCTTAATCCAGCGCCTTAGACCGCTCGGCCACGCTACCTCCCTGCTAGTCGCCGAAAGCGGAACTTGACCCGTTGCCCGGCCCGCTTTAGTGCTTTGCCTTTTCTCCTTGGAAAGTCTGGAGACAGGCAGTGGAAGGGCAGGCAAACTGTCAGGTGCGCAGAGGAGGGGAGACCATGAGGCAAGGTGGGAGATGGGGGCAAGAAGTGAGAAAAAAACTAATCGCAAGCTAGGGCAGGATTCGGAAAGTGAAGCCGAAAAGGGGCTTAGCATGCAGCCCAGGGGTTTCTTTGACTGTCCTAAGCCCACAGGGACTTTGCCGTCCTCAGCTCATGAGACTTGAGATGGGTAGCTTGATTTGCTGAGGAAATGCGGGATGACAGATTCAACTCTGGAGTCAAACATAGCCCGGAACTATCGCCTTAAACTGAGTTTTAAGCCTGGTGCCGATAAAAAGAAAGAAATTAGCCTTAGATCGGGCAAGCCGTTTGACGGGGGAAAATGAGACCCCCTAGGCCAGCTAGGTGGTCGCTGGATGCTGTGCAGACATCAGCAGCTGTTCATTTCATGCCCTCACGTCTCCTCGTTAGTATAGTGGTCAGTATCCCCGCCTGTCACGCGGGAGACCGGGGTTCAATTCGGGTTCAATTCCCCGACGGGGAGGTTAAACCTTTTCTGGATTTTTTTTAGTTCTTGACAAATATTCTTGAAGATTAGGCTGAGTCAAGTAGGGAATGGGTGCCAAGAACTGACTCTTTAAGAAAAAAGCACCAGCAACGCTAGTCATCGTACAATATTTGTGCACAATTGCTTACATTAGGCGGCCGGTCCACTTTATTGAGTCCCCCTCAGCACCATTTAGTGCTCCTGTTGTCTGCGAAGTCCAAATTGTAACCCTGAATCAGTTCCTCTTCTGACCCTTTGTATCATGTTACATGACGAGTAATGATCACCTGTTAGCTTTATCCCTAATTATAACTCTCACTCTTTCCCTGCATCTAACCCTAGCTCTAATCCCATCATTAACCTCGGTCCGGGCACACGCGTGAACCCTTACTCTCATCTCAGCCTCTCCTGGTGATACATCACACCTGGGATCGTTTGCTCCCTGTGGGCTGTGGGAAATTTGCTACCAGCACACCCTGGAAGTGGGGCTCATTCCGCTGCAACGGGAGGTCTTCCCAGGACGCGTCACAGCTCAACGCAAGAGCTCCTGGGTTTCGAAGGCTCTTGCAGCAAGCCTTCACAAAGCAGCAGGGAGCGCCGTTCCAGATGGGAAACTTGAGACTGGATGTCCAGAAAAGCAAGACGTCAGAAGCGAAACCTTTTTCCTGCAGGGTGTGGCATACCATCCGCTTGCTCATTGCGACAGAGGTGGCACTAATGAAGGAAGAGGTCAACGTTACGTTCTTCTTTAAAATGCAAGGCCAGGAAAAGTGGCAGCGGTGGGATTTGAACCCACGCCTCCGAAGAGACTGGAGCCTTAATCCAGCGCCTTAGACCGCTCGGCCACGCTACCTCCCTGCTAGTCGCCGAAAGCGGAACTTGACCCGTTGCCCGGCCCGCTTTAGTGCTTTGCCTTTTCTCCTTGGAAAGTCTGGAGACAGGCAGTGGAAGGGCAGGCAAACTGTCAGGTGCGCAGAGGAGGGGAGACCATGAGGCAAGGTGGGAGATGGGGGCAAGAAGTGAGAAAAAAACTAATCGCAAGCTAGGGCAGGATTCGGAAAGTGAAGCCGAAAAGGGGCTTAGCATGCAGCCCAGGGGTTTCTTTGACTGTCCTAAGCCCACAGGGACTTTGCCGTCCTCAGCTCATGAGACTTGAGATGGGTAGCTTGATTTGCTGAGGAAATGCGGGATGACAGATTCAACTCTGGAGTCAAACATAGCCCGGAACTATCGCCTTAAACTGAGTTTTAAGCCTGGTGCCGATAAAAAGAAAGAAATTAGCCTTAGATCGGGCAAGCCGTTTGACGGGGGAAAATGAGACCCCCCTAGGCCAGCTAGGTGGTCGCTGGATGCTGTGCAGACATCAGCAGCTGTTCATTTCATGCCCTCACGTCTCCTCGTTAGTATAGTGGTCAGTATCCCCGCCTGTCACGCGGGAGACCGGGGTTCAATTCCCCGACGGGGAGGTTAAACCGTTTCTGGATTTTTTTTAGTTCTTGACAAATATTCTTGAAGATTAGGCTGAGTCAAGTAGGGAATGGGTGCCAAGAACTGACTCTTTAAGAAAAAAGCACCGGCAACGCTAGTCATCGTACAATATTTGTGCACAATTGCTTACATTAGGCGGCCGGTCCACTTTATTGAGTCCCCCTCAGCACCATTTAGTGCTCCTGTTGTCTGCGAAGTCCAAATTGTAACCCTGAATCAGTTCCTCTTCTGACCCTTTGTATCATGTTACATGACGAGTAATGATCACCTGTTAGCTTTATCCCTAATTATAACTCTCACTCTTTCCCTGCATCTAACCCTAGCTCTAATCCCATCATTAACCTCGGTCCGGGCACACGCGTGAACCCTTACTCTCATCTCAGCCTCTCCTGGTGATACATCACACCTGGGATCGTTTGCTCCCTGTGGGCTGTGGGAAATTTGCTACCAGCACGCCCTGGAAGTGGGGCTCATTCCGCTGCAACGGGAGGTCTTCCCAGGACGCGTCACAGCTCAACGCAAGAGCTCCTGGGTTTCGAAGGCTCTTGCAGCAAGCCTTCACAAAGCAGCAGGGAGCGCCGTTCCAGATGGGAAACTTGAGACTGGATGTCCAGAAAAGCAAGACGTCAGAAGCGAAACCTTTTTCCTGCAGGGTGTGGCATACCATCCGCTTGCTCATTGCGACAGAGGTGGCACTAATGAAGGAAGAGGTCAACGTTACGTTCTTCTTTAAAATGCAAGGCCAGGAAAAGTGGCAGCGGTGGGATTTGAACCCACGCCTCCGAAGAGACTGGAGCCTTAATCCAGCGCCTTAGACCGCTCGGCCACGCTACCTCCCTGCTAGTCGCCGAAAGCGGAACTTGACCCGTTGCCCGGCCCGCTTTAGTGCTTTGCCTTTTCTCCTTGGAAAGTCTGGAGACAGGCAGTGGAAGGGCAGGCAAACTGTCAGGTGCGCAGAGGAGGGGAGACCATGAGGCAAGGTGGGAGATGGGGGCAAGAAGTGAGAAAAAAACTAATCGCAAGCTAGGGCAGGATTCGGAAAGTGAAGCCGAAAAGGGGCTTAGCATGCAGCCCAGGGGTTTCTTTGACTGTCCTAAGCCCACAGGGACTTTGCCGTCCTCAGCTCATGAGACTTGAGATGGGTAGCTTGATTTGCTGAGGAAATGCGGGATGACAGATTCAACTCTGGAGTCAAACATAGCCCGGAACTATCGCCTTAAACTGAGTTTTAAGCCTGGTGCCGATAAAAAGAAAGAAATTAGCCTTAGATCGGGCAAGCCGTTTGACGGGGGAAAATGAGACCCCCTAGGCCAGCTAGGTGGTCGCTGGATGCTGTGCAGACATCAGCAGCTGTTCATTTCATGCCCTCACGTCTCCTCGTTAGTATAGTGGTCAGTATCCCCGCCTGTCACGCGGGAGACCGGGGTTCAATTCCCCGACGGGGAGGTTAAACCTTTTCTGGATTTTTTTTAGTTCTTGACAAATATTCTTGAAGATTAGGCTGAGTCAAGTAGGGAATGGGTGCCAAGAACTGACTCTTTAAGAAAAAAGCACCGGCAACGCTAGTCATCGTACAATATTTGTGCACAATTGCTTACATTAGGCGGCCGGTCCACTTTATTGAGTCCCCCTCAGCACCATTTAGTGCTCCTGTTGTCTGCGAAGTCCAAATTGTAACCCTGAATCAGTTCCTCTTCTGACCCTTTGTATCATGTTACATGACGAGTAATGATCACCTGTTAGCTTTATCCCTAATTATAACTCTCACTCTTTCCCTGCATCTAACCCTAGCTCTAATCCCATCATTAACCTCGGTCCGGGCACACGCGTGAACCCTTACTCTCATCTCAGCCTCTCCTGGTGATACATCACACCTGGGATCGTTTGCTCCCTGTGGGCTGTGGGAAATTTGCTACCAGCACGCCCTGGAAGTGGGGCTCATTCCGCTGCAACGGGAGGTCTTCCCAGGACGCGTCACAGCTCAACGCAAGAGCTCCTGGGTTTCGAAGGCTCTTGCAGCAAGCCTTCACAAAGCAGCAGGGAGCGCCGTTCCAGATGGGAAACTTGAGACTGGATGTCCAGAAAAGCAAGACGTCAGAAGCGAAACCTTTTTCCTGCAGGGTGTGGCATACCATCCGCTTGCTCATTGCGACAGAGGTGGCACTAATGAAGGAAGAGGTCAACGTTACGTTCTTCTTTAAAATGCAAGGCCAGGAAAAGTGGCAGCGGTGGGATTTGAACCCACGCCTCCGAAGAGACTGGAGCCTTAATCCAGCGCCTTAGACCGCTCGGCCACGCTACCTCCCTGCTAGTCGCCGAAAGCGGAACTTGACCCGTTGCCCGGCCCGCTTTAGTGCTTTGCCTTTTCTCCTTGGAAAGTCTGGAGACAGGCAGTGGAAGGGCCGGCAAACTGTCAGGTGCGCAGAGGAGGGGAGACCATGAGGCAAGGTGGGAGATGGGGGCAAGAAGTGAGAAAAAAACTAATCGCAAGCTAGGGCAGGATTCGGAAAGTGAAGCCGAAAAGGGGCTTAGCATGCAGCCCAGGGGTTTCTTTGACTGTCCTAAGCCCACAGGGACTTTGCCGTCCTCAGCTCATGAGACTTGAGATGGGTAGCTTGATTTGCTGAGGAAATGCGGGATGACAGATTCAACTCTGGAGTCAAACATAGCCCGGAACTATCGCCTTAAACTGAGTTTTAAGCCTGGTGCCGATAAAAAGAAAGAAATTAGCCTTAGATCGGGCAAGCCGTTTGACGGGGGAAAATGAGACCCCCTAGGCCAGCTAGGTGGTCGCTGGATGCTGTGCAGACATCAGCAGCTGTTCATTTCATGCCCTCACGTCTCCTCGTTAGTATAGTGGTCAGTATCCCCGCCTGTCACGCGGGAGACCGGGGTTCAATTCCCCGACGGGGAGGTTAAACCTTTTCTGGATTTTTTTTAGTTCTTGACAAATATTCTTGAAGATTAGGCTGAGTCAAGTAGGGAATGGGTGCCAAGAACTGACTCTTTAAGAAAAAAGCACCGGCAACGCTAGTCATCGTACAATATTTGTGCACAATTGCTTACATTAGGCGGCCGGTCCACTTTATTGAGTCCCCCTCAGCACCATTTAGTGCTCCTGTTGTCTGCGAAGTCCAAATTGTAACCCTGAATCAGTTCCTCTTCTGACCCTTTGTATCATGTTACATGACGAGTAATGATCACCTGTTAGCTTTATCCCTAATTATAACTCTCACTCTTTCCCTGCATCTAACCCTAGCTCTAATCCCATCATTAACCTCGGTCCGGGCACACGCGTGAACCCTTACTCTCATCTCAGCCTCTCCTGGTGATACATCACACCTGGGATCGTTTGCTCCCTGTGGGCTGTGGGAAATTTGCTACCAGCACGCCCTGGAAGTGGGGCTCATTCCGCTGCAACGGGAGGTCTTCCCAGGACGCGTCACAGCTCAACGCAAGAGCTCCTGGGTTTCGAAGGCTCTTGCAGCAAGCCTTCACAAAGCAGCAGGGAGCGCCGTTCCAGATGGGAAACTTGAGACTGGATGTCCAGAAAAGCAAGACGTCAGAAGCGAAACCTTTTTCCTGCAGGGTGTGGCATACCATCCGCTTGCTCATTGCGACAGAGGTGGCACTAATGAAGGAAGAGGTCAACGTTACGTTCTTCTTTAAAATGCAAGGCCAGGAAAAGTGGCAGCGGTGGGATTTGAACCCACGCCTCCGAAGAGACTGGAGCCTTAATCCAGCGCCTTAGACCGCTCGGCCACGCTACCTCCCTGCTAGTCGCCGAAAGCGGAACTTGACCCGTTGCCCGGCCCGCTTTAGTGCTTTGCCTTTTCTCCTTGGAAAGTCTGGAGACAGGCAGTGGAAGGGCAGGCAAACTGTCAGGTGCGCAGAGGAGGGGAGACCATGAGGCAAGGTGGGAGATGGGGGCAAGAAGTGAGAAAAAAACTAATCGCAAGCTAGGGCAGGATTCGGAAAGTGAAGCCGAAAAGGGGCTTAGCATGCAGCCCAGGGGTTTCTTTGACTGTCCTAAGCCCACAGGGACTTTGCCGTCCTCAGCTCATGAGACTTGAGATGGGTAGCTTGATTTGCTGAGGAAATGCGGGATGACAGATTCAACTCTGGAGTCAAACATAGCCCGGAACTATCGCCTTAAACTGAGTTTTAAGCCTGGTGCCGATAAAAAGAAAGAAATTAGCCTTAGATCGGGCAAGCCGTTTGACGGGGGAAAATGAGACCCCCTAGGCCAGCTAGGTGGTCGCTGGATGCTGTGCAGACATCAGCAGCTGTTCATTTCATGCCCTCACGTCTCCTCGTTAGTATAGTGGTCAGTATCCCCGCCTGTCACGCGGGAGACCGGGGTTCAATTCCCCGACGGGGAGGTTAAACCTTTTCTGGATTTTTTTTAGTTCTTGACAAATATTCTTGAAGATTAGGCTGAGTCAAGTAGGGAATGGGTGCCAAGAACTGACTCTTTAAGAAAAAAGCACCGGCAACGCTAGTCATCGTACAATATTTGTGCACAATTGCTTACATTAGGCGGCCGGTCCACTTTATTGAGTCCCCCTCAGCACCATTTAGTGCTCCTGTTGTCTGCGAAGTCCAAATTGTAACCCTGAATCAGTTCCTCTTCTGACCCTTTGTATCATGTTACATGACGAGTAATGATCACCTGTTAGCTTTATCCCTAATTATAACTCTCACTCTTTCCCTGCATCTAACCCTAGCTCTAATCCCATCATTAACCTCGGTCCGGGCACACGCGTGAACCCTTACTCTCATCTCAGCCTCTCCTGGTGATACATCACACCTGGGATCGTTTGCTCCCTGTGGGCTGTGGGAAATTTGCTACCAGCACGCCCTGGAAGTGGGGCTCATTCCGCTGCAACGGGAGGTCTCCCCAGGACGCGTCACAGCTCAACGCAAGAGCTCCTGGGTTTCGAAGGCTCTTGCAGCAAGCCTTCACAAAGCAGCAGGGAGCGCCGTTCCAGATGGGAAACTTGAGACTGGATGTCCAGAAAAGCAAGACGTCAGAAGCGAAACCTTTTTCCTGCAGGGTGTGGCATACCATCCGCTTGCTCATTGCGACAGAGGTGGCACTAATGAAGGAAGAGGTCAACGTTACGTTCTTCTTTAAAATGCAAGGCCAGGAAAAGTGGCAGCGGTGGGATTTGAACCCACGCCTCCGAAGAGACTGGAGCCTTAATCCAGCGCCTTAGACCGCTCGGCCACGCTACCTCCCTGCTAGTCGCCGAAAGCGGAACTTGACCCGTTGCCCGGCCCGCTTTAGTGCTTTGCCTTTTCTCCTTGGAAAGTCTGGAGACAGGCAGTGGAAGGGCAGGCAAACTGTCAGGTGCGCAGAGGAGGGGAGACCATGAGGCAAGGTGGGAGATGGGGGCAAGAAGTGAGAAAAAAACTAATCGCAAGCTAGGGCAGGATTCGGAAAGTGAAGCCGAAAAGGGGCTTAGCATGCAGCCCAGGGGTTTCTTTGACTGTCCTAAGCCCACAGGGACTTTGCCGTCCTCAGCTCATGAGACTTGAGATGGGTAGCTTGATTTGCTGAGGAAATGCGGGATGACAGATTCAACTCTGGAGTCAAACATAGCCCGGAACTATCGCCTTAAACTGAGTTTTAAGCCTGGTGCCGATAAAAAGAAAGAAATTAGCCTTAGATCGGGCAAGCCGTTTGACGGGGGAAAATGAGACCCCCTAGGCCAGCTAGGTGGTCGCTGGATGCTGTGCAGACATCAGCAGCTGTTCATTTCATGCCCTCACGTCTCCTCGTTAGTATAGTGGTCAGTATCCCCGCCTGTCACGCGGGAGACCGGGGTTCAATTCCCCGACGGGGAGGTTAAACCTTTTCTGGATTTTTTTTAGTTCTTGACAAATATTCTTGAAGATTAGGCTGAGTCAAGTAGGGAATGGGTGCCAAGAACTGACTCTTTAAGAAAAAAGCACCGGCAACGCTAGTCATCGTACAATATTTGTGCACAATTGCTTACATTAGGCGGCCGGTCCACTTTATTGAGTCCCCCTCAGCACCATTTAGTGCTCCTGTTGTCTGCGAAGTCCAAATTGTAACCCTGAATCAGTTCCTCTTCTGACCCTTTGTATCATGTTACATGACGAGTAATGATCACCTGTTAGCTTTATCCCTAATTATAACTCTCACTCTTTCCCTGCATCTAACCCTAGCTCTAATCCCATCATTAACCTCGGTCCGGGCACACGCGTGAACCCTTACTCTCATCTCAGCCTCTCCTGGTGATACATCACACCTGGGATCGTTTGCTCCCTGTGGGCTGTGGGAAATTTGCTACCAGCACGCCCTGGAAGTGGGGCTCATTCCGCTGCAACGGGAGGTCTCCCCAGGACGCGTCACAGCTCAACGCAAGAGCTCCTGGGTTTCGAAGGCTCTTGCAGCAAGCCTTCACAAAGCAGCAGGGAGCGCCGTTCCAGATGGGAAACTTGAGACTGGATGTCCAGAAAAGCAAGACGTCAGAAGCGAAACCTTTTTCCTGCAGGGTGTGGCATACCATCCGCTTGCTCATTGCGACAGAGGTGGCACTAATGAAGGAAGAGGTCAACGTTACGTTCTTCTTTAAAATGCAAGGCCAGGAAAGGTGGCAGCGGTGGGATTTGAACCCACGCCTCCGAAGAGACTGGAGCCTTAATCCAGCGCCTTAGACCGCTCGGCCACGCTACCTCCCTGCTAGTCGCCGAAAGCGGAACTTGACCCGTTGCCCGGCCCGCTTTAGTGCTTTGCCTTTTCTCCTTGGAAAGTCTGGAGACAGGCAGTGGAAGGGCAGGCAAACTGTCAGGTGCGCAGAGGAGGGGAGACCATGAGGCAAGGTGGGAGATGGGGGCAAGAAGTGAGAAAAAAACTAATCGCAAGCTAGGGCAGGATTCGGAAAGTGAAGCCGAAAAGGGGCTTAGCATGCAGCCCAGGGGTTTCTTTGACTGTCCTAAGCCCACAGGGACTTTGCCGTCCTCAGCTCATGAGACTTGAGATGGGTAGCTTGATTTGCTGAGGAAATGCGGGATGACAGATTCAACTCTGGAGTCAAACATAGCCCGGAACTATCGCCTTAAACTGAGTTTTAAGCCTGGTGCCGATAAAAAGAAAGAAATTAGCCTTAGATCGGGCAAGCCGTTTGACGGGGGAAAATGAGACCCCCTAGGCCAGCTAGGTGGTCGCTGGATGCTGTGCAGACATCAGCAGCTGTTCATTTCATGCCCTCACGTCTCCTCGTTAGTATAGTGGTCAGTATCCCCGCCTAATTCCCCGACGGGGAGGTTAAACCTTTTCTGGATTTTTTTTAGTTCTTGACAAATATTCTTGAAGATTAGGCTGAGTCAAGTAGGGAATGGGTGCCAAGAACTGACTCTTTAAGAAAAAAGCACCGGCAACGCTAGTCATCGTACAATATTTGTGCACAATTGCTTACATTAGGCGGCCGGTCCACTTTATTGAGTCCCCCTCAGCACCATTTAGTGCTCCTGTTGTCTGCGAAGTCCAAATTGTAACCCTGAATCAGTTCCTCTTCTGACCCTTTGTATCATGTTACATGACGAGTAATGATCACCTGTTAGCTTTATCCCTAATTATAACTCTCACTCTTTCCCTGCATCTAACCCTAGCTCTAATCCCATCATTAACCTCGGTCCGGGCACACGCGTGAACCCTTACTCTCATCTCAGCCTCTCCTGGTGATACATCACACCTGGGATCGTTTGCTCCCTGTGGGCTGTGGGAAATTTGCTACCAGCACGCCCTGGAAGTGGGGCTCATTCCGCTGCAACGGGAGGTCTTCCCAGGACGCGTCACAGCTCAACGCAAGAGCTCCTGGGTTTCGAAGGCTCTTGCAGCAAGCCTTCACAAAGCAGCAGGGAGCGCCGTTCCAGATGGGAAACTTGAGACTGGATGTCCAGAAAAGCAAGACGTCAGAAGCGAAACCTTTTTCCTGCAGGGTGTGGCATACCATCCGCTTGCTCATTGCGACAGAGGTGGCACTAATGAAGGAAGAGGTCAACGTTACGTTCTTCTTTAAAATGCAAGGCCAGGAAAAGTGGCAGCGGTGGGATTTGAACCCACGCCTCCGAAGAGACTGGAGCCTTAATCCAGCGCCTTAGACCGCTCGGCCACGCTACCTCCCTGCTAGTCGCCGAAAGCGGAACTTGACCCGTTGCCCGGCCCGCTTTAGTGCTTTGCCTTTTCTCCTTGGAAAGTCTGGAGACAGGCAGTGGAAGGGCAGGCAAACTGTCAGGTGCGCAGAGGAGGGGAGACCATGAGGCAAGGTGGGAGATGGGGGCAAGAAGTGAGAAAAAAACTAATCGCAAGCTAGGGCAGGATTCGGAAAGTGAAGCCGAAAAGGGGCTTAGCATGCAGCCCAGGGGTTTCTTTGACTGTCCTAAGCCCACAGGGACTTTGCCGTCCTCAGCTCATGAGACTTGAGATGGGTAGCTTGATTTGCTGAGGAAATGCGGGATGACAGATTCAACTCTGGAGTCAAACATAGCCCGGAACTATCGCCTTAAACTGAGTTTTAAGCCTGGTGCCGATAAAAAGAAAGAAATTAGCCTTAGATCGGGCAAGCCGTTTG
Source organism: Ambystoma mexicanum (assembly GCF_040938575.1). Taxonomy (NCBI): domain Eukaryota; kingdom Metazoa; phylum Chordata; class Amphibia; order Caudata; family Ambystomatidae; genus Ambystoma; species Ambystoma mexicanum. The sequence continues at coordinate 2,832,072 of NW_027182434.1, forward strand.
ACGGGGGAAAATGAGACCCCCTAGGCCAGCTAGGTGGTCGCTGGATGCTGTGCAGACATCAGCAGCTGTTCATTTCATGCCCTCACGTCTCCTCGTTAGTATAGTGGTCAGTATCCCCGCCTGTCACGCGGGAGACCGGGGTTCAATTCGGGTTCAATTCCCCGACGGGGAGGTTAAACCTTTTCTGGATTTTTTTTAGTTCTTGACAAATATTCTTGAAGATTAGGCTGAGTCAAGTAGGGAATGGGTGCCAAGAACTGACTCTTTAAGAAAAAAGCACCAGCAACGCTAGTCATCGTACAATATTTGTGCACAATTGCTTACATTAGGCGGCCGGTCCACTTTATTGAGTCCCCCTCAGCACCATTTAGTGCTCCTGTTGTCTGCGAAGTCCAAATTGTAACCCTGAATCAGTTCCTCTTCTGACCCTTTGTATCATGTTACATGACGAGTAATGATCACCTGTTAGCTTTATCCCTAATTATAACTCTCACTCTTTCCCTGCATCTAACCCTAGCTCTAATCCCATCATTAACCTCGGTCCGGGCACACGCGTGAACCCTTACTCTCATCTCAGCCTCTCCTGGTGATACATCACACCTGGGATCGTTTGCTCCCTGTGGGCTGTGGGAAATTTGCTACCAGCACACCCTGGAAGTGGGGCTCATTCCGCTGCAACGGGAGGTCTTCCCAGGACGCGTCACAGCTCAACGCAAGAGCTCCTGGGTTTCGAAGGCTCTTGCAGCAAGCCTTCACAAAGCAGCAGGGAGCGCCGTTCCAGATGGGAAACTTGAGACTGGATGTCCAGAAAAGCAAGACGTCAGAAGCGAAACCTTTTTCCTGCAGGGTGTGGCATACCATCCGCTTGCTCATTGCGACAGAGGTGGCACTAATGAAGGAAGAGGTCAACGTTACGTTCTTCTTTAAAATGCAAGGCCAGGAAAAGTGGCAGCGGTGGGATTTGAACCCACGCCTCCGAAGAGACTGGAGCCTTAATCCAGCGCCTTAGACCGCTCGGCCACGCTACCTCCCTGCTAGTCGCCGAAAGCGGAACTTGACCCGTTGCCCGGCCCGCTTTAGTGCTTTGCCTTTTCTCCTTGGAAAGTCTGGAGACAGGCAGTGGAAGGGCAGGCAAACTGTCAGGTGCGCAGAGGAGGGGAGACCATGAGGCAAGGTGGGAGATGGGGGCAAGAAGTGAGAAAAAAACTAATCGCAAGCTAGGGCAGGATTCGGAAAGTGAAGCCGAAAAGGGGCTTAGCATGCAGCCCAGGGGTTTCTTTGACTGTCCTAAGCCCACAGGGACTTTGCCGTCCTCAGCTCATGAGACTTGAGATGGGTAGCTTGATTTGCTGAGGAAATGCGGGATGACAGATTCAACTCTGGAGTCAAACATAGCCCGGAACTATCGCCTTAAACTGAGTTTTAAGCCTGGTGCCGATAAAAAGAAAGAAATTAGCCTTAGATCGGGCAAGCCGTTTGACGGGGGAAAATGAGACCCCCTAGGCCAGCTAGGTGGTCGCTGGATGCTGTGCAGACATCAGCAGCTGTTCATTTCATGCCCTCACGTCTCCTCGTTAGTATAGTGGTCAGTATCCCCGCCTGTCACGCGGGAGACCGGGGTTCAATTCCCCGACGGGGAGGTTAAACCTTTTCTGGATTTTTTTTAGTTCTTGACAAATATTCTTGAAGATTAGGCTGAGTCAAGTAGGGAATGGGTGCCAAGAACTGACTCTTTAAGAAAAAAGCACCGGCAACGCTAGTCATCGTACAATATTTGTGCACAATTGCTTACATTAGGCGGCCGGTCCACTTTATTGAGTCCCCCTCAGCACCATTTAGTGCTCCTGTTGTCTGCGAAGTCCAAATTGTAACCCTGAATCAGTTCCTCTTCTGACCCTTTGTATCATGTTACATGACGAGTAATGATCACCTGTTAGCTTTATCCCTAATTATAACTCTCACTCTTTCCCTGCATCTAACCCTAGCTCTAATCCCATCATTAACCTCGGTCCGGGCACACGCGTGAACCCTTACTCTCATCTCAGCCTCTCCTGGTGATACATCACACCTGGGATCGTTTGCTCCCTGTGGGCTGTGGGAAATTTGCTACCAGCACGCCCTGGAAGTGGGGCTCATTCCGCTGCAACGGGAGGTCTTCCCAGGACGCGTCACAGCTCAACGCAAGAGCTCCTGGGTTTCGAAGGCTCTTGCAGCAAGCCTTCACAAAGCAGCAGGGAGCGCCGTTCCAGATGGGAAACTTGAGACTGGATGTCCAGAAAAGCAAGACGTCAGAAGCGAAACCTTTTTCCTGCAGGGTGTGGCATACCATCCTCTTGCTCATTGCGACAGAGGTGGCACTAATGAAGGAAGAGGTCAACGTTACGTTCTTCTTTAAAATGCAAGGCCAGGAAAAGTGGCAGCGGTGGGATTTGAACCCACGCCTCCGAAGAGACTGGAGCCTTAATCCAGCGCCTTAGACCGCTCGGCCACGCTACCTCCCTGCTAGTCGCCGAAAGCGGAACTTGACCCGTTGCCCGGCCCGCTTTAGTGCTTTGCCTTTTCTCCTTGGAAAGTCTGGAGACAGGCAGTGGAAGGGCAGGCAAACTGTCAGGTGCGCAGAGGAGGGGAGACCATGAGGCAAGGTGGGAGATGGGGGCAAGAAGTGAGAAAAAAACTAATCGCAAGCTAGGGCAGGATTCGGAAAGTGAAGCCGAAAAGGGGCTTAGCATGCAGCCCAGGGGTTTCTTTGACTGTCCTAAGCCCACAGGGACTTTGCCGTCCTCAGCTCATGAGACTTGAGATGGGTAGCTTGATTTGCTGAGGAAATGCGGGATGACAGATTCAACTCTGGAGTCAAACATAGCCCGGAACTATCGCCTTAAACTGAGTTTTAAGCCTGGTGCCGATAAAAAGAAAGAAATTAGCCTTAGATCGGGCAAGCCGTTTGACGGGGGAAAATGAGTCCCCCTAGGCCAGCTAGGTGGTCGCTGGATGCTGTGCAGACATCAGCAGCTGTTCATTTCATGCCCTCACGTCTCCTCGTTAGTATAGTGGTCAGTATCCCCGCCTGTCACGCGGGAGACCGGGGTTCAATTCCCCGACGGGGAGGTTAAACCTTTTCTGGATTTTTTTTAGTTCTTGACAAATATTCTTGAAGATTAGGCTGAGTCAAGTAGGGAATGGGTGCCAAGAACTGACTCTTTAAGAAAAAAGCACCGGCAACGCTAGTCATCGTACAATATTTGTGCACAATTGCTTACATTAGGCGGCCGGTCCACTTTATTGAGTCCCCCTCAGCACCATTTAGTGCTCCTGTTGTCTGCGAAGTCCAAATTGTAACCCTGAATCAGTTCCTCTTCTGACCCTTTGTATCATGTTACATGACGAGTAATGATCACCTGTTAGCTTTATCCCTAATTATAACTCTCACTCTTTCCCTGCATCTAACCCTAGCTCTAATCCCATCATTAACCTCGGTCCGGGCACACGCGTGAACCCTTACTCTCATCTCAGCCTCTCCTGGTGATACATCACACCTGGGATCGTTTGCTCCCTGTGGGCTGTGGGAAATTTGCTACCAGCACGCCCTGGAAGTGGGGCTCATTCCGCTGCAACGGGAGGTCTTCCCAGGACGCGTCACAGCTCAACGCAAGAGCTCCTGGGTTTCGAAGGCTCTTGCAGCAAGCCTTCACAAAGCAGCAGGGAGCGCCGTTCCAGATGGGAAACTTGAGACTGGATGTCCAGAAAAGCAAGACGTCAGAAGCGAAACCTTTTTCCTGCAGGGTGTGGCATACCATCCTCTTGCTCATTGCGACAGAGGTGGCACTAATGAAGGAAGAGGTCAACGTTACGTTCTTCTTTAAAATGCAAGGCCAGGAAAAGTGGCAGCGGTGGGATTTGAACCCACGCCTCCGAAGAGACTGGAGCCTTAATCCAGCGCCTTAGACCGCTCGGCCACGCTACCTCCCTGCTAGTCGCCGAAAGCGGAACTTGACCCGTTGCCCGGCCCGCTTTAGTGCTTTGCCTTTTCTCCTTGGAAAGTCTGGAGACAGGCAGTGGAAGGGCAGGCAAACTGTCAGGTGCGCAGAGGAGGGGAGACCATGAGGCAAGGTGGGAGATGGGGGCAAGAAGTGAGAAAAAAACTAATCGCAAGCTAGGGCAGGATTCGGAAAGTGAAGCCGAAAAGGGGCTTAGCATGCAGCCCAGGGGTTTCTTTGACTGTCCTAAGCCCACAGGGACTTTGCCGTCCTCAGCTCATGAGACTTGAGATGGGTAGCTTGATTTGCTGAGGAAATGCGGGATGACAGATTCAACTCTGGAGTCAAACATAGCCCGGAACTATCGCCTTAAACTGAGTTTTAAGCCTGGTGCCGATAAAAAGAAAGAAATTAGCCTTAGATCGGGCAAGCCGTTTGACGGGGGAAAATGAGACCCCCTAGGCCAGCTAGGTGGTCGCTGGATGCTGTGCAGACATCAGCAGCTGTTCATTTCATGCCCTCACGTCTCCTCGTTAGTATAGTGGTCAGTATCCCCGCCTGTCACGCGGGAGACCGGGGTTCAATTCCCCGACGGGGAGGTTAAACCTTTTCTGGATTTTTTTTAGTTCTTGACAAATATTCTTGAAGATTAGGCTGAGTCAAGTAGGGAATGGGTGCCAAGAACTGACTCTTTAAGAAAAAAGCACCGGCAACGCTAGTCATCGTACAATATTTGTGCACAATTGCTTACATTAGGCGGCCGGTCCACTTTATTGAGTCCCCCTCAGCACCATTTAGTGCTCCTGTTGTCTGCGAAGTCCAAATTGTAACCCTGAATCAGTTCCTCTTCTGACCCTTTGTATCATGTTACATGACGAGTAATGATCACCTGTTAGCTTTATCCCTAATTATAACTCTCACTCTTTCCCTGCATCTAACCCTAGCTCTAATCCCATCATTAACCTCGGTCCGGGCACACGCGTGAACCCTTACTCTCATCTCAGCCTCTCCTGGTGATACATCACACCTGGGATCGTTTGCTCCCTGTGGGCTGTGGGAAATTTGCTACCAGCACGCCCTGGAAGTGGGGCTCATTCCGCTGCAACGGGAGGTCTTCCCAGGACGCGTCACAGCTCAACGCAAGAGCTCCTGGGTTTCGAAGGCTCTTGCAGCAAGCCTTCACAAAGCAGCAGGGAGCGCCGTTCCAGATGGGAAACTTGAGACTGGATGTCCAGAAAAGCAAGACGTCAGAAGCGAAACCTTTTTCCTGCAGGGTGTGGCATACCATCCGCTTGCTCATTGCGACAGAGGTGGCACTAATGAAGGAAGAGGTCAACGTTACGTTCTTCTTTAAAATGCAAGGCCAGGAAAAGTGGCAGCGGTGGGATTTGAACCCACGCCTCCGAAGAGACTGGAGCCTTAATCCAGCGCCTTAGACCGCTCGGCCACGCTACCTCCCTGCTAGTCGCCGAAAGCGGAACTTGACCCGTTGCCCGGCCCGCTTTAGTGCTTTGCCTTTTCTCCTTGGAAAGTCTGGAGACAGGCAGTGGAAGGGCAGGCAAACTGTCAGGTGCGCAGAGGAGGGGAGACCATGAGGCAAGGTGGGAGATGGGGGCAAGAAGTGAGAAAAAAACTAATCGCAAGCTAGGGCAGGATTCGGAAAGTGAAGCCGAAAAGGGGCTTAGCATGCAGCCCAGGGGTTTCTTTGACTGTCCTAAGCCCACAGGGACTTTGCCGTCCTCAGCTCATGAGACTTGAGATGGGTAGCTTGATTTGCTGAGGAAATGCGGGATGACAGATTCAACTCTGGAGTCAAACATAGCCCGGAACTATCGCCTTAAACTGAGTTTTAAGCCTGGTGCCGATAAAAAGAAAGAAATTAGCCTTAGATCGGGCAAGCCGTTTGACGGGGGAAAATGAGACCCCCTAGGCCAGCTAGGTGGTCGCTGGATGCTGTGCAGACATCAGCAGCTGTTCATTTCATGCCCTCACGTCTCCTCGTTAGTATAGTGGTCAGTATCCCCGCCTGTCACGCGGGAGACCGGGGTTCAATTCCCCGACGGGGAGGTTAAACCTTTTCTGGATTTTTTTTAGTTCTTGACAAATATTCTTGAAGATTAGGCTGAGTCAAGTAGGGAATGGGTGCCAAGAACTGACTCTTTAAGAAAAAAGCACCGGCAACGCTAGTCATCGTACAATATTTGTGCACAATTGCTTACATTAGGCGGCCGGTCCACTTTATTGAGTCCCCCTCAGCACCATTTAGTGCTCCTGTTGTCTGCGAAGTCCAAATTGTAACCCTGAATCAGTTCCTCTTCTGACCCTTTGTATCATGTTACATGACGAGTAATGATCACCTGTTAGCTTTATCCCTAATTATAACTCTCACTCTTTCCCTGCATCTAACCCTAGCTCTAATCCCATCATTAACCTCGGTCCGGGCACACGCGTGAACCCTTACTCTCATCTCAGCCTCTCCTGGTGATACATCACACCTGGGATCGTTTGCTCCCTGTGGGCTGTGGGAAATTTGCTACCAGCACGCCCTGGAAGTGGGGCTCATTCCGCTGCAACGGGAGGTCTCCCCAGGACGCGTCACAGCTCAACGCAAGAGCTCCTGGGTTTCGAAGGCTCTTGCAGCAAGCCTTCACAAAGCAGCAGGGAGCGCCGTTCCAGATGGGAAACTTGAGACTGGATGTCCAGAAAAGCAAGACGTCAGAAGCGAAACCTTTTTCCTGCAGGGTGTGGCATACCATCCGCTTGCTCATTGCGACAGAGGTGGCACTAATGAAGGAAGAGGTCAACGTTACGTTCTTCTTTAAAATGCAAGGCCAGGAAAAGTGGCAGCGGTGGGATTTGAACCCACGCCTCCGAAGAGACTGGAGCCTTAATCCAGCGCCTTAGACCGCTCGGCCACGCTACCTCCCTGCTAGTCGCCGAAAGCGGAACTTGACCCGTTGCCCGGCCCGCTTTAGTGCTTTGCCTTTTCTCCTTGGAAAGTCTGGAGACAGGCAGTGGAAGGGCAGGCAAACTGTCAGGTGCGCAGAGGAGGGGAGACCATGAGGCAAGGTGGGAGATGGGGGCAAGAAGTGAGAAAAAAACTAATCGCAAGCTAGGGCAGGATTCGGAAAGTGAAGCCGAAAAGGGGCTTAGCATGCAGCCCAGGGGTTTCTTTGACTGTCCTAAGCCCACAGGGACTTTGCCGTCCTCAGCTCATGAGACTTGAGATGGGTAGCTTGATTTGCTGAGGAAATGCGGGATGACAGATTCAACTCTGGAGTCAAACATAGCCCGGAACTATCGCCTTAAACTGAGTTTTAAGCCTGGTGCCGATAAAAAGAAAGAAATTAGCCTTAGATCGGGCAAGCCGTTTGACGGGGGAAAATGAGACCCCCTAGGCCAGCTAGGTGGTCGCTGGATGCTGTGCAGACATCAGCAGCTGTTCATTTCATGCCCTCACGTCTCCTCGTTAGTATAGTGGTCAGTATCCCCGCCTGTCACGCGGGAGACCGGGGTTCAATTCGGGTTCAATTCCCCGACGGGGAGGTTAAACCTTTTCTGGATTTTTTTTAGTTCTTGACAAATATTCTTGAAGATTAGGCTGAGTCAAGTAGGGAATGGGTGCCAAGAACTGACTCTTTAAGAAAAAAGCACCGGCAACGCTAGTCATCGTACAATATTTGTGCACAATTGCTTACATTAGGCGGCCGGTCCACTTTATTGAGTCCCCCTCAGCACCATTTAGTGCTCCTGTTGTCTGCGAAGTCCAAATTGTAACCCTGAATCAGTTCCTCTTCTGACCCTTTGTATCATGTTACATGACGAGTAATGATCACCTGTTAGCTTTATCCCTAATTATAACTCTCACTCTTTCCCTGCATCTAACCCTAGCTCTAATCCCATCATTAACCTCGGTCCGGGCACACGCGTGAACCCTTACTCTCATCTCAGCCTCTCCTGGTGATACATCACACCTGGGATCGTTTGCTCCCTGTGGGCTGTGGGAAATTTGCTACCAGCACGCCCTGGAAGTGGGGCTCATTCCGCTGCAACGGGAGGTCTTCCCAGGACGCGTCACAGCTCAACGCAAGAGCTCCTGGGTTTCGAAGGCTCTTGCAGCAAGCCTTCACAAAGCAGCAGGGAGCGCCGTTCCAGATGGGAAACTTGAGACTGGATGTCCAGAAAAGCAAGACGTCAGAAGCGAAACCTTTTTCCTGCAGGGTGTGGCATACCATCCGCTTGCTCATTGCGACAGAGGTGGCACTAATGAAGGAAGAGGTCAACGTTACGTTCTTCTTTAAAATGCAAGGCCAGGAAAAGTGGCAGCGGTGGGATTTGAACCCACGCCTCCGAAGAGACTGGAGCCTTAATCCAGCGCCTTAGACCGCTCGGCCACGCTACCTCCCTGCTAGTCGCCGAAAGCGGAACTTGACCCGTTGCCCGGCCCGCTTTAGTGCTTTGCCTTTTCTCCTTGGAAAGTCTGGAGACAGGCAGTGGAAGGGCAGGCAAACTGTCAGGTGCGCAGAGGAGGGGAGACCATGAGGCAAGGTGGGAGATGGGGGCAAGAAGTGAGAAAAAAACTAATCGCAAGCTAGGGCAGGATTCGGAAAGTGAAGCCGAAAAGGGGCTTAGCATGCAGCCCAGGGGTTTCTTTGACTGTCCTAAGCCCACAGGGACTTTGCCGTCCTCAGCTCATGAGACTTGAGATGGGTAGCTTGATTTGCTGAGGAAATGCGGGATGACAGATTCAACTCTGGAGTCAAACATAGCCCGGAACTATCGCCTTAAACTGAGTTTTAAGCCTGGTGCCGATAAAAAGAAAGAAATTAGCCTTAGATCGGGCAAGCCGTTTGACGGGGGAAAATGAGACCCCCTAGGCCAGCTAGGTGGTCGCTGGATGCTGTGCAGACATCAGCAGCTGTTCATTTCATGCCCTCACGTCTCCTCGTTAGTATAGTGGTCAGTATCCCCGCCTGTCACGCGGGAGACCGGGGTTCAATTCCCCGACGGGGAGGTTAAACCTTTTCTGGATTTTTTTTAGTTCTTGACAAATATTCTTGAAGATTAGGCTGAGTCAAGTAGGGAATGGGTGCCAAGAACTGACTCTTTAAGAAAAAAGCACCGGCAACGCTAGTCATCGTACAATATTTGTGCACAATTGCTTACATTAGGCGGCCGGTCCACTTTATTGAGTCCCCCTCAGCACCATTTAGTGCTCCTGTTGTCTGCGAAGTCCAAATTGTAACCCTGAATCAGTTCCTCTTCTGACCCTTTGTATCATGTTACATGACGAGTAATGATCACCTGTTAGCTTTATCCCTAATTATAACTCTCACTCTTTCCCTGCATCTAACCCTAGCTCTAATCCCATCATTAACCTCGGTCCGGGCACACGCGTGAACCCTTACTCTCATCTCAGCCTCTCCTGGTGATACATCACACCTGGGATCGTTTGCTCCCTGTGGGCTGTGGGAAATTTGCTACCAGCACGCCCTGGAAGTGGGGCTCATTCCGCTGCAACGGGAGGTCTCCCCAGGACGCGTCACAGCTCAACGCAAGAGCTCCTGGGTTTCGAAGGCTCTTGCAGCAAGCCTTCACAAAGCAGCAGGGAGCGCCGTTCCAGATGGGAAACTTGAGACTGGATGTCCAGAAAAGCAAGACGTCAGAAGCGAAACCTTTTTCCTGCAGGGTGTGGCATACCATCCGCTTGCTCATTGCGACAGAGGTGGCACTAATGAAGGAAGAGGTCAACGTTACGTTCTTCTTTAAAATGCAAGGCCAGGAAAAGTGGCAGCGGTGGGATTTGAACCCACGCCTCCGAAGAGACTGGAGCCTTAATCCAGCGCCTTAGACCGCTCGGCCACGCTACCTCCCTGCTAGTCGCCGAAAGCGGAACTTGACCCGTTGCCCGGCCCGCTTTAGTGCTTTGCCTTTTCTCCTTGGAAAGTCTGGAGACAGGCAGTGGAAGGGCAGGCAAACTGTCAGGTGCGCAGAGGAGGGGAGACCATGAGGCAAGGTGGGAGATGGGGGCAAGAAGTGAGAAAAAAACTAATCGCAAGCTAGGGCAGGATTCGGAAAGTGAAGCCGAAAAGGGGCTTAGCATGCAGCCCAGGGGTTTCTTTGACTGTCCTAAGCCCACAGGGACTTTGCCGTCCTCAGCTCATGAGACTTGAGATGGGTAGCTTGATTTGCTGAGGAAATGCGGGATGACAGATTCAACTCTGGAGTCAAACATAGCCCGGAACTATCGCCTTAAACTGAGTTTTAAGCCTGGTGCCGATAAAAAGAAAGAAATTAGCCTTAGATCGGGCAAGCCGTTTGACGGGGGAAAATGAGACCCCCTAGGCCAGCTAGGTGGTCGCTGGATGCTGTGCAGACATCAGCAGCTGTTCATTTCATGCCCTCACGTCTCCTCGTTAGTATAGTGGTCAGTATCCCCGCCTGTCACGCGGGAGACCGGGGTTCAATTCCCCGACGGGGAGGTTAAACCTTTTCTGGATTTTTTTTAGTTCTTGACAAATATTCTTGAAGATTAGGCTGAGTCAAGTAGGGAATGGGTGCCAAGAACTGACTCTTTAAGAAAAAAGCACCGGCAACGCTAGTCATCGTACAATATTTGTGCACAATTGCTTACATTAGGCGGCCGGTCCACTTTATTGAGTCCCCCTCAGCACCATTTAGTGCTCCTGTTGTCTGCGAAGTCCAAATTGTAACCCTGAATCAGTTCCTCTTCTGACCCTTTGTATCATGTTACATGACGAGTAATGATCACCTGTTAGCTTTATCCCTAATTATAACTCTCACTCTTTCCCTGCATCTAACCCTAGCTCTAATCCCATCATTAACCTCGGTCCGGGCACACGCGTGAACCCTTACTCTCATCTCAGCCTCTCCTGGTGATACATCACACCTGGGATCGTTTGCTCCCTGTGGGCTGTGGGAAATTTGCTACCAGCACGCCCTGGAAGTGGGGCTCATTCCGCTGCAACGGGAGGTCTCCCCAGGACGCGTCACAGCTCAACGCAAGAGCTCCTGGGTTTCGAAGGCTCTTGCAGCAAGCCTTCACAAAGCAGCAGGGAGCGCCGTTCCAGATGGGAAACTTGAGACTGGATGTCCAGAAAAGCAAGACGTCAGAAGCGAAACCTTTTTCCTGCAGGGTGTGGCATACCATCCGCTTGCTCATTGCGACAGAGGTGGCACTAATGAAGGAAGAGGTCAACGTTACGTTCTTCTTTAAAATGCAAGGCCAGGAAAGGTGGCAGCGGTGGGATTTGAACCCACGCCTCCGAAGAGACTGGAGCCTTAATCCAGCGCCTTAGACCGCTCGGCCACGCTACCTCCCTGCTAGTCGCCGAAAGCGGAACTTGACCCGTTGCCCGGCCCGCTTTAGTGCTTTGCCTTTTCTCCTTGGAAAGTCTGGAGACAGGCAGTGGAAGGGCAGGCAAACTGTCAGGTGCGCAGAGGAGGGGAGACCATGAGGCAAGGTGGGAGATGGGGGCAAGAAGTGAGAAAAAAACTAATCGCAAGCTAGGGCAGGATTCGGAAAGTGAAGCCGAAAAGGGGCTTAGCATGCAGCCCAGGGGTTTCTTTGACTGTCCTAAGCCCACAGGGACTTTGCCGTCCTCAGCTCATGAGACTTGAGATGGGTAGCTTGATTTGCTGAGGAAATGCGGGATGACAGATTCAACTCTGGAGTCAAACATAGCCCGGAACTATCGCCTTAAACTGAGTTTTAAGCCTGGTGCCGATAAAAAGAAAGAAATTAGCCTTAGATCGGGCAAGCCGTTTGACGGGGGAAAATGAGACCCCCTAGGCCAGCTAGGTGGTCGCTGGATGCTGTGCAGACATCAGCAGCTGTTCATTTCATGCCCTCACGTCTCCTCGTTAGTATAGTGGTCAGTATCCCCGCCTAATTCCCCGACGGGGAGGTTAAACCTTTTCTGGATTTTTTTTAGTTCTTGACAAATATTCTTGAAGATTAGGCTGAGTCAAGTAGGGAATGGGTGCCAAGAACTGACTCTTTAAGAAAAAAGCACCGGCAACGCTAGTCATCGTACAATATTTGTGCACAATTGCTTACATTAGGCGGCCGGTCCACTTTATTGAGTCCCCCTCAGCACCATTTAGTGCTCCTGTTGTCTGCGAAGTCCAAATTGTAACCCTGAATCAGTTCCTCTTCTGACCCTTTGTATCATGTTACATGACGAGTAATGATCACCTGTTAGCTTTATCCCTAATTATAACTCTCACTCTTTCCCTGCATCTAACCCTAGCTCTAATCCCATCATTAACCTCGGTCCGGGCACACGCGTGAACCCTTACTCTCATCTCAGCCTCTCCTGGTGATACATCACACCTGGGATCGTTTGCTCCCTGTGGGCTGTGGGAAATTTGCTACCAGCACGCCCTGGAAGTGGGGCTCATTCCGCTGCAACGGGAGGTCTTCCCAGGACGCGTCACAGCTCAACGCAAGAGCTCCTGGGTTTCGAAGGCTCTTGCAGCAAGCCTTCACAAAGCAGCAGGGAGCGCCGTTCCAGATGGGAAACTTGAGACTGGATGTCCAGAAAAGCAAGACGTCAGAAGCGAAACCTTTTTCCTGCAGGGTGTGGCATACCATCCGCTTGCTCATTGCGACAGAGGTGGCACTAATGAAGGAAGAGGTCAACGTTACGTTCTTCTTTAAAATGCAAGGCCAGGAAAAGTGGCAGCGGTGGGATTTGAACCCACGCCTCCGAAGAGACTGGAGCCTTAATCCAGCGCCTTAGACCGCTCGGCCACGCTACCTCCCTGCTAGTCGCCGAAAGCGGAACTTGACCCGTTGCCCGGCCCGCTTTAGTGCTTTGCCTTTTCTCCTTGGAAAGTCTGGAGACAGGCAGTGGAAGGGCAGGCAAACTGTCAGGTGCGCAGAGGAGGGGAGACCATGAGGCAAGGTGGGAGATGGGGGCAAGAAGTGAGAAAAAAACTAATCGCAAGCTAGGGCAGGATTCGGAAAGTGAAGCCGAAAAGGGGCTTAGCATGCAGCCCAGGGGTTTCTTTGACTGTCCTAAGCCCACAGGGACTTTGCCGTCCTCAGCTCATGAGACTTGAGATGGGTAGCTTGATTTGCTGAGGAAATGCGGGATGACAGATTCAACTCTGGAGTCAAACATAGCCCGGAACTATCGCCTTAAACTGAGTTTTAAGCCTGGTGCCGATAAAAAGAAAGAAATTAGCCTTAGATCGGGCAAGCCGTTTGACGGGGGAAAATGAGACCCCCTAGGCCAGCTAGGTGGTCGCTGGATGCTGTGCAGACATCAGCAGCTGTTCATTTCATGCCCTCACGTCTCCTCGTTAGTATAGTGGTCAGTATCCCCGCCTGTCACGCGGGAGACCGGGGTTCAATTCGGGTTCAATTCCCCGACGGGGAGGTTAAACCTTTTCTGGATTTTTTTTAGTTCTTGACAAATATTCTTGAAGATTAGGCTGAGTCAAGTAGGGAATGGGTGCCAAGAACTGACTCTTTAAGAAAAAAGCACCAGCAACGCTAGTCATCGTACAATATTTGTGCACAATTGCTTACATTAGGCGGCCGGTCCACTTTATTGAGTCCCCCTCAGCACCATTTAGTGCTCCTGTTGTCTGCGAAGTCCAAATTGTAACCCTGAATCAGTTCCTCTTCTGACCCTTTGTATCATGTTACATGACGAGTAATGATCACCTGTTAGCTTTATCCCTAATTATAACTCTCACTCTTTCCCTGCATCTAACCCTAGCTCTAATCCCATCATTAACCTCGGTCCGGGCACACGCGTGAACCCTTACTCTCATCTCAGCCTCTCCTGGTGATACATCACACCTGGGATCGTTTGCTCCCTGTGGGCTGTGGGAAATTTGCTACCAGCACACCCTGGAAGTGGGGCTCATTCCGCTGCAACGGGAGGTCTTCCCAGGACGCGTCACAGCTCAACGCAAGAGCTCCTGGGTTTCGAAGGCTCTTGCAGCAAGCCTTCACAAAGCAGCAGGGAGCGCCGTTCCAGATGGGAAACTTGAGACTGGATGTCCAGAAAAGCAAGACGTCAGAAGCGAAACCTTTTTCCTGCAGGGTGTGGCATACCATCCGCTTGCTCATTGCGACAGAGGTGGCACTAATGAAGGAAGAGGTCAACGTTACGTTCTTCTTTAAAATGCAAGGCCAGGAAAAGTGGCAGCGGTGGGATTTGAACCCACGCCTCCGAAGAGACTGGAGCCTTAATCCAGCGCCTTAGACCGCTCGGCCACGCTACCTCGCTGCTAGTCGCCGAAAGCGGAACTTGACCCGTTGCCCGGCCCGCTTTAGTGCTTTGCCTTTTCTCCTTGGAAAGTCTGGAGACAGGCAGTGGAAGGGCAGGCAAACTGTCAGGTGCGCAGAGGAGGGGAGACCATGAGGCAAGGTGGGAGATGGGGGCAAGAAGTGAGAAAAAAACTAATCGCAAGCTAGGGCAGGATTCGGAAAGTGAAGCCGAAAAGGGGCTTAGCATGCAGCCCAGGGGTTTCTTTGACTGTCCTAAGCCCACAGGGACTTTGCCGTCCTCAGCTCATGAGACTTGAGATGGGTAGCTTGATTTGCTGAGGAAATGCGGGATGACAGATTCAACTCTGGAGTCAAACATAGCCCGGAACTATCGCCTTAAACTGAGTTTTAAGCCTGGTGCCGATAAAAAGAAAGAAATTAGCCTTAGATCGGGCAAGCCGTTTGACGGGGGAAAATGAGACCCCCTAGGCCAGCTAGGTGGTCGCTGGATGCTGTGCAGACATCAGCAGCTGTTCATTTCATGCCCTCACGTCTCCTCGTTAGTATAGTGGTCAGTATCCCCGCCTGTCACGCGGGAGACCGGGGTTCAATTCCCCGACGGGGAGGTTAAACCTTTTCTGGATTTTTTTTAGTTCTTGACAAATATTCTTGAAGATTAGGCTGAGTCAAGTAGGGAATGGGTGCCAAGAACTGACTCTTTAAGAAAAAAGCACCGGCAACGCTAGTCATCGTACAATATTTGTGCACAATTGCTTACATTAGGCGGCCGGTCCACTTTATTGAGTCCCCCTCAGCACCATTTAGTGCTCCTGTTGTCTGCGAAGTCCAAATTGTAACCCTGAATCAGTTCCTCTTCTGACCCTTTGTATCATGTTACATGACGAGTAATGATCACCTGTTAGCTTTATCCCTAATTATAACTCTCACTCTTTCCCTGCATCTAACCCTAGCTCTAATCCCATCATTAACCTCGGTCCGGGCACACGCGTGAACCCTTACTCTCATCTCAGCCTCTCCTGGTGATACATCACACCTGGGATCGTTTGCTCCCTGTGGGCTGTGGGAAATTTGCTACCAGCACGCCCTGGAAGTGGGGCTCATTCCGCTGCAACGGGAGGTCTTCCCAGGACGCGTCACAGCTCAACGCAAGAGCTCCTGGGTTTCGAAGGCTCTTGCAGCAAGCCTTCACAAAGCAGCAGGGAGCGCCGTTCCAGATGGGAAACTTGAGACTGGATGTCCAGAAAAGCAAGACGTCAGAAGCGAAACCTTTTTCCTGCAGGGTGTGGCATACCATCCTCTTGCTCATTGCGACAGAGGTGGCACTAATGAAGGAAGAGGTCAACGTTACGTTCTTCTTTAAAATGCAAGGCCAGGAAAAGTGGCAGCGGTGGGATTTGAACCCACGCCTCCGAAGAGACTGGAGCCTTAATCCAGCGCCTTAGACCGCTCGGCCACGCTACCTCCCTGCTAGTCGCCGAAAGCGGAACTTGACCCGTTGCCCGGCCCGCTTTAGTGCTTTGCCTTTTCTCCTTGGAAAGTCTGGAGACAGGCAGTGGAAGGGCAGGCAAACTCTCAGGTGCGCAGAGGAGGGGAGACCATGAGGCAAGGTGGGAGATGGGGGCAAGAAGTGAGAAAAAAACTAATCGCAAGCTAGGGCAGGATTCGGAAAGTGAAGCCGAAAAGGGGCTTAGCATGCAGCCCAGGGGTTTCTTTGACTGTCCTAAGCCCACAGGGACTTTGCCGTCCTCAGCTCATGAGACTTGAGATGGGTAGCTTGATTTGCTGAGGAAATGCGGGATGACAGATTCAACTCTGGAGTCAAACATAGCCCGGAACTATCGCCTTAAACTGAGTTTTAAGCCTGGTGCCGATAAAAAGAAAGAAATTAGCCTTAGATCGGGCAAGCCGTTTGACGGGGGAAAATGAGACCCCCTAGGCCAGCTAGGTGGTCGCTGGATGCTGTGCAGACATCAGCAGCTGTTCATTTCATGCCCTCACGTCTCCTCGTTAGTATAGTGGTCAGTATCCCCGCCTGTCACGCGGGAGACCGGGGTTCAATTCCCCGACGGGGAGGTTAAACCTTTTCTGGATTTTTTTTAGTTCTTGACAAATATTCTTGAAGATTAGGCTGAGTCAAGTAGGGAATGGGTGCCAAGAACTGACTCTTTAAGAAAAAAGCACCGGCAACGCTAGTCATCGTACAATATTTGTGCACAATTGCTTACATTAGGCGGCCGGTCCACTTTATTGAGTCCCCCTCAGCACCATTTAGTGCTCCTGTTGTCTGCGAAGTCCAAATTGTAACCCTGAATCAGTTCCTCTTCTGACCCTTTGTATCATGTTACATGACGAGTAATGATCACCTGTTAGCTTTATCCCTAATTATAACTCTCACTCTTTCCCTGCATCTAACCCTAGCTCTAATCCCATCATTAACCTCGGTCCGGGCACACGCGTGAACCCTTACTCTCATCTCAGCCTCTCCTGGTGATACATCACACCTGGGATCGTTTGCTCCCTGTGGGCTGTGGGAAATTTGCTACCAGCACGCCCTGGAAGTGGGGCTCATTCCGCTGCAACGGGAGGTCTTCCCAGGACGCGTCACAGCTCAACGCAAGAGCTCCTGGGTTTCGAAGGCTCTTGCAGCAAGCCTTCACAAAGCAGCAGGGAGCGCCGTTCCAGATGGGAAACTTGAGACTGGATGTCCAGAAAAGCAAGACGTCAGAAGCGAAACCTTTTTCCTGCAGGGTGTGGCATACCATCCTCTTGCTCATTGCGACAGAGGTGGCACTAATGAAGGAAGAGGTCAACGTTACGTTCTTCTTTAAAATGCAAGGCCAGGAAAAGTGGCAGCGGTGGGATTTGAACCCACGCCTCCGAAGAGACTGGAGCCTTAATCCAGCGCCTTAGACCGCTCGGCCACGCTACCTCCCTGCTAGTCGCCGAAAGCGGAACTTGACCCGTTGCCCGGCCCGCTTTAGTGCTTTGCCTTTTCTCCTTGGAAAGTCTGGAGACAGGCAGTGGAAGGGCAGGCAAACTGTCAGGTGCGCAGAGGAGGGGAGACCATGAGGCAAGGTGGGAGATGGGGGCAAGAAGTGAGAAAAAAACTAATCGCAAGCTAGGGCAGGATTCGGAAAGTGAAGCCGAAAAGGGGCTTAGCATGCAGCCCAGGGGTTTCTTTGACTGTCCTAAGCCCACAGGGACTTTGCCGTCCTCAGCTCATGAGACTTGAGATGGGTAGCTTGATTTGCTGAGGAAATGCGGGATGACAGATTCAACTCTGGAGTCAAACATAGCCCGGAACTATCGCCTTAAACTGAGTTTTAAGCCTGGTGCCGATAAAAAGAAAGAAATTAGCCTTAGATCGGGCAAGCCGTTTGACGGGGGAAAATGAGACCCCCTAGGCCAGCTAGGTGGTCGCTGGATGCTGTGCAGACATCAGCAGCTGTTCATTTCATGCCCTCACGTCTCCTCGTTAGTATAGTGGTCAGTATCCCCGCCTGTCACGCGGGAGACCGGGGTTCAATTCCCCGACGGGGAGGTTAAACCTTTTCTGGATTTTTTTTAGTTCTTGACAAATATTCTTGAAGATTAGGCTGAGTCAAGTAGGGAATGGGTGCCAAGAACTGACTCTTTAAGAAAAAAGCACCGGCAACGCTAGTCATCGTACAATATTTGTGCACAATTGCTTACATTAGGCGGCCGGTCCACTTTATTGAGTCCCCCTCAGCACCATTTAGTGCTCCTGTTGTCTGCGAAGTCCAAATTGTAACCCTGAATCAGTTCCTCTTCTGACCCTTTGTATCATGTTACATGACGAGTAATGATCACCTGTTAGCTTTATCCCTAATTATAACTCTCACTCTTTCCCTGCATCTAACCCTAGCTCTAATCCCATCATTAACCTCGGTCCGGGCACACGCGTGAACCCTTACTCTCATCTCAGCCTCTCCTGGTGATACATCACACCTGGGATCGTTTGCTCCCTGTGGGCTGTGGGAAATTTGCTACCAGCACGCCCTGGAAGTGGGGCTCATTCCGCTGCAACGGGAGGTCTCCCCAGGACGCGTCACAGCTCAACGCAAGAGCTCCTGGGTTTCGAAGGCTCTTGCAGCAAGCCTTCACAAAGCAGCAGGGAGCGCCGTTCCAGATGGGAAACTTGAGACTGGATGTCCAGAAAAGCAAGACGTCAGAAGCGAAACCTTTTTCCTGCAGGGTGTGGCATACCATCCGCTTGCTCATTGCGACAGAGGTGGCACTAATGAAGGAAGAGGTCAACGTTACGTTCTTCTTTAAAATGCAAGGCCAGGAAAAGTGGCAGCGGTGGGATTTGAACCCACGCCTCCGAAGAGACTGGAGCCTTAATCCAGCGCCTTAGACCGCTCGGCCACGCTACCTCCCTGCTAGTCGCCGAAAGCGGAACTTGACCCGTTGCCCGGCCCGCTTTAGTGCTTTGCCTTTTCTCCTTGGAAAGTCTGGAGACAGGCAGTGGAAGGGCAGGCAAACTCTCAGGTGCGCAGAGGAGGGGAGACCATGAGGCAAGGTGGGAGATGGGGGCAAGAAGTGAGAAAAAAACTAATCGCAAGCTAGGGCAGGATTCGGAAAGTGAAGCCGAAAAGGGGCTTAGCATGCAGCCCAGGGGTTTCTTTGACTGTCCTAAGCCCACAGGGACTTTGCCGTCCTCAGCTCATGAGACTTGAGATGGGTAGCTTGATTTGCTGAGGAAATGCGGGATGACAGATTCAACTCTGGAGTCAAACATAGCCCGGAACTATCGCCTTAAACTGAGTTTTAAGCCTGGTGCCGATAAAAAGAAAGAAATTAGCCTTAGATCGGGCAAGCCGTTTGACGGGGGAAAATGAGACCCCCTAGGCCAGCTAGGTGGTCGCTGGATGCTGTGCAGACATCAGCAGCTGTTCATTTCATGCCCTCACGTCTCCTCGTTAGTATAGTGGTCAGTATCCCCGCCTGTCACGCGGGAGACCGGGGTTCAATTCCCCGACGGGGAGGTTAAACCTTTTCTGGATTTTTTTTAGTTCTTGACAAATATTCTTGAAGATTAGGCTGAGTCAAGTAGGGAATGGGTGCCAAGAACTGACTCTTTAAGAAAAAAGCACCGGCAACGCTAGTCATCGTACAATATTTGTGCACAATTGCTTACATTAGGCGGCCGGTCCACTTTATTGAGTCCCCCTCAGCACCATTTAGTGCTCCTGTTGTCTGCGAAGTCCAAATTGTAACCCTGAATCAGTTCCTCTTCTGACCCTTTGTATCATGTTACATGACGAGTAATGATCACCTGTTAGCTTTATCCCTAATTATAACTCTCACTCTTTCCCTGCATCTAACCCTAGCTCTAATCCCATCATTAACCTCGGTCCGGGCACACGCGTGAACCCTTACTCTCATCTCAGCCTCTCCTGGTGATACATCACACCTGGGATCGTTTGCTCCCTGTGGGCTGTGGGAAATTTGCTACCAGCACGCCCTGGAAGTGGGGCTCATTCCGCTGCAACGGGAGGTCTTCCCAGGACGCGTCACAGCTCAACGCAAGAGCTCCTGGGTTTCGAAGGCTCTTGCAGCAAGCCTTCACAAAGCAGCAGGGAGCGCCGTTCCAGATGGGAAACTTGAGACTGGATGTCCAGAAAAGCAAGACGTCAGAAGCGAAACCTTTTTCCTGCAGGGTGTGGCATACCATCCTCTTGCTCATTGCGACAGAGGTGGCACTAATGAAGGAAGAGGTCAACGTTACGTTCTTCTTTAAAATGCAAGGCCAGGAAAAGTGGCAGCGGTGGGATTTGAACCCACGCCTCCGAAGAGACTGGAGCCTTAATCCAGCGCCTTAGACCGCTCGGCCACGCTACCTCCCTGCTAGTCGCCGAAAGCGGAACTTGACCCGTTGCCCGGCCCGCTTTAGTGCTTTGCCTTTTCTCCTTGGAAAGTCTGGAGACAGGCAGTGGAAGGGCAGGCAAACTGTCAGGTGCGCAGAGGAGGGGAGACCATGAGGCAAGGTGGGAGATGGGGGCAAGAAGTGAGAAAAAAACTAATCGCAAGCTAGGGCAGGATTCGGAAAGTGAAGCCGAAAAGGGGCTTAGCATGCAGCCCAGGGGTTTCTTTGACTGTCCTAAGCCCACAGGGACTTTGCCGTCCTCAGCTCATGAGACTTGAGATGGGTAGCTTGATTTGCTGAGGAAATGCGGGATGACAGATTCAACTCTGGAGTCAAACATAGCCCGGAACTATCGCCTTAAACTGAGTTTTAAGCCTGGTGCCGATAAAAAGAAAGAAATTAGCCTTAGATCGGGCAAGCCGTTTGACGGGGGAAAATGAGACCCCCTAGGCCAGCTAGGTGGTCGCTGGATGCTGTGCAGACATCAGCAGCTGTTCATTTCATGCCCTCACGTCTCCTCGTTAGTATAGTGGTCAGTATCCCCGCCTGTCACGCGGGAGACCGGGGTTCAATTCCCCGACGGGGAGGTTAAACCTTTTCTGGATTTTTTTTAGTTCTTGACAAATATTCTTGAAGATTAGGCTGAGTCAAGTAGGGAATGGGTGCCAAGAACTGACTCTTTAAGAAAAAAGCACCGGCAACGCTAGTCATCGTACAATATTTGTGCACAATTGCTTACATTAGGCGGCCGGTCCACTTTATTGAGTCCCCCTCAGCACCATTTAGTGCTCCTGTTGTCTGCGAAGTCCAAATTGTAACCCTGAATCAGTTCCTCTTCTGACCCTTTGTATCATGTTACATGACGAGTAATGATCACCTGTTAGCTTTATCCCTAATTATAACTCTCACTCTTTCCCTGCATCTAACCCTAGCTCTAATCCCATCATTAACCTCGGTCCGGGCACACGCGTGAACCCTTACTCTCATCTCAGCCTCTCCTGGTGATACATCACACCTGGGATCGTTTGCTCCCTGTGGGCTGTGGGAAATTTGCTACCAGCACGCCCTGGAAGTGGGGCTCATTCCGCTGCAACGGGAGGTCTCCCCAGGACGCGTCACAGCTCAACGCAAGAGCTCCTGGGTTTCGAAGGCTCTTGCAGCAAGCCTTCACAAAGCAGCAGGGAGCGCCGTTCCAGATGGGAAACTTGAGACTGGATGTCCAGAAAAGCAAGACGTCAGAAGCGAAACCTTTTTCCTGCAGGGTGTGGCATACCATCCGCTTGCTCATTGCGACAGAGGTGGCACTAATGAAGGAAGAGGTCAACGTTACGTTCTTCTTTAAAATGCAAGGCCAGGAAAAGTGGCAGCGGTGGGATTTGAACCCACGCCTCCGAAGAGACTGGAGCCTTAATCCAGCGCCTTAGACCGCTCGGCCACGCTACCTCCCTGCTAGTCGCCGAAAGCGGAACTTGACCCGTTGCCCGGCCCGCTTTAGTGCTTTGCCTTTTCTCCTTGGAAAGTCTGGAGACAGGCAGTGGAAGGGCAGGCAAACTGTCAGGTGCGCAGAGGAGGGGAGACCATGAGGCAAGGTGGGAGATGGGGGCAAGAAGTGAGAAAAAAACTAATCGCAAGCTAGGGCAGGATTCGGAAAGTGAAGCCGAAAAGGGGCTTAGCATGCAGCCCAGGGGTTTCTTTGACTGTCCTAAGCCCACAGGGACTTTGCCGTCCTCAGCTCATGAGACTTGAGATGGGTAGCTTGATTTGCTGAGGAAATGCGGGATGACAGATTCAACTCTGGAGTCAAACATAGCCCGGAACTATCGCCTTAAACTGAGTTTTAAGCCTGGTGCCGATAAAAAGAAAGAAATTAGCCTTAGATCGGGCAAGCCGTTTGACGGGGGAAAATGAGACCCCCTAGGCCAGCTAGGTGGTCGCTGGATGCTGTGCAGACATCAGCAGCTGTTCATTTCATGCCCTCACGTCTCCTCGTTAGTATAGTGGTCAGTATCCCCGCCTGTCACGCGGGAGACCGGGGTTCAATTCCCCGACGGGGAGGTTAAACCTTTTCTGGATTTTTTTTAGTTCTTGACAAATATTCTTGAAGATTAGGCTGAGTCAAGTAGGGAATGGGTGCCAAGAACTGACTCTTTAAGAAAAAAGCACCGGCAACGCTAGTCATCGTACAATATTTGTGCACAATTGCTTACATTAGGCGGCCGGTCCACTTTATTGAGTCCCCCTCAGCACCATTTAGTGCTCCTGTTGTCTGCGAAGTCCAAATTGTAACCCTGAATCAGTTCCTCTTCTGACCCTTTGTATCATGTTACATGACGAGTAATGATCACCTGTTAGCTTTATCCCTAATTATAACTCTCACTCTTTCCCTGCATCTAACCCTAGCTCTAATCCCATCATTAACCTCGGTCCGGGCACACGCGTGAACCCTTACTCTCATCTCAGCCTCTCCTGGTGATACATCACACCTGGGATCGTTTGCTCCCTGTGGGCTGTGGGAAATTTGCTACCAGCACGCCCTGGAAGTGGGGCTCATTCCGCTGCAACGGGAGGTCTTCCCAGGACGCGTCACAGCTCAACGCAAGAGCTCCTGGGTTTCGAAGGCTCTTGCAGCAAGCCTTCACAAAGCAGCAGGGAGCGCCGTTCCAGATGGGAAACTTGAGACTGGATGTCCAGAAAAGCAAGACGTCAGAAGCGAAACCTTTTTCCTGCAGGGTGTGGCATACCATCCGCTTGCTCATTGCGACAGAGGTGGCACTAATGAAGGAAGAGGTCAACGTTACGTTCTTCTTTAAAATGCAAGGCCAGGAAAAGTGGCAGCGGTGGGATTTGAACCCACGCCTCCGAAGAGACTGGAGCCTTAATCCAGCGCCTTAGACCGCTCGGCCACGCTACCTCCCTGCTAGTCGCCGAAAGCGGAACTTGACCCGTTGCCCGGCCCGCTTTAGTGCTTTGCCTTTTCTCCTTGGAAAGTCTGGAGACAGGCAGTGGAAGGGCAGGCAAACTGTCAGGTGCGCAGAGGAGGGGAGACCATGAGGCAAGGTGGGAGATGGGGGCAAGAAGTGAGAAAAAAACTAATCGCAAGCTAGGGCAGGATTCGGAAAGTGAAGCCGAAAAGGGGCTTAGCATGCAGCCCAGGGGTTTCTTTGACTGTCCTAAGCCCACAGGGACTTTGCCGTCCTCAGCTCATGAGACTTGAGATGGGTAGCTTGATTTGCTGAGGAAATGCGGGATGACAGATTCAACTCTGGAGTCAAACATAGCCCGGAACTATCGCCTTAAACTGAGTTTTAAGCCTGGTGCCGATAAAAAGAAAGAAATTAGCCTTAGATCGGGCAAGCCGTTTGACGGGGGAAAATGAGACCCCCTAGGCCAGCTAGGTGGTCGCTGGATGCTGTGCAGACATCAGCAGCTGTTCATTTCATGCCCTCACGTCTCCTCGTTAGTATAGTGGTCAGTATCCCCGCCTGTCACGCGGGAGACCGGGGTTCAATTCCCCGACGGGGAGGTTAAACCTTTTCTGGATTTTTTTTAGTTCTTGACAAATATTCTTGAAGATTAGGCTGAGTCAAGTAGGGAATGGGTGCCAAGAACTGACTCTTTAAGAAAAAAGCACCGGCAACGCTAGTCATCGTACAATATTTGTGCACAATTGCTTACATTAGGCGGCCGGTCCACTTTATTGAGTCCCCCTCAGCACCATTTAGTGCTCCTGTTGTCTGCGAAGTCCAAATTGTAACCCTGAATCAGTTCCTCTTCTGACCCTTTGTATCATGTTACATGACGAGTAATGATCACCTGTTAGCTTTATCCCTAATTATAACTCTCACTCTTTCCCTGCATCTAACCCTAGCTCTAATCCCATCATTAACCTCGGTCCGGGCACACGCGTGAACCCTTACTCTCATCTCAGCCTCTCCTGGTGATACATCACACCTGGGATCGTTTGCTCCCTGTGGGCTGTGGGAAATTTGCTACCAGCACGCCCTGGAAGTGGGGCTCATTCCGCTGCAACGGGAGGTCTTCCCAGGACGCGTCACAGCTCAACGCAAGAGCTCCTGGGTTTCGAAGGCTCTTGCAGCAAGCCTTCACAAAGCAGCAGGGAGCGCCGTTCCAGATGGGAAACTTGAGACTGGATGTCCAGAAAAGCAAGACGTCAGAAGCGAAACCTTTTTCCTGCAGGGTGTGGCATACCATCCGCTTGCTCATTGCGACAGAGGTGGCACTAATGAAGGAAGAGGTCAACGTTACGTTCTTCTTTAAAATGCAAGGCCAGGAAAAGTGGCAGCGGTGGGATTTGAACCCACGCCTCCGAAGAGACTGGAGCCTTAATCCAGCGCCTTAGACCGCTCGGCCACGCTACCTCCCTGCTAGTCGCCGAAAGCGGAACTTGACCCGTTGCCCGGCCCGCTTTAGTGCTTTGCCTTTTCTCCTTGGAAAGTCTGGAGACAGGCAGTGGAAGGGCAGGCAAACTGTCAGGTGCGCAGAGGAGGGGAGACCATGAGGCAAGGTGGGAGATGGGGGCAAGAAGTGAGAAAAAAACTAATCGCAAGCTAGGGCAGGATTCGGAAAGTGAAGCCGAAAAGGGGCTTAGCATGCAGCCCAGGGGTTTCTTTGACTGTCCTAAGCCCACAGGGACTTTGCCGTCCTCAGCTCATGAGACTTGAGATGGGTAGCTTGATTTGCTGAGGAAATGCGGGATGACAGATTCAACTCTGGAGTCAAACATAGCCCGGAACTATCGCCTTAAACTGAGTTTTAAGCCTGGTGCCGATAAAAAGAAAGAAATTAGCCTTAGATCGGGCAAGCCGTTTGACGGGGGAAAATGAGACCCCCTAGGCCAGCTAGGTGGTCGCTGGATGCTGTGCAGACATCAGCAGCTGTTCATTTCATGCCCTCACGTCTCCTCGTTAGTATAGTGGTCAGTATCCCCGCCTGTCACGCGGGAGACCGGGGTTCAATTCCCCGACGGGGAGGTTAAACCTTTTCTGGATTTTTTTTAGTTCTTGACAAATATTCTTGAAGATTAGGCTGAGTCAAGTAGGGAATGGGTGCCAAGAACTGACTCTTTAAGAAAAAAGCACCGGCAACGCTAGTCATCGTACAATATTTGTGCACAATTGCTTACATTAGGCGGCCGGTCCACTTTATTGAGTCCCCCTCAGCACCATTTAGTGCTCCTGTTGTCTGCGAAGTCCAAATTGTAACCCTGAATCAGTTCCTCTTCTGACCCTTTGTATCATGTTACATGACGAGTAATGATCACCTGTTAGCTTTATCCCTAATTATAACTCTCACTCTTTCCCTGCATCTAACCCTAGCTCTAATCCCATCATTAACCTCGGTCCGGGCACACGCGTGAACCCTTACTCTCATCTCAGCCTCTCCTGGTGATACATCACACCTGGGATCGTTTGCTCCCTGTGGGCTGTGGGAAATTTGCTACCAGCACGCCCTGGAAGTGGGGCTCATTCCGCTGCAACGGGAGGTCTCCCCAGGACGCGTCACAGCTCAACGCAAGAGCTCCTGGGTTTCGAAGGCTCTTGCAGCAAGCCTTCACAAAGCAGCAGGGAGCGCCGTTCCAGATGGGAAACTTGAGACTGGATGTCCAGAAAAGCAAGACGTCAGAAGCGAAACCTTTTTCCTGCAGGGTGTGGCATACCATCCGCTTGCTCATTGCGACAGAGGTGGCACTAATGAAGGAAGAGGTCAACGTTACGTTCTTCTTTAAAATGCAAGGCCAGGAAAAGTGGCAGCGGTGGGATTTGAACCCACGCCTCCGAAGAGACTGGAGCCTTAATCCAGCGCCTTAGACCGCTCGGCCACGCTACCTCCCTGCTAGTCGCCGAAAGCGGAACTTGACCCGTTGCCCGGCCCGCTTTAGTGCTTTGCCTTTTCTCCTTGGAAAGTCTGGAGACAGGCAGTGGAAGGGCAGGCAAACTGTCAGGTGCGCAGAGGAGGGGAGACCATGAGGCAAGGTGGGAGATGGGGGCAAGAAGTGAGAAAAAAACTAATCGCAAGCTAGGGCAGGATTCGGAAAGTGAAGCCGAAAAGGGGCTTAGCATGCAGCCCAGGGGTTTCTTTGACTGTCCTAAGCCCACAGGGACTTTGCCGTCCTCAGCTCATGAGACTTGAGATGGGTAGCTTGATTTGCTGAGGAAATGCGGGATGACAGATTCAACTCTGGAGTCAAACATAGCCCGGAACTATCGCCTTAAACTGAGTTTTAAGCCTGGTGCCGATAAAAAGAAAGAAATTAGCCTTAGATCGGGCAAGCCGTTTGACGGGGGAAAATGAGACCCCCTAGGCCAGCTAGGTGGTCGCTGGATGCTGTGCAGACATCAGCAGCTGTTCATTTCATGCCCTCACGTCTCCTCGTTAGTATAGTGGTCAGTATCCCCGCCTGTCACGCGGGAGACCGGGGTTCAATTCCCCGACGGGGAGGTTAAACCTTTTCTGGATTTTTTTTAGTTCTTGACAAATATTCTTGAAGATTAGGCTGAGTCAAGTAGGGAATGGGTGCCAAGAACTGACTCTTTAAGAAAAAAGCACCGGCAACGCTAGTCATCGTACAATATTTGTGCACAATTGCTTACATTAGGCGGCCGGTCCACTTTATTGAGTCCCCCTCAGCACCATTTAGTGCTCCTGTTGTCTGCGAAGTCCAAATTGTAACCCTGAATCAGTTCCTCTTCTGACCCTTTGTATCATGTTACATGACGAGTAATGATCACCTGTTAGCTTTATCCCTAATTATAACTCTCACTCTTTCCCTGCATCTAACCCTAGCTCTAATCCCATCATTAACCTCGGTCCGGGCACACGCGTGAACCCTTACTCTCATCTCAGCCTCTCCTGGTGATACATCACACCTGGGATCGTTTGCTCCCTGTGGGCTGTGGGAAATTTGCTACCAGCACGCCCTGGAAGTGGGGCTCATTCCGCTGCAACGGGAGGTCTTCCCAGGACGCGTCACAGCTCAACGCAAGAGCTCCTGGGTTTCGAAGGCTCTTGCAGCAAGCCTTCACAAAGCAGCAGGGAGCGCCGTTCCAGATGGGAAACTTGAGACTGGATGTCCAGAAAAGCAAGACGTCAGAAGCGAAACCTTTTTCCTGCAGGGTGTGGCATACCATCCGCTTGCTCATTGCGACAGAGGTGGCACTAATGAAGGAAGAGGTCAACGTTACGTTCTTCTTTAAAATGCAAGGCCAGGAAAGGTGGCAGCGGTGGGATTTGAACCCACGCCTCCGAAGAGACTGGAGCCTTAATCCAGCGCCTTAGACCGCTCGGCCACGCTACCTCCCTGCTAGTCGCCGAAAGCGGAACTTGACCCGTTGCCCGGCCCGCTTTAGTGCTTTGCCTTTTCTCCTTGGAAAGTCTGGAGACAGGCAGTGGAAGGGCAGGCAAACTGTCAGGTGCGCAGAGGAGGGGAGACCATGAGGCAAGGTGGGAGATGGGGGCAAGAAGTGAGAAAAAAACTAATCGCAAGCTAGGGCAGGATTCGGAAAGTGAAGCCGAAAAGGGGCTTAGCATGCAGCCCAGGGGTTTCTTTGACTGTCCTAAGCCCACAGGGACTTTGCCGTCCTCAGCTCATGAGACTTGAGATGGGTAGCTTGATTTGCTGAGGAAATGCGGGATGACAGATTCAACTCTGGAGTCAAACATAGCCCGGAACTATCGCCTTAAACTGAGTTTTAAGCCTGGTGCCGATAAAAAGAAAGAAATTAGCCTTAGATCGGGCAAGCCGTTTGACGGGGGAAAATGAGACCCCCTAGGCCAGCTAGGTGGTCGCTGGATGCTGTGCAGACATCAGCAGCTGTTCATTTCATGCCCTCACGTCTCCTCGTTAGTATAGTGGTCAGTATCCCCGCCTGTCACGCGGGAGACCGGGGTTCAATTCCCCGACGGGGAGGTTAAACCTTTTCTGGATTTTTTTTAGTTCTTGACAAATATTCTTGAAGATTAGGCTGAGTCAAGTAGGGAATGGGTGCCAAGAACTGACTCTTTAAGAAAAAAGCACCGGCAACGCTAGTCATCGTACAATATTTGTGCACAATTGCTTACATTAGGCGGCCGGTCCACTTTATTGAGTCCCCCTCAGCACCATTTAGTGCTCCTGTTGTCTGCGAAGTCCAAATTGTAACCCTGAATCAGTTCCTCTTCTGACCCTTTGTATCATGTTACATGACGAGTAATGATCACCTGTTAGCTTTATCCCTAATTATAACTCTCACTCTTTCCCTGCATCTAACCCTAGCTCTAATCCCATCATTAACCTCGGTCCGGGCACACGCGTGAACCCTTACTCTCATCTCAGCCTCTCCTGGTGATACATCACACCTGGGATCGTTTGCTCCCTGTGGGCTGTGGGAAATTTGCTACCAGCACGCCCTGGAAGTGGGGCTCATTCCGCTGCAACGGGAGGTCTTCCCAGGACGCGTCACAGCTCAACGCAAGAGCTCCTGGGTTTCGAAGGCTCTTGCAGCAAGCCTTCACAAAGCAGCAGGGAGCGCCGTTCCAGATGGGAAACTTGAGACTGGATGTCCAGAAAAGCAAGACGTCAGAAGCGAAACCTTTTTCCTGCAGGGTGTGGCATACCATCCGCTTGCTCATTGCGACAGAGGTGGCACTAATGAAGGAAGAGGTCAACGTTACGTTCTTCTTTAAAATGCAAGGCCAGGAAAAGTGGCAGCGGTGGGATTTGAACCCACGCCTCTGAAGAGACTGGAGCCTTAATCCAGCGCCTTAGACCGCTCGGCCACGCTACCTCCCTGCTAGTCGCCGAAAGCGGAACTTGACCCGTTGCCCGGCCCGCTTTAGTGCTTTGCCTTTTCTCCTTGGAAAGTCTGGAGACAGGCAGTGGAAGGGCAGGCAAACTGTCAGGTGCGCAGAGGAGGGGAGACCATGAGGCAAGGTGGGAGATGGGGGCAAGAAGTGAGAAAAAAACTAATCGCAAGCTAGGGCAGGATTCGGAAAGTGAAGCCGAAAAGGGGCTTAGCATGCAGCCCAGGGGTTTCTTTGACTGTCCTAAGCCCACAGGGACTTTGCCGTCCTCAGCTCATGAGACTTGAGATGGGTAGCTTGATTTGCTGAGGAAATGCGGGATGACAGATTCAACTCTGGAGTCAAACATAGCCCGGAACTATCGCCTTAAACTGAGTTTTAAGCCTGGTGCCGATAAAAAGAAAGAAATTAGCCTTAGATCGGGCAAGCCGTTTGACGGGGGAAAATGAGACCCCCTAGGCCAGCTAGGTGGTCGCTGGATGCTGTGCAGACATCAGCAGCTGTTCATTTCATGGCCTCACGTCTCCTCGTTAGTATAGTGGTCAGTATCCCCGCCTGTCACGCGGGAGACCGGGGTTCAATTCCCCGACGGGGAGGTTAAACCTTTTCTGGATTTTTTTTAGTTCTTGACAAATATTCTTGAAGATTAGGCTGAGTCAAGTAGGGAATGGGTGCCAAGAACTGACTCTTTAAGAAAAAAGCACCGGCAACGCTAGTCATCGTACAATATTTGTGCACAATTGCTTACATTAGGCGGCCGGTCCACTTTATTGAGTCCCCCTCAGCACCATTTAGTGCTCCTGTTGTCTGCGAAGTCCAAATTGTAACCCTGAATCAGTTCCTCTTCTGACCCTTTGTATCATGTTACATGACGAGTAATGATCACCTGTTAGCTTTATCCCTAATTATAACTCTCACTCTTTCCCTGCATCTAACCCTAGCTCTAATCCCATCATTAACCTCGGTCCGGGCACACGCGTGAACCCTTACTCTCATCTCAGCCTCTCCTGGTGATACATCACACCTGGGATCGTTTGCTCCCTGTGGGCTGTGGGAAATTTGCTACCAGCACGCCCTGGAAGTGGGGCTCATTCCGCTGCAACGGGAGGTCTTCCCAGGACGCGTCACAGCTCAACGCAAGAGCTCCTGGGTTTCGAAGGCTCTTGCAGCAAGCCTTCACAAAGCAGCAGGGAGCGCCGTTCCAGATGGGAAACTTGAGACTGGATGTCCAGAAAAGCAAGACGTCAGAAGCGAAACCTTTTTCCTGCAGGGTGTGGCATACCATCCGCTTGCTCATTGCGACAGAGGTGGCACTAATGAAGGAAGAGGTCAACGTTACGTTCTTCTTTAAAATGCAAGGCCAGGAAAAGTGGCAGCGGTGGGATTTGAACCCACGCCTCCGAAGAGACTGGAGCCTTAATCCAGCGCCTTAGACCGCTCGGCCACGCTACCTCCCTGCTAGTCGCCGAAAGCGGAACTTGACCCGTTGCCCGGCCCGCTTTAGTGCTTTGCCTTTTCTCCTTGGAAAGTCTGGAGACAGGCAGTGGAAGGGCAGGCAAACTGTCAGGTGCGCAGAGGAGGGGAGACCATGAGGCAAGGTGGGAGATGGGGGCAAGAAGTGAGAAAAAAACTAATCGCAAGCTAGGGCAGGATTCGGAAAGTGAAGCCGAAAAGGGGCTTAGCATGCAGCCCAGGGGTTTCTTTGACTGTCCTAAGCCCACAGGGACTTTGCCGTCCTCAGCTCATGAGACTTGAGATGGGTAGCTTGATTTGCTGAGGAAATGCGGGATGACAGATTCAACTCTGGAGTCAAACATAGCCCGGAACTATCGCCTTAAACTGAGTTTTAAGCCTGGTGCCGATAAAAAGAAAGAAATTAGCCTTAGATCGGGCAAGCCGTTTGACGGGGGAAAATGAGACCCCCTAGGCCAGCTAGGTGGTCGCTGGATGCTGTGCAGACATCAGCAGCTGTTCATTTCATGCCCTCACGTCTCCTCGTTAGTATAGTGGTCAGTATCCCCGCCTGTCACGCGGGAGACCGGGGTTCAATTCCCCGACGGGGAGGTTAAACCTTTTCTGGATTTTTTTTAGTTCTTGACAAATATTCTTGAAGATTAGGCTGAGTCAAGTAGGGAATGGGTGCCAAGAACTGACTCTTTAAGAAAAAAGCACCGGCAACGCTAGTCATCGTACAATATTTGTGCACAATTGCTTACATTAGGCGGCCGGTCCACTTTATTGAGTCCCCCTCAGCACCATTTAGTGCTCCTGTTGTCTGCGAAGTCCAAATTGTAACCCTGAATCAGTTCCTCTTCTGACCCTTTGTATCATGTTACATGACGAGTAATGATCACCTGTTAGCTTTATCCCTAATTATAACTCTCACTCTTTCCCTGCATCTAACCCTAGCTCTAATCCCATCATTAACCTCGGTCCGGGCACACGCGTGAACCCTTACTCTCATCTCAGCCTCTCCTGGTGATACATCACACCTGGGATCGTTTGCTCCCTGTGGGCTGTGGGAAATTTGCTACCAGCACGCCCTGGAAGTGGGGCTCATTCCGCTGCAACGGGAGGTCTTCCCAGGACGCGTCACAGCTCAACGCAAGAGCTCCTGGGTTTCGAAGGCTCTTGCAGCAAGCCTTCACAAAGCAGCAGGGAGCGCCGTTCCAGATGGGAAACTTGAGACTGGATGTCCAGAAAAGCAAGACGTCAGAAGCGAAACCTTTTTCCTGCAGGGTGTGGCATACCATCCGCTTGCTCATTGCGACAGAGGTGGCACTAATGAAGGAAGAGGTCAACGTTACGTTCTTCTTTAAAATGCAAGGCCAGGAAAGGTGGCAGCGGTGGGATTTGAACCCACGCCTCCGAAGAGACTGGAGCCTTAATCCAGCGCCTTAGACCGCTCGGCCACGCTACCTCCCTGCTAGTCGCCGAAAGCGGAACTTGACCCGTTGCCCGGCCCGCTTTAGTGCTTTGCCTTTTCTCCTTGGAAAGTCTGGAGACAGGCAGTGGAAGGGCAGGCAAACTGTCAGGTGCGCAGAGGAGGGGAGACCATGAGGCAAGGTGGGAGATGGGGGCAAGAAGTGAGAAAAAAACTAATCGCAAGCTAGGGCAGGATTCGGAAAGTGAAGCCGAAAAGGGGCTTAGCATGCAGCCCAGGGGTTTCTTTGACTGTCCTAAGCCCACAGGGACTTTGCCGTCCTCAGCTCATGAGACTTGAGATGGGTAGCTTGATTTGCTGAGGAAATGCGGGATGACAGATTCAACTCTGGAGTCAAACATAGCCCGGAACTATCGCCTTAAACTGAGTTTTAAGCCTGGTGCCGATAAAAAGAAAGAAATTAGCCTTAGATCGGGCAAGCCGTTTGACGGGGGAAAATGAGACCCCCTAGGCCAGCTAGGTGGTCGCTGGATGCTGTGCAGACATCAGCAGCTGTTCATTTCATGCCCTCACGTCTCCTCGTTAGTATAGTGGTCAGTATCCCCGCCTGTCACGCGGGAGACCGGGGTTCAATTCCCCGACGGGGAGGTTAAACCTTTTCTGGATTTTTTTTAGTTCTTGACAAATATTCTTGAAGATTAGGCTGAGTCAAGTAGGGAATGGGTGCCAAGAACTGACTCTTTAAGAAAAAAGCACCGGCAACGCTAGTCATCGTACAATATTTGTGCACAATTGCTTACATTAGGCGGCCGGTCCACTTTATTGAGTCCCCCTCAGCACCATTTAGTGCTCCTGTTGTCTGCGAAGTCCAAATTGTAACCCTGAATCAGTTCCTCTTCTGACCCTTTGTATCATGTTACATGACGAGTAATGATCACCTGTTAGCTTTATCCCTAATTATAACTCTCACTCTTTCCCTGCATCTAACCCTAGCTCTAATCCCATCATTAACCTCGGTCCGGGCACACGCGTGAACCCTTACTCTCATCTCAGCCTCTCCTGGTGATACATCACACCTGGGATCGTTTGCTCCCTGTGGGCTGTGGGAAATTTGCTACCAGCACGCCCTGGAAGTGGGGCTCATTCCGCTGCAACGGGAGGTCTTCCCAGGACGCGTCACAGCTCAACGCAAGAGCTCCTGGGTTTCGAAGGCTCTTGCAGCAAGCCTTCACAAAGCAGCAGGGAGCGCCGTTCCAGATGGGAAACTTGAGACTGGATGTCCAGAAAAGCAAGACGTCAGAAGCGAAACCTTTTTCCTGCAGGGTGTGGCATACCATCCGCTTGCTCATTGCGACAGAGGTGGCACTAATGAAGGAAGAGGTCAACGTTACGTTCTTCTTTAAAATGCAAGGCCAGGAAAAGTGGCAGCGGTGGGATTTGAACCCACGCCTCTGAAGAGACTGGAGCCTTAATCCAGCGCCTTAGACCGCTCGGCCACGCTACCTCCCTGCTAGTCGCCGAAAGCGGAACTTGACCCGTTGCCCGGCCCGCTTTAGTGCTTTGCCTTTTCTCCTTGGAAAGTCTGGAGACAGGCAGTGGAAGGGCAGGCAAACTGTCAGGTGCGCAGAGGAGGGGAGACCATGAGGCAAGGTGGGAGATGGGGGCAAGAAGTGAGAAAAAAACTAATCGCAAGCTAGGGCAGGATTCGGAAAGTGAAGCCGAAAAGGGGCTTAGCATGCAGCCCAGGGGTTTCTTTGACTGTCCTAAGCCCACAGGGACTTTGCCGTCCTCAGCTCATGAGACTTGAGATGGGTAGCTTGATTTGCTGAGGAAATGCGGGATGACAGATTCAACTCTGGAGTCAAACATAGCCCGGAACTATCGCCTTAAACTGAGTTTTAAGCCTGGTGCCGATAAAAAGAAAGAAATTAGCCTTAGATCGGGCAAGCCGTTTGACGGGGGAAAATGAGACCCCCTAGGCCAGCTAGGTGGTCGCTGGATGCTGTGCAGACATCAGCAGCTGTTCATTTCATGCCCTCACGTCTCCTCGTTAGTATAGTGGTCAGTATCCCCGCCTGTCACGCGGGAGACCGGGGTTCAATTCCCCGACGGGGAGGTTAAACCTTTTCTGGATTTTTTTTAGTTCTTGACAAATATTCTTGAAGATTAGGCTGAGTCAAGTAGGGAATGGGTGCCAAGAACTGACTCTTTAAGAAAAAAGCACCGGCAACGCTAGTCATCGTACAATATTTGTGCACAATTGCTTACATTAGGCGGCCGGTCCACTTTATTGAGTCCCCCTCAGCACCATTTAGTGCTCCTGTTGTCTGCGAAGTCCAAATTGTAACCCTGAATCAGTTCCTCTTCTGACCCTTTGTATCATGTTACATGACGAGTAATGATCACCTGTTAGCTTTATCCCTAATTATAACTCTCACTCTTTCCCTGCATCTAACCCTAGCTCTAATCCCATCATTAACCTCGGTCCGGGCACACGCGTGAACCCTTACTCTCATCTCAGCCTCTCCTGGTGATACATCACACCTGGGATCGTTTGCTCCCTGTGGGCTGTGGGAAATTTGCTACCAGCACGCCCTGGAAGTGGGGCTCATTCCGCTGCAACGGGAGGTCTTCCCAGGACGCGTCACAGCTCAACGCAAGAGCTCCTGGGTTTCGAAGGCTCTTGCAGCAAGCCTTCACAAAGCAGCAGGGAGCGCCGTTCCAGATGGGAAACTTGAGACTGGATGTCCAGAAAAGCAAGACGTCAGAAGCGAAACCTTTTTCCTGCAGGGTGTGGCATACCATCCGCTTGCTCATTGCGACAGAGGTGGCACTAATGAAGGAAGAGGTCAACGTTACGTTCTTCTTTAAAATGCAAGGCCAGGAAAAGTGGCAGCGGTGGGATTTGAACCCACGCCTCCGAAGAGACTGGAGCCTTAATCCAGCGCCTTAGACCGCTCGGCCACGCTACCTCCCTGCTAGTCGCCGAAAGCGGAACTTGACCCGTTGCCCGGCCCGCTTTAGTGCTTTGCCTTTTCTCCTTGGAAAGTCTGGAGACAGGCAGTGGAAGGTCAGGCAAACTGTCAGGTGCGCAGAGGAGGGGAGACCATGAGGCAAGGTGGGAGATGGGGGCAAGAAGTGAGAAAAAAACTAATCGCAAGCTAGGGCAGGATTCGGAAAGTGAAGCCGAAAAGGGGCTTAGCATGCAGCCCAGGGGTTTCTTTGACTGTCCTAAGCCCACAGGGACTTTGCCGTCCTCAGCTCATGAGACTTGAGATGGGTAGCTTGATTTGCTGAGGAAATGCGGGATGACAGATTCAACTCTGGAGTCAAACATAGCCCGGAACTATCGCCTTAAACTGAGTTTTAAGCCTGGTGCCGATAAAAAGAAAGAAATTAGCCTTAGATCGGGCAAGCCGTTTGACGGGGGAAAATGAGACCCCCTAGGCCAGCTAGGTGGTCGCTGGATGCTGTGCAGACATCAGCAGCTGTTCATTTCATGCCCTCACGTCTCCTCGTTAGTATAGTGGTCAGTATCCCCGCCTGTCACGCGGGAGACCGGGGTTCAATTCCCCGACGGGGAGGTTAAACCTTTTCTGGATTTTTTTTAGTTCTTGACAAATATTCTTGAAGATTAGGCTGAGTCAAGTAGGGAATGGGTGCCAAGAACTGACTCTTTAAGAAAAAAGCACCGGCAACGCTAGTCATCGTACAATATTTGTGCACAATTGCTTACATTAGGCGGCCGGTCCACTTTATTGAGTCCCCCTCAGCACCATTTAGTGCTCCTGTTGTCTGCGAAGTCCAAATTGTAACCCTGAATCAGTTCCTCTTCTGACCCTTTGTATCATGTTACATGACGAGTAATGATCACCTGTTAGCTTTATCCCTAATTATAACTCTCACTCTTTCCCTGCATCTAACCCTAGCTCTAATCCCATCATTAACCTCGGTCCGGGCACACGCGTGAACCCCTACTCTCATCTCAGCCTCTCCTGGTGATACATCACACCTGGGATCGTTTGCTCCCTGTGGGCTGTGGGAAATTTGCTACCAGCACGCCCTGGAAGTGGGGCTCATTCCGCTGCAACGGGAGGTCTTCCCAGGACGCGTCACAGCTCAACGCAAGAGCTCCTGGGTTTCGAAGGCTCTTGCAGCAAGCCTTCACAAAGCAGCAGGGAGCGCCGTTCCAGATGGGAAACTTGAGACTGGATGTCCAGAAAAGCAAGACGTCAGAAGCGAAACCTTTTTCCTGCAGGGTGTGGCATACCATCCGCTTGCTCATTGCGACAGAGGTGGCACTAATGAAGGAAGAGGTCAACGTTACGTTCTTCTTTAAAATGCAAGGCCAGGAAAAGTGGCAGCGGTGGGATTTGAACCCACGCCTCCGAAGAGACTGGAGCCTTAATCCAGCGCCTTAGACCGCTCGGCCACGCTACCTCCCTGCTAGTCGCCGAAAGCGGAACTTGACCCGTTGCCCGGCCCGCTTTAGTGCTTTGCCTTTTCTCCTTGGAAAGTCTGGAGACAGGCAGTGGAAGGGCAGGCAAACTGTCAGGTGCGCAGAGGAGGGGAGACCATGAGGCAAGGTGGGAGATGGGGGCAAGAAGTGAGAAAAAAACTAATCGCAAGCTAGGGCAGGATTCGGAAAGTGAAGCCGAAAAGGGGCTTAGCATGCAGCCCAGGGGTTTCTTTGACTGTCCTAAGCCCACAGGGACTTTGCCGTCCTCAGCTCATGAGACTTGAGATGGGTAGCTTGATTTGCTGAGGAAATGCGGGATGACAGATTCAACTCTGGAGTCAAACATAGCCCGGAACTATCGCCTTAAACTGAGTTTTAAGCCTGGTGCCGATAAAAAGAAAGAAATTAGCCTTAGATCGGGCAAGCCGTTTGACGGGGGAAAATGAGACCCCCTAGGCCAGCTAGGTGGTCGCTGGATGCTGTGCAGACATCAGCAGCTGTTCATTTCATGCCCTCACGTCTCCTCGTTAGTATAGTGGTCAGTATCTCCGCCTGTCACGCGGGAGACCGGGGTTCAATTCCCCGACGGGGAGGTTAAACCTTTTCTGGATTTTTTTTAGTTCTTGACAAATATTCTTGAAGATTAGGCTGAGTCAAGTAGGGAATGGGTGCCAAGAACTGACTCTTTAAGAAAAAAGCACCGGCAACGCTAGTCATCGTACAATATTTGTGCACAATTGCTTACATTAGGCGGCCGGTCCACTTTATTGAGTCCCCCTCAGCACCATTTAGTGCTCCTGTTGTCTGCGAAGTCCAAATTGTAACCCTGAATCAGTTCCTCTTCTGACCCTTTGTATCATGTTACATGACGAGTAATGATCACCTGTTAGCTTTATCCCTAATTATAACTCTCACTCTTTCCCTGCATCTAACCCTAGCTCTAATCCCATCATTAACCTCGGTCCGGGCACACGCGTGAACCCTTACTCTCATCTCAGCCTCTCCTGGTGATACATCACACCTGGGATCGTTTGCTCCCTGTGGGCTGTGGGAAATTTGCTACCAGCACGCCCTGGAAGTGGGGCTCATTCCGCTGCAACGGGAGGTCTTCCCAGGACGCGTCACAGCTCAACGCAAGAGCTCCTGGGTTTCGAAGGCTCTTGCAGCAAGCCTTCACAAAGCAGCAGGGAGCGCCGTTCCAGATGGGAAACTTGAGACTGGATGTCCAGAAAAGCAAGACGTCAGAAGCGAAAGCTTTTTCCTGCAGGGTGTGGCATACCATCCTCTTGCTCATTGCGACAGAGGTGGCACTAATGAAGGAAGAGGTCAACGTTACGTTCTTCTTTAAAATGCAAGGCCAGGAAAAGTGGCAGCGGTGGGATTTGAACCCACGCCTCCGAAGAGACTGGAGCCTTAATCCAGCGCCTTAGACCGCTCGGCCACGCTACCTCCCTGCTAGTCGCCGAAAGCGGAACTTGACCCGTTGCCCGGCCCGCTTTAGTGCTTTGCCTTTTCTCCTTGGAAAGTCTGGAGACAGGCAGTGGAAGGGCAGGCAAACTGTCAGGTGCGCAGAGGAGGGGAGACCATGAGGCAAGGTGGGAGATGGGGGCAAGAAGTGAGAAAAAAACTAATCGCAAGCTAGGGCAGGATTCGGAAAGTGAAGCCGAAAAGGGGCTTAGCATGCAGCCCAGGGGTTTCTTTGACTGTCCTAAGCCCACAGGGACTTTGCCGTCCTCAGCTCATGAGACTTGAGATGGGTAGCTTGATTTGCTGAGGAAATGCGGGATGACAGATTCAACTCTGGAGTCAAACATAGCCCGGAACTATCGCCTTAAACTGAGTTTTAAGCCTGGTGCCGATAAAAAGAAAGAAATTAGCCTTAGATCGGGCAAGCCGTTTGACGGGGGAAAATGAGACCCCCTAGGCCAGCTAGGTGGTCGCTGGATGCTGTGCAGACATCAGCAGCTGTTCATTTCATGCCCTCACGTCTCCTCGTTAGTATAGTGGTCAGTATCCCCGCCTGTCACGCGGGAGACCGCGACGGGGAGGTTAAACCTTTTCTGGATTTTTTTTAGTTCTTGACAAATATTCTTGAAGATTAGGCTGAGTCAAGTAGGGAATGGGTGCCAAGAACTGACTCTTTAAGAAAAAAGCACCGGCAACGCTAGTCATCGTACAATATTTGTGCACAATTGCTTACATTAGGCGGCCGGTCCACTTTATTGAGTCCCCCTCAGCACCATTTAGTGCTCCTGTTGTCTGCGAAGTCCAAATTGTAACCCTGAATCAGTTCCTCTTCTGACCCTTTGTATCATGTTACATGACGAGTAATGATCACCTGTTAGCTTTATCCCTAATTATAACTCTCACTCTTTCCCTGCATCTAACCCTAGCTCTAATCCCATCATTAACCTCGGTCCGGGCACACGCGTGAACCCTTACTCTCATCTCAGCCTCTCCTGGTGATACATCACACCTGGGATCGTTTGCTCCCTGTGGGCTGTGGGAAATTTGCTACCAGCACGCCCTGGAAGTGGGGCTCATTCCGCTGCAACGGGAGGTCTCCCCAGGACGCGTCACAGCTCAACGCAAGAGCTCCTGGGTTTCGAAGGCTCTTGCAGCAAGCCTTCACAAAGCAGCAGGGAGCGCCGTTCCAGATGGGAAACTTGAGACTGGATGTCCAGAAAAGCAAGACGTCAGAAGCGAAACCTTTTTCCTGCAGGGTGTGGCATACCATCCGCTTGCTCATTGCGACAGAGGTGGCACTAATGAAGGAAGAGGTCAACGTTACGTTCTTCTTTAAAATGCAAGGCCAGGAAAAGTGGCAGCGGTGGGATTTGAACCCACGCCTCCGAAGAGACTGGAGCCTTAATCCAGCGCCTTAGACCGCTCGGCCACGCTACCTCCCTTCTAGTCGCCGAAAGCGGAACTTGACCCGTTGCCCGGCCCGCTTTAGTGCTTTGCCTTTTCTCCTTGGAAAGTCTGGAGACAGGCAGTGGAAGGGCAGGCAAACTGTCAGGTGCGCAGAGGAGGGGAGACCATGAGGCAAGGTGGGAGATGGGGGCAAGAAGTGAGAAAAAAACTAATCGCAAGCTAGGGCAGGATTCGGAAAGTGAAGCCGAAAAGGGGCTTAGCATGCAGCCCAGGGGTTTCTTTGACTGTCCTAAGCCCACAGGGACTTTGCCGTCCTCAGCTCATGAGACTTGAGATGGGTAGCTTGATTTGCTGAGGAAATGCGGGATGACAGATTCAACTCTGGAGTCAAACATAGCCCGGAACTATCGCCTTAAACTGAGTTTTAAGCCTGGTGCCGATAAAAAGAAAGAAATTAGCCTTAGATCGGGCAAGCCGTTTGACGGGGGAAAATGAGACCCCCTAGGCCAGCTAGGTGGTCGCTGGATGCTGTGCAGACATCAGCAGCTGTTCATTTCATGCCCTCACGTCTCCTCGTTAGTATAGTGGTCAGTATCCCCGCCTGTCACGCGGGAGACCGGGGTTCAATTCCCGACGGGGAGGTTAAATCTTTTCTGGATTTTTTTTAGTTCTTGACAAATATTCTTGAAGATTAGGCTGAGTCAAGTAGGGAATGGGTGCCAAGAACTGACTCTTTAAGAAAAAAGCACCGGCAACGCTAGTCATCGTACAATATTTGTGCACAATTGCTTACATTAGGCGGCCGGTCCACTTTATTGAGTCCCCCTCAGCACCATTTAGTGCTCCTGTTGTCTGCGAAGTCCAAATTGTAACCCTGAATCAGTTCCTCTTCTGACCCTTTGTATCATGTTACATGACGAGTAATGATCACCTGTTAGCTTTATCCCTAATTATAACTCTCACTCTTTCCCTGCATCTAACCCTAGCTCTAATCCCATCATTAACCTCGGTCCGGGCACACGCGTGAACCCTTACTCTCATCTCAGCCTCTCCTGGTGATACATCACACCTGGGATCGTTTGCTCCCTGTGGGCTGTGGGAAATTTGCTACCAGCACGCCCTGGAAGTGGGGCTCATTCCGCTGCAACGGGAGGTCTTCCCAGGACGCGTCACAGCTCAACGCAAGAGCTCCTGGGTTTCGAAGGCTCTTGCAGCAAGCCTTCACAAAGCAGCAGGGAGCGCCGTTCCAGATGGGAAACTTGAGACTGGATGTCCAGAAAAGCAAGACGTCAGAAGCGAAACCTTTTTCCTGCAGGGTGTGGCATACCATCCGCTTGCTCATTGCGACAGAGGTGGCACTAATGAAGGAAGAGGTCAACGTTACGTTCTTCTTTAAAATGCAAGGCCAGGA
Source organism: Ambystoma mexicanum (assembly GCF_040938575.1). Classification (NCBI taxonomy): domain Eukaryota; kingdom Metazoa; phylum Chordata; class Amphibia; order Caudata; family Ambystomatidae; genus Ambystoma; species Ambystoma mexicanum. Next base: position 2,872,636 of record NW_027182434.1, read on the forward strand.
AAGGTGGCAGCGGTGGGATTTGAACCCACGCCTCCGAAGAGACTGGAGCCTTAATCCAGCGCCTTAGACCGCTCGGCCACGCTACCTCCCTGCTAGTCGCCGAAAGCGGAACTTGACCCGTTGCCCGGCCCGCTTTAGTGCTTTGCCTTTTCTCCTTGGAAAGTCTGGAGACAGGCAGTGGAAGGGCAGGCAAACTGTCAGGTGCGCAGAGGAGGGGAGACCATGAGGCAAGGTGGGAGATGGGGGCAAGAAGTGAGAAAAAAACTAATCGCAAGCTAGGGCAGGATTCGGAAAGTGAAGCCGAAAAGGGGCTTAGCATGCAGCCCAGGGGTTTCTTTGACTGTCCTAAGCCCACAGGGACTTTGCCGTCCTCAGCTCATGAGACTTGAGATGGGTAGCTTGATTTGCTGAGGAAATGCGGGATGACAGATTCAACTCTGGAGTCAAACATAGCCCGGAACTATCGCCTTAAACTGAGTTTTAAGCCTGGTGCCGATAAAAAGAAAGAAATTAGCCTTAGATCGGGCAAGCCGTTTGACGGGGGAAAATGAGACCCCCCTAGGCCAGCTAGGTGGTCGCTGGATGCTGTGCAGACATCAGCAGCTGTTCATTTCATGCCCTCACGTCTCCTCGTTAGTATAGTGGTCAGTATCCCCGCCTGTCACGCGGGAGACCGTCCCCGACGGGGAGGTTAAACCGTTTCTGGATTTTTTTTAGTTCTTGACAAATATTCTTGAAGATTAGGCTGAGTCAAGTAGGGAATGGGTGCCAAGAACTGACTCTTTAAGAAAAAAGCACCGGCAACGCTAGTCATCGTACAATATTTGTGCACAATTGCTTACATTAGGCGGCCGGTCCACTTTATTGAGTCCCCCTCAGCACCATTTAGTGCTCCTGTTGTCTGCGAAGTCCAAATTGTAACCCTGAATCAGTTCCTCTTCTGACCCTTTGTATCATGTTACATGACGAGTAATGATCACCTGTTAGCTTTATCCCTAATTATAACTCTCACTCTTTCCCTGCATCTAACCCTAGCTCTAATCCCATCATTAACCTCGGTCCGGGCACACGCGTGAACCCTTACTCTCATCTCAGCCTCTCCTGGTGATACATCACACCTGGGATCGTTTGCTCCCTGTGGGCTGTGGGAAATTTGCTACCAGCACGCCCTGGAAGTGGGGCTCATTCCGCTGCAACGGGAGGTCTTCCCAGGACGCGTCACAGCTCAACGCAAGAGCTCCTGGGTTTCGAAGGCTCTTGCAGCAAGCCTTCACAAAGCAGCAGGGAGCGCCGTTCCAGATGGGAAACTTGAGACTGGATGTCCAGAAAAGCAAGACGTCAGAAGCGAAACCTTTTTCCTGCAGGGTGTGGCATACCATCCGCTTGCTCATTGCGACAGAGGTGGCACTAATGAAGGAAGAGGTCAACGTTACGTTCTTCTTTAAAATGCAAGGCCAGGAAAAGTGGCAGCGGTGGGATTTGAACCCACGCCTCCGAAGAGACTGGAGCCTTAATCCAGCGCCTTAGACCGCTCGGCCACGCTACCTCCCTGCTAGTCGCCGAAAGCGGAACTTGACCCGTTGCCCGGCCCGCTTTAGTGCTTTGCCTTTTCTCCTTGGAAAGTCTGGAGACAGGCAGTGGAAGGGCAGGCAAACTGTCAGGTGCGCAGAGGAGGGGAGACCATGAGGCAAGGTGGGAGATGGGGGCAAGAAGTGAGAAAAAAACTAATCGCAAGCTAGGGCAGGATTCGGAAAGTGAAGCCGAAAAGGGGCTTAGCATGCAGCCCAGGGGTTTCTTTGACTGTCCTAAGCCCACAGGGACTTTGCCGTCCTCAGCTCATGAGACTTGAGATGGGTAGCTTGATTTGCTGAGGAAATGCGGGATGACAGATTCAACTCTGGAGTCAAACATAGCCCGGAACTATCGCCTTAAACTGAGTTTTAAGCCTGGTGCCGATAAAAAGAAAGAAATTAGCCTTAGATCGGGCAAGCCGTTTGACGGGGGAAAATGAGACCCCCTAGGCCAGCTAGGTGGTCGCTGGATGCTGTGCAGACATCAGCAGCTGTTCATTTCATGCCCTCACGTCTCCTCGTTAGTATAGTGGTCAGTATCCCCGCCTGTCACGCGGGAGACCGGGGTTCAATTCGGGTTCAATTCCCCGACGGGGAGGTTAAACCTTTTCTGGATTTTTTTTAGTTCTTGACAAATATTCTTGAAGATTAGGCTGAGTCAAGTAGGGAATGGGTGCCAAGAACTGACTCTTTAAGAAAAAAGCACCAGCAACGCTAGTCATCGTACAATATTTGTGCACAATTGCTTACATTAGGCGGCCGGTCCACTTTATTGAGTCCCCCTCAGCACCATTTAGTGCTCCTGTTGTCTGCGAAGTCCAAATTGTAACCCTGAATCAGTTCCTCTTCTGACCCTTTGTATCATGTTACATGACGAGTAATGATCACCTGTTAGCTTTATCCCTAATTATAACTCTCACTCTTTCCCTGCATCTAACCCTAGCTCTAATCCCATCATTAACCTCGGTCCGGGCACACGCGTGAACCCTTACTCTCATCTCAGCCTCTCCTGGTGATACATCACACCTGGGATCGTTTGCTCCCTGTGGGCTGTGGGAAATTTGCTACCAGCACGCCCTGGAAGTGGGGCTCATTCCGCTGCAACGGGAGGTCTTCCCAGGACGCGTCACAGCTCAACGCAAGAGCTCCTGGGTTTCGAAGGCTCTTGCAGCAAGCCTTCACAAAGCAGCAGGGAGCGCCGTTCCAGATGGGAAACTTGAGACTGGATGTCCAGAAAAGCAAGACGTCAGAAGCGAAACCTTTTTCCTGCAGGGTGTGGCATACCATCCGCTTGCTCATTGCGACAGAGGTGGCACTAATGAAGGAAGAGGTCAACGTTACGTTCTTCTTTAAAATGCAAGGCCAGGAAAAGTGGCAGTGGTGGGATTTGAACCCACGCCTCTGAAGAGACTGGAGCCTTAATCCAGCGCCTTAGACCGCTCGGCCACGCTACCTCCCTGCTAGTCGCCGAAAGCGGAACTTGACCCGTTGCCCGGCCCGCTTTAGTGCTTTGCCTTTTCTCCTTGGAAAGTCTGGAGACAGGCAGTGGAAGGGCAGGCAAACTGTCAGGTGCGCAGAGGAGGGGAGACCATGAGGCAAGGTGGGAGATGGGGGCAAGAAGTGAGAAAAAAACTAATCGCAAGCTAGGGCAGGATTCGGAAAGTGAAGCCGAAAAGGGGCTTAGCATGCAGCCCAGGGGTTTCTTTGACTGTCCTAAGCCCACAGGGACTTTGCCGTCCTCAGCTCATGAGACTTGAGATGGGTAGCTTGATTTGCTGAGGAAATGCGGGATGACAGATTCAACTCTGGAGTCAAACATAGCCCGGAACTATCGCCTTAAACTGAGTTTTAAGCCTGGTGCCGATAAAAAGAAAGAAATTAGCCTTAGATCGGGCAAGCCGTTTGACGGGGGAAAATGAGACCCCCTAGGCCAGCTAGGTGGTCGCTGGATGCTGTGCAGACATCAGCAGCTGTTCATTTCATGCCCTCACGTCTCCTCGTTAGTATAGTGGTCAGTATCCCCGCCTGTCACGCGGGAGACCGGGGTTCAATTCCCCGACGGGGAGGTTAAACCTTTTCTGGATTTTTTTTAGTTCTTGACAAATATTCTTGAAGATTAGGCTGAGTCAAGTAGGGAATGGGTGCCAAGAACTGACTCTTTAAGAAAAAAGCACCGGCAACGCTAGTCATCGTACAATATTTGTGCACAATTGCTTACATTAGGCGGCCGGTCCACTTTATTGAGTCCCCCTCAGCACCATTTAGTGCTCCTGTTGTCTGCGAAGTCCAAATTGTAACCCTGAATCAGTTCCTCTTCTGACCCTTTGTATCATGTTACATGACGAGTAATGATCACCTGTTAGCTTTATCCCTAATTATAACTCTCACTCTTTCCCTGCATCTAACCCTAGCTCTAATCCCATCATTAACCTCGGTCCGGGCACACGCGTGAACCCTTACTCTCATCTCAGCCTCTCCTGGTGATACATCACACCTGGGATCGTTTGCTCCCTGTGGGCTGTGGGAAATTTGCTACCAGCACGCCCTGGAAGTGGGGCTCATTCCGCTGCAACGGGAGGTCTTCCCAGGACGCGTCACAGCTCAACGCAAGAGCTCCTGGGTTTCGAAGGCTCTTGCAGCAAGCCTTCACAAAGCAGCAGGGAGCGCCGTTCCAGATGGGAAACTTGAGACTGGATGTCCAGAAAAGCAAGACGTCAGAAGCGAAAGCTTTTTCCTGCAGGGTGTGGCATACCATCCTCTTGCTCATTGCGACAGAGGTGGCACTAATGAAGGAAGAGGTCAACGTTACGTTCTTCTTTAAAATGCAAGGCCAGGAAAAGTGGCAGCGGTGGGATTTGAACCCACGCCTCCGAAGAGACTGGAGCCTTAATCCAGCGCCTTAGACCGCTCGGCCACGCTACCTCCCTGCTAGTCGCCGAAAGCGGAACTTGACCCGTTGCCCGGCCCGCTTTAGTGCTTTGCCTTTTCTCCTTGGAAAGTCTGGAGACAGGCAGTGGAAGGGCAGGCAAACTGTCAGGTGCGCAGAGGAGGGGAGACCATGAGGCAAGGTGGGAGATGGGGGCAAGAAGTGAGAAAAAAACTAATCGCAAGCTAGGGCAGGATTCGGAAAGTGAAGCCGAAAAGGGGCTTAGCATGCAGCCCAGGGGTTTCTTTGACTGTCCTAAGCCCACAGGGACTTTGCCGTCCTCAGCTCATGAGACTTGAGATGGGTAGCTTGATTTGCTGAGGAAATGCGGGATGACAGATTCAACTCTGGAGTCAAACATAGCCCGGAACTATCGCCTTAAACTGAGTTTTAAGCCTGGTGCCGATAAAAAGAAAGAAATTAGCCTTAGATCGGGCAAGCCGTTTGACGGGGGAAAATGAGACCCCCTAGGCCAGCTAGGTGGTCGCTGGATGCTGTGCAGACATCAGCAGCTGTTCATTTCATGCCCTCACGTCTCCTCGTTAGTATAGTGGTCAGTATCCCCGCCTGTCACGCGGGAGACCGGGGTTCAATTCCCCGACGGGGAGGTTAAACCTTTTCTGGATTTTTTTTAGTTCTTGACAAATATTCTTGAAGATTAGGCTGAGTCAAGTAGGGAATGGGTGCCAAGAACTGACTCTTTAAGAAAAAAGCACCGGCAACGCTAGTCATCGTACAATATTTGTGCACAATTGCTTACATTAGGCGGCCGGTCCACTTTATTGAGTCCCCCTCAGCACCATTTAGTGCTCCTGTTGTCTGCGAAGTCCAAATTGTAACCCTGAATCAGTTCCTCTTCTGACCCTTTGTATCATGTTACATGACGAGTAATGATCACCTGTTAGCTTTATCCCTAATTATAACTCTCACTCTTTCCCTGCATCTAACCCTAGCTCTAATCCCATCATTAACCTCGGTCCGGGCACACGCGTGAACCCTTACTCTCATCTCAGCCTCTCCTGGTGATACATCACACCTGGGATCGTTTGCTCCCTGTGGGCTGTGGGAAATTTGCTACCAGCACGCCCTGGAAGTGGGGCTCATTCCGCTGCAACGGGAGGTCTTCCCAGGACGCGTCACAGCTCAACGCAAGAGCTCCTGGGTTTCGAAGGCTCTTGCAGCAAGCCTTCACAAAGCAGCAGGGAGCGCCGTTCCAGATGGGAAACTTGAGACTGGATGTCCAGAAAAGCAAGACGTCAGAAGCGAAAGCTTTTTCCTGCAGGGTGTGGCATACCATCCGCTTGCTCATTGCGACAGAGGTGGCACTAATGAAGGAAGAGGTCAACGTTACGTTCTTCTTTAAAATGCAAGGCCAGGAAAAGTGGCAGCGGTGGGATTTGAACCCACGCCTCCGAAGAGACTGGAGCCTTAATCCAGCGCCTTAGACCGCTCGGCCACGCTACCTCCCTGCTAGTCGCCGAAAGCGGAACTTGACCCGTTGCCCGGCCCGCTTTAGTGCTTTGCCTTTTCTCCTTGGAAAGTCTGGAGACAGGCAGTGGAAGGGCAGGCAAACTGTCAGGTGCGCAGAGGAGGGGAGACCATGAGGCAAGGTGGGAGATGGGGGCAAGAAGTGAGAAAAAAACTAATCGCAAGCTAGGGCAGGATTCGGAAAGTGAAGCCGAAAAGGGGCTTAGCATGCAGCCCAGGGGTTTCTTTGACTGTCCTAAGCCCACAGGGACTTTGCCGTCCTCAGCTCATGAGACTTGAGATGGGTAGCTTGATTTGCTGAGGAAATGCGGGATGACAGATTCAACTCTGGAGTCAAACATAGCCCGGAACTATCGCCTTAAACTGAGTTTTAAGCCTGGTGCCGATAAAAAGAAAGAAATTAGCCTTAGATCGGGCAAGCCGTTTGACGGGGGAAAATGAGACCCCCTAGGCCAGCTAGGTGGTCGCTGGATGCTGTGCAGACATCAGCAGCTGTTCATTTCATGCCCTCACGTCTCCTCGTTAGTATAGTGGTCAGTATCCCCGCCTGTCACGCGGGAGACCGGGGTTCAATTCCCCGACGGGGAGGTTAAACCTTTTCTGGATTTTTTTTAGTTCTTGACAAATATTCTTGAAGATTAGGCTGAGTCAAGTAGGGAATGGGTGCCAAGAACTGACTCTTTAAGAAAAAAGCACCGGCAACGCTAGTCATCGTACAATATTTGTGCACAATTGCTTACATTAGGCGGCCGGTCCACTTTATTGAGTCCCCCTCAGCACCATTTAGTGCTCCTGTTGTCTGCGAAGTCCAAATTGTAACCCTGAATCAGTTCCTCTTCTGACCCTTTGTATCATGTTACATGACGAGTAATGATCACCTGTTAGCTTTATCCCTAATTATAACTCTCACTCTTTCCCTGCATCTAACCCTAGCTCTAATCCCATCATTAACCTCGGTCCGGGCACACGCGTGAACCCTTACTCTCATCTCAGCCTCTCCTGGTGATACATCACACCTGGGATCGTTTGCTCCCTGTGGGCTGTGGGAAATTTGCTACCAGCACGCCCTGGAAGTGGGGCTCATTCCGCTGCAACGGGAGGTCTTCCCAGGACGCGTCACAGCTCAACGCAAGAGCTCCTGGGTTTCGAAGGCTCTTGCAGCAAGCCTTCACAAAGCAGCAGGGAGCGCCGTTCCAGATGGGAAACTTGAGACTGGATGTCCAGAAAAGCAAGACGTCAGAAGCGAAAGCTTTTTCCTGCAGGGTGTGGCATACCATCCGCTTGCTCATTGCGACAGAGGTGGCACTAATGAAGGAAGAGGTCAACGTTACGTTCTTCTTTAAAATGCAAGGCCAGGAAAAGTGGCAGCGGTGGGATTTGAACCCACGCCTCCGAAGAGACTGGAGCCTTAATCCAGCGCCTTAGACCGCTCGGCCACGCTACCTCCCTGCTAGTCGCCGAAAGCGGAACTTGACCCGTTGCCCGGCCCGCTTTAGTGCTTTGCCTTTTCTCCTTGGAAAGTCTGGAGACAGGCAGTGGAAGGGCAGGCAAACTGTCAGGTGCGCAGAGGAGGGGAGACCATGAGGCAAGGTGGGAGATGGGGGCAAGAAGTGAGAAAAAAACTAATCGCAAGCTAGGGCAGGATTCGGAAAGTGAAGCCGAAAAGGGGCTTAGCATGCAGCCCAGGGGTTTCTTTGACTGTCCTAAGCCCACAGGGACTTTGCCGTCCTCAGCTCATGAGACTTGAGATGGGTAGCTTGATTTGCTGAGGAAATGCGGGATGACAGATTCAACTCTGGAGTCAAACATAGCCCGGAACTATCGCCTTAAACTGAGTTTTAAGCCTGGTGCCGATAAAAAGAAAGAAATTAGCCTTAGATCGGGCAAGCCGTTTGACGGGGGAAAATGAGACCCCCTAGGCCAGCTAGGTGGTCGCTGGATGCTGTGCAGACATCAGCAGCTGTTCATTTCATGCCCTCACGTCTCCTCGTTAGTATAGTGGTCAGTATCCCCGCCTGTCACGCGGGAGACCGGGGTTCAATTCCCCGACGGGGAGGTTAAACCTTTTCTGGATTTTTTTTAGTTCTTGACAAATATTCTTGAAGATTAGGCTGAGTCAAGTAGGGAATGGGTGCCAAGAACTGACTCTTTAAGAAAAAAGCACCGGCAACGCTAGTCATCGTACAATATTTGTGCACAATTGCTTACATTAGGCGGCCGGTCCACTTTATTGAGTCCCCCTCAGCACCATTTAGTGCTCCTGTTGTCTGCGAAGTCCAAATTGTAACCCTGAATCAGTTCCTCTTCTGACCCTTTGTATCATGTTACATGACGAGTAATGATCACCTGTTAGCTTTATCCCTAATTATAACTCTCACTCTTTCCCTGCATCTAACCCTAGCTCTAATCCCATCATTAACCTCGGTCCGGGCACACGCGTGAACCCTTACTCTCATCTCAGCCTCTCCTGGTGATACATCACACCTGGGATCGTTTGCTCCCTGTGGGCTGTGGGAAATTTGCTACCAGCACGCCCTGGAAGTGGGGCTCATTCCGCTGCAACGGGAGGTCTTCCCAGGACGCGTCACAGCTCAACGCAAGAGCTCCTGGGTTTCGAAGGCTCTTGCAGCAAGCCTTCACAAAGCAGCAGGGAGCGCCGTTCCAGATGGGAAACTTGAGACTGGATGTCCAGAAAAGCAAGACGTCAGAAGCGAAACCTTTTTCCTGCAGGGTGTGGCATACCATCCGCTTGCTCATTGCGACAGAGGTGGCACTAATGAAGGAAGAGGTCAACGTTACGTTCTTCTTTAAAATGCAAGGCCAGGAAAAGTGGCAGCGGTGGGATTTGAACCCACGCCTCTGAAGAGACTGGAGCCTTAATCCAGCGCCTTAGACCGCTCGGCCACGCTACCTCCCTGCTAGTCGCCGAAAGCGGAACTTGACCCGTTGCCCGGCCCGCTTTAGTGCTTTGCCTTTTCTCCTTGGAAAGTCTGGAGACAGGCAGTGGAAGGGCAGGCAAACTGTCAGGTGCGCAGAGGAGGGGAGACCATGAGGCAAGGTGGGAGATGGGGGCAAGAAGTGAGAAAAAAACTAATCGCAAGCTAGGGCAGGATTCGGAAAGTGAAGCCGAAAAGGGGCTTAGCATGCAGCCCAGGGGTTTCTTTGACTGTCCTAAGCCCACAGGGACTTTGCCGTCCTCAGCTCATGAGACTTGAGATGGGTAGCTTGATTTGCTGAGGAAATGCGGGATGACAGATTCAACTCTGGAGTCAAACATAGCCCGGAACTATCGCCTTAAACTGAGTTTTAAGCCTGGTGCCGATAAAAAGAAAGAAATTAGCCTTAGATCGGGCAAGCCGTTTGACGGGGGAAAATGAGACCCCCTAGGCCAGCTAGGTGGTCGCTGGATGCTGTGCAGACATCAGCAGCTGTTCATTTCATGCCCTCACGTCTCCTCGTTAGTATAGTGGTCAGTATCCCCGCCTGTCACGCGGGAGACCGGGGTTCAATTCCCCGACGGGGAGGTTAAACCTTTTCTGGATTTTTTTTAGTTCTTGACAAATATTCTTGAAGATTAGGCTGAGTCAAGTAGGGAATGGGTGCCAAGAACTGACTCTTTAAGAAAAAAGCACCGGCAACGCTAGTCATCGTACAATATTTGTGCACAATTGCTTACATTAGGCGGCCGGTCCACTTTATTGAGTCCCCCTCAGCACCATTTAGTGCTCCTGTTGTCTGCGAAGTCCAAATTGTAACCCTGAATCAGTTCCTCTTCTGACCCTTTGTATCATGTTACATGACGAGTAATGATCACCTGTTAGCTTTATCCCTAATTATAACTCTCACTCTTTCCCTGCATCTAACCCTAGCTCTAATCCCATCATTAACCTCGGTCCGGGCACACGCGTGAACCCTTACTCTCATCTCAGCCTCTCCTGGTGATACATCACACCTGGGATCGTTTGCTCCCTGTGGGCTGTGGGAAATTTGCTACCAGCACGCCCTGGAAGTGGGGCTCATTCCGCTGCAACGGGAGGTCTTCCCAGGACGCGTCACAGCTCAACGCAAGAGCTCCTGGGTTTCGAAGGCTCTTGCAGCAAGCCTTCACAAAGCAGCAGGGAGCGCCGTTCCAGATGGGAAACTTGAGACTGGATGTCCAGAAAAGCAAGACGTCAGAAGCGAAACCTTTTTCCTGCAGGGTGTGGCATACCATCCGCTTGCTCATTGCGACAGAGGTGGCACTAATGAAGGAAGAGGTCAACGTTACGTTCTTCTTTAAAATGCAAGGCCAGGAAAAGTGGCAGTGGTGGGATTTGAACCCACGCCTCTGAAGAGACTGGAGCCTTAATCCAGCGCCTTAGACCGCTCGGCCACGCTACCTCCCTGCTAGTCGCCGAAAGCGGAACTTGACCCGTTGCCCGGCCCGCTTTAGTGCTTTGCCTTTTCTCCTTGGAAAGTCTGGAGACAGGCAGTGGAAGGGCAGGCAAACTGTCAGGTGCGCAGAGGAGGGGAGACCATGAGGCAAGGTGGGAGATGGGGGCAAGAAGTGAGAAAAAAACTAATCGCAAGCTAGGGCAGGATTCGGAAAGTGAAGCCGAAAAGGGGCTTAGCATGCAGCCCAGGGGTTTCTTTGACTGTCCTAAGCCCACAGGGACTTTGCCGTCCTCAGCTCATGAGACTTGAGATGGGTAGCTTGATTTGCTGAGGAAATGCGGGATGACAGATTCAACTCTGGAGTCAAACATAGCCCGGAACTATCGCCTTAAACTGAGTTTTAAGCCTGGTGCCGATAAAAAGAAAGAAATTAGCCTTAGATCGGGCAAGCCGTTTGACGGGGGAAAATGAGACCCCCTAGGCCAGCTAGGTGGTCGCTGGATGCTGTGCAGACATCAGCAGCTGTTCATTTCATGCCCTCACGTCTCCTCGTTAGTATAGTGGTCAGTATCCCCGCCTGTCACGCGGGAGACCGGGGTTCAATTCCCCGACGGGGAGGTTAAACCTTTTCTGGATTTTTTTTAGTTCTTGACAAATATTCTTGAAGATTAGGCTGAGTCAAGTAGGGAATGGGTGCCAAGAACTGACTCTTTAAGAAAAAAGCACCGGCAACGCTAGTCATCGTACAATATTTGTGCACAATTGCTTACATTAGGCGGCCGGTCCACTTTATTGAGTCCCCCTCAGCACCATTTAGTGCTCCTGTTGTCTGCGAAGTCCAAATTGTAACCCTGAATCAGTTCCTCTTCTGACCCTTTGTATCATGTTACATGACGAGTAATGATCACCTGTTAGCTTTATCCCTAATTATAACTCTCACTCTTTCCCTGCATCTAACCCTAGCTCTAATCCCATCATTAACCTCGGTCCGGGCACACGCGTGAACCCTTACTCTCATCTCAGCCTCTCCTGGTGATACATCACACCTGGGATCGTTTGCTCCCTGTGGGCTGTGGGAAATTTGCTACCAGCACGCCCTGGAAGTGGGGCTCATTCCGCTGCAACGGGAGGTCTTCCCAGGACGCGTCACAGCTCAACGCAAGAGCTCCTGGGTTTCGAAGGCTCTTGCAGCAAGCCTTCACAAAGCAGCAGGGAGCGCCGTTCCAGATGGGAAACTTGAGACTGGATGTCCAGAAAAGCAAGACGTCAGAAGCGAAAGCTTTTTCCTGCAGGGTGTGGCATACCATCCTCTTGCTCATTGCGACAGAGGTGGCACTAATGAAGGAAGAGGTCAACGTTACGTTCTTCTTTAAAATGCAAGGCCAGGAAAAGTGGCAGCGGTGGGATTTGAACCCACGCCTCCGAAGAGACTGGAGCCTTAATCCAGCGCCTTAGACCGCTCGGCCACGCTACCTCCCTGCTAGTCGCCGAAAGCGGAACTTGACCCGTTGCCCGGCCCGCTTTAGTGCTTTGCCTTTTCTCCTTGGAAAGTCTGGAGACAGGCAGTGGAAGGGCAGGCAAACTGTCAGGTGCGCAGAGGAGGGGAGACCATGAGGCAAGGTGGGAGATGGGGGCAAGAAGTGAGAAAAAAACTAATCGCAAGCTAGGGCAGGATTCGGAAAGTGAAGCCGAAAAGGGGCTTAGCATGCAGCCCAGGGGTTTCTTTGACTGTCCTAAGCCCACAGGGACTTTGCCGTCCTCAGCTCATGAGACTTGAGATGGGTAGCTTGATTTGCTGAGGAAATGCGGGATGACAGATTCAACTCTGGAGTCAAACATAGCCCGGAACTATCGCCTTAAACTGAGTTTTAAGCCTGGTGCCGATAAAAAGAAAGAAATTAGCCTTAGATCGGGCAAGCCGTTTGACGGGGGAAAATGAGACCCCCTAGGCCAGCTAGGTGGTCGCTGGATGCTGTGCAGACATCAGCAGCTGTTCATTTCATGCCCTCACGTCTCCTCGTTAGTATAGTGGTCAGTATCCCCGCCTGTCACGCGGGAGACCGGGGTTCAATTCCCCGACGGGGAGGTTAAACCTTTTCTGGATTTTTTTTAGTTCTTGACAAATATTCTTGAAGATTAGGCTGAGTCAAGTAGGGAATGGGTGCCAAGAACTGACTCTTTAAGAAAAAAGCACCGGCAACGCTAGTCATCGTACAATATTTGTGCACAATTGCTTACATTAGGCGGCCGGTCCACTTTATTGAGTCCCCCTCAGCACCATTTAGTGCTCCTGTTGTCTGCGAAGTCCAAATTGTAACCCTGAATCAGTTCCTCTTCTGACCCTTTGTATCATGTTACATGACGAGTAATGATCACCTGTTAGCTTTATCCCTAATTATAACTCTCACTCTTTCCCTGCATCTAACCCTAGCTCTAATCCCATCATTAACCTCGGTCCGGGCACACGCGTGAACCCTTACTCTCATCTCAGCCTCTCCTGGTGATACATCACACCTGGGATCGTTTGCTCCCTGTGGGCTGTGGGAAATTTGCTACCAGCACGCCCTGGAAGTGGGGCTCATTCCGCTGCAACGGGAGGTCTTCCCAGGACGCGTCACAGCTCAACGCAAGAGCTCCTGGGTTTCGAAGGCTCTTGCAGCAAGCCTTCACAAAGCAGCAGGGAGCGCCGTTCCAGATGGGAAACTTGAGACTGGATGTCCAGAAAAGCAAGACGTCAGAAGCGAAAGCTTTTTCCTGCAGGGTGTGGCATACCATCCGCTTGCTCATTGCGACAGAGGTGGCACTAATGAAGGAAGAGGTCAACGTTACGTTCTTCTTTAAAATGCAAGGCCAGGAAAAGTGGCAGCGGTGGGATTTGAACCCACGCCTCCGAAGAGACTGGAGCCTTAATCCAGCGCCTTAGACCGCTCGGCCACGCTACCTCCCTGCTAGTCGCCGAAAGCGGAACTTGACCCGTTGCCCGGCCCGCTTTAGTGCTTTGCCTTTTCTCCTTGGAAAGTCTGGAGACAGGCAGTGGAAGGGCAGGCAAACTGTCAGGTGCGCAGAGGAGGGGAGACCATGAGGCAAGGTGGGAGATGGGGGCAAGAAGTGAGAAAAAAACTAATCGCAAGCTAGGGCAGGATTCGGAAAGTGAAGCCGAAAAGGGGCTTAGCATGCAGCCCAGGGGTTTCTTTGACTGTCCTAAGCCCACAGGGACTTTGCCGTCCTCAGCTCATGAGACTTGAGATGGGTAGCTTGATTTGCTGAGGAAATGCGGGATGACAGATTCAACTCTGGAGTCAAACATAGCCCGGAACTATCGCCTTAAACTGAGTTTTAAGCCTGGTGCCGATAAAAAGAAAGAAATTAGCCTTAGATCGGGCAAGCCGTTTGACGGGGGAAAATGAGACCCCCTAGGCCAGCTAGGTGGTCGCTGGATGCTGTGCAGACATCAGCAGCTGTTCATTTCATGCCCTCACGTCTCCTCGTTAGTATAGTGGTCAGTATCCCCGCCTGTCACGCGGGAGACCGGGGTTCAATTCCCCGACGGGGAGGTTAAACCTTTTCTGGATTTTTTTTAGTTCTTGACAAATATTCTTGAAGATTAGGCTGAGTCAAGTAGGGAATGGGTGCCAAGAACTGACTCTTTAAGAAAAAAGCACCGGCAACGCTAGTCATCGTACAATATTTGTGCACAATTGCTTACATTAGGCGGCCGGTCCACTTTATTGAGTCCCCCTCAGCACCATTTAGTGCTCCTGTTGTCTGCGAAGTCCAAATTGTAACCCTGAATCAGTTCCTCTTCTGACCCTTTGTATCATGTTACATGACGAGTAATGATCACCTGTTAGCTTTATCCCTAATTATAACTCTCACTCTTTCCCTGCATCTAACCCTAGCTCTAATCCCATCATTAACCTCGGTCCGGGCACACGCGTGAACCCTTACTCTCATCTCAGCCTCTCCTGGTGATACATCACACCTGGGATCGTTTGCTCCCTGTGGGCTGTGGGAAATTTGCTACCAGCACGCCCTGGAAGTGGGGCTCATTCCGCTGCAACGGGAGGTCTTCCCAGGACGCGTCACAGCTCAACGCAAGAGCTCCTGGGTTTCGAAGGCTCTTGCAGCAAGCCTTCACAAAGCAGCAGGGAGCGCCGTTCCAGATGGGAAACTTGAGACTGGATGTCCAGAAAAGCAAGACGTCAGAAGCGAAAGCTTTTTCCTGCAGGGTGTGGCATACCATCCGCTTGCTCATTGCGACAGAGGTGGCACTAATGAAGGAAGAGGTCAACGTTACGTTCTTCTTTAAAATGCAAGGCCAGGAAAAGTGGCAGCGGTGGGATTTGAACCCACGCCTCCGAAGAGACTGGAGCCTTAATCCAGCGCCTTAGACCGCTCGGCCACGCTACCTCCCTGCTAGTCGCCGAAAGCGGAACTTGACCCGTTGCCCGGCCCGCTTTAGTGCTTTGCCTTTTCTCCTTGGAAAGTCTGGAGACAGGCAGTGGAAGGGCAGGCAAACTGTCAGGTGCGCAGAGGAGGGGAGACCATGAGGCAAGGTGGGAGATGGGGGCAAGAAGTGAGAAAAAAACTAATCGCAAGCTAGGGCAGGATTCGGAAAGTGAAGCCGAAAAGGGGCTTAGCATGCAGCCCAGGGGTTTCTTTGACTGTCCTAAGCCCACAGGGACTTTGCCGTCCTCAGCTCATGAGACTTGAGATGGGTAGCTTGATTTGCTGAGGAAATGCGGGATGACAGATTCAACTCTGGAGTCAAACATAGCCCGGAACTATCGCCTTAAACTGAGTTTTAAGCCTGGTGCCGATAAAAAGAAAGAAATTAGCCTTAGATCGGGCAAGCCGTTTGACGGGGGAAAATGAGACCCCCTAGGCCAGCTAGGTGGTCGCTGGATGCTGTGCAGACATCAGCAGCTGTTCATTTCATGCCCTCACGTCTCCTCGTTAGTATAGTGGTCAGTATCCCCGCCTGTCACGCGGGAGACCGGGGTTCAATTCCCCGACGGGGAGGTTAAACCTTTTCTGGATTTTTTTTAGTTCTTGACAAATATTCTTGAAGATTAGGCTGAGTCAAGTAGGGAATGGGTGCCAAGAACTGACTCTTTAAGAAAAAAGCACCGGCAACGCTAGTCATCGTACAATATTTGTGCACAATTGCTTACATTAGGCGGCCGGTCCACTTTATTGAGTCCCCCTCAGCACCATTTAGTGCTCCTGTTGTCTGCGAAGTCCAAATTGTAACCCTGAATCAGTTCCTCTTCTGACCCTTTGTATCATGTTACATGACGAGTAATGATCACCTGTTAGCTTTATCCCTAATTATAACTCTCACTCTTTCCCTGCATCTAACCCTAGCTCTAATCCCATCATTAACCTCGGTCCGGGCACACGCGTGAACCCTTACTCTCATCTCAGCCTCTCCTGGTGATACATCACACCTGGGATCGTTTGCTCCCTGTGGGCTGTGGGAAATTTGCTACCAGCACGCCCTGGAAGTGGGGCTCATTCCGCTGCAACGGGAGGTCTTCCCAGGACGCGTCACAGCTCAACGCAAGAGCTCCTGGGTTTCGAAGGCTCTTGCAGCAAGCCTTCACAAAGCAGCAGGGAGCGCCGTTCCAGATGGGAAACTTGAGACTGGATGTCCAGAAAAGCAAGACGTCAGAAGCGAAACCTTTTTCCTGCAGGGTGTGGCATACCATCCGCTTGCTCATTGCGACAGAGGTGGCACTAATGAAGGAAGAGGTCAACGTTACGTTCTTCTTTAAAATGCAAGGCCAGGAAAAGTGGCAGCGGTGGGATTTGAACCCACGCCTCTGAAGAGACTGGAGCCTTAATCCAGCGCCTTAGACCGCTCGGCCACGCTACCTCCCTGCTAGTCGCCGAAAGCGGAACTTGACCCGTTGCCCGGCCCGCTTTAGTGCTTTGCCTTTTCTCCTTGGAAAGTCTGGAGACAGGCAGTGGAAGGGCAGGCAAACTGTCAGGTGCGCAGAGGAGGGGAGACCATGAGGCAAGGTGGGAGATGGGGGCAAGAAGTGAGAAAAAAACTAATCGCAAGCTAGGGCAGGATTCGGAAAGTGAAGCCGAAAAGGGGCTTAGCATGCAGCCCAGGGGTTTCTTTGACTGTCCTAAGCCCACAGGGACTTTGCCGTCCTCAGCTCATGAGACTTGAGATGGGTAGCTTGATTTGCTGAGGAAATGCGGGATGACAGATTCAACTCTGGAGTCAAACATAGCCCGGAACTATCGCCTTAAACTGAGTTTTAAGCCTGGTGCCGATAAAAAGAAAGAAATTAGCCTTAGATCGGGCAAGCCGTTTGACGGGGGAAAATGAGACCCCCTAGGCCAGCTAGGTGGTCGCTGGATGCTGTGCAGACATCAGCAGCTGTTCATTTCATGCCCTCACGTCTCCTCGTTAGTATAGTGGTCAGTATCCCCGCCTGTCACGCGGGAGACCGGGGTTCAATTCCCCGACGGGGAGGTTAAACCTTTTCTGGATTTTTTTTAGTTCTTGACAAATATTCTTGAAGATTAGGCTGAGTCAAGTAGGGAATGGGTGCCAAGAACTGACTCTTTAAGAAAAAAGCACCGGCAACGCTAGTCATCGTACAATATTTGTGCACAATTGCTTACATTAGGCGGCCGGTCCACTTTATTGAGTCCCCCTCAGCACCATTTAGTGCTCCTGTTGTCTGCGAAGTCCAAATTGTAACCCTGAATCAGTTCCTCTTCTGACCCTTTGTATCATGTTACATGACGAGTAATGATCACCTGTTAGCTTTATCCCTAATTATAACTCTCACTCTTTCCCTGCATCTAACCCTAGCTCTAATCCCATCATTAACCTCGGTCCGGGCACACGCGTGAACCCTTACTCTCATCTCAGCCTCTCCTGGTGATACATCACACCTGGGATCGTTTGCTCCCTGTGGGCTGTGGGAAATTTGCTACCAGCACGCCCTGGAAGTGGGGCTCATTCCGCTGCAACGGGAGGTCTTCCCAGGACGCGTCACAGCTCAACGCAAGAGCTCCTGGGTTTCGAAGGCTCTTGCAGCAAGCCTTCACAAAGCAGCAGGGAGCGCCGTTCCAGATGGGAAACTTGAGACTGGATGTCCAGAAAAGCAAGACGTCAGAAGCGAAACCTTTTTCCTGCAGGGTGTGGCATACCATCCGCTTGCTCATTGCGACAGAGGTGGCACTAATGAAGGAAGAGGTCAACGTTACGTTCTTCTTTAAAATGCAAGGCCAGGAAAAGTGGCAGCGGTGGGATTTGAACCCACGCCTCCGAAGAGACTGGAGCCTTAATCCAGCGCCTTAGACCGCTCGGCCACGCTACCTCCCTGCTAGTCGCCGAAAGCGGAACTTGACCCGTTGCCCGGCCCGCTTTAGTGCTTTGCCTTTTCTCCTTGGAAAGTCTGGAGACAGGCAGTGGAAGGTCAGGCAAACTGTCAGGTGCGCAGAGGAGGGGAGACCATGAGGCAAGGTGGGAGATGGGGGCAAGAAGTGAGAAAAAAACTAATCGCAAGCTAGGGCAGGATTCGGAAAGTGAAGCCGAAAAGGGGCTTAGCATGCAGCCCAGGGGTTTCTTTGACTGTCCTAAGCCCACAGGGACTTTGCCGTCCTCAGCTCATGAGACTTGAGATGGGTAGCTTGATTTGCTGAGGAAATGCGGGATGACAGATTCAACTCTGGAGTCAAACATAGCCCGGAACTATCGCCTTAAACTGAGTTTTAAGCCTGGTGCCGATAAAAAGAAAGAAATTAGCCTTAGATCGGGCAAGCCGTTTGACGGGGGAAAATGAGACCCCCTAGGCCAGCTAGGTGGTCGCTGGATGCTGTGCAGACATCAGCAGCTGTTCATTTCATGCCCTCACGTCTCCTCGTTAGTATAGTGGTCAGTATCCCCGCCTGTCACGCGGGAGACCGGGGTTCAATTCCCCGACGGGGAGGTTAAACCTTTTCTGGATTTTTTTTAGTTCTTGACAAATATTCTTGAAGATTAGGCTGAGTCAAGTAGGGAATGGGTGCCAAGAACTGACTCTTTAAGAAAAAAGCACCGGCAACGCTAGTCATCGTACAATATTTGTGCACAATTGCTTACATTAGGCGGCCGGTCCACTTTATTGAGTCCCCCTCAGCACCATTTAGTGCTCCTGTTGTCTGCGAAGTCCAAATTGTAACCCTGAATCAGTTCCTCTTCTGACCCTTTGTATCATGTTACATGACGAGTAATGATCACCTGTTAGCTTTATCCCTAATTATAACTCTCACTCTTTCCCTGCATCTAACCCTAGCTCTAATCCCATCATTAACCTCGGTCCGGGCACACGCGTGAACCCCTACTCTCATCTCAGCCTCTCCTGGTGATACATCACACCTGGGATCGTTTGCTCCCTGTGGGCTGTGGGAAATTTGCTACCAGCACGCCCTGGAAGTGGGGCTCATTCCGCTGCAACGGGAGGTCTTCCCAGGACGCGTCACAGCTCAACGCAAGAGCTCCTGGGTTTCGAAGGCTCTTGCAGCAAGCCTTCACAAAGCAGCAGGGAGCGCCGTTCCAGATGGGAAACTTGAGACTGGATGTCCAGAAAAGCAAGACGTCAGAAGCGAAACCTTTTTCCTGCAGGGTGTGGCATACCATCCGCTTGCTCATTGCGACAGAGGTGGCACTAATGAAGGAAGAGGTCAACGTTACGTTCTTCTTTAAAATGCAAGGCCAGGAAAAGTGGCAGCGGTGGGATTTGAACCCACGCCTCCGAAGAGACTGGAGCCTTAATCCAGCGCCTTAGACCGCTCGGCCACGCTACCTCCCTGCTAGTCGCCGAAAGCGGAACTTGACCCGTTGCCCGGCCCGCTTTAGTGCTTTGCCTTTTCTCCTTGGAAAGTCTGGAGACAGGCAGTGGAAGGGCAGGCAAACTGTCAGGTGCGCAGAGGAGGGGAGACCATGAGGCAAGGTGGGAGATGGGGGCAAGAAGTGAGAAAAAAACTAATCGCAAGCTAGGGCAGGATTCGGAAAGTGAAGCCGAAAAGGGGCTTAGCATGCAGCCCAGGGGTTTCTTTGACTGTCCTAAGCCCACAGGGACTTTGCCGTCCTCAGCTCATGAGACTTGAGATGGGTAGCTTGATTTGCTGAGGAAATGCGGGATGACAGATTCAACTCTGGAGTCAAACATAGCCCGGAACTATCGCCTTAAACTGAGTTTTAAGCCTGGTGCCGATAAAAAGAAAGAAATTAGCCTTAGATCGGGCAAGCCGTTTGACGGGGGAAAATGAGACCCCCTAGGCCAGCTAGGTGGTCGCTGGATGCTGTGCAGACATCAGCAGCTGTTCATTTCATGCCCTCACGTCTCCTCGTTAGTATAGTGGTCAGTATCTCCGCCTGTCACGCGGGAGACCGGGGTTCAATTCCCCGACGGGGAGGTTAAACCTTTTCTGGATTTTTTTTAGTTCTTGACAAATATTCTTGAAGATTAGGCTGAGTCAAGTAGGGAATGGGTGCCAAGAACTGACTCTTTAAGAAAAAAGCACCGGCAACGCTAGTCATCGTACAATATTTGTGCACAATTGCTTACATTAGGCGGCCGGTCCACTTTATTGAGTCCCCCTCAGCACCATTTAGTGCTCCTGTTGTCTGCGAAGTCCAAATTGTAACCCTGAATCAGTTCCTCTTCTGACCCTTTGTATCATGTTACATGACGAGTAATGATCACCTGTTAGCTTTATCCCTAATTATAACTCTCACTCTTTCCCTGCATCTAACCCTAGCTCTAATCCCATCATTAACCTCGGTCCGGGCACACGCGTGAACCCTTACTCTCATCTCAGCCTCTCCTGGTGATACATCACACCTGGGATCGTTTGCTCCCTGTGGGCTGTGGGAAATTTGCTACCAGCACGCCCTGGAAGTGGGGCTCATTCCGCTGCAACGGGAGGTCTTCCCAGGACGCGTCACAGCTCAACGCAAGAGCTCCTGGGTTTCGAAGGCTCTTGCAGCAAGCCTTCACAAAGCAGCAGGGAGCGCCGTTCCAGATGGGAAACTTGAGACTGGATGTCCAGAAAAGCAAGACGTCAGAAGCGAAAGCTTTTTCCTGCAGGGTGTGGCATACCATCCTCTTGCTCATTGCGACAGAGGTGGCACTAATGAAGGAAGAGGTCAACGTTACGTTCTTCTTTAAAATGCAAGGCCAGGAAAAGTGGCAGCGGTGGGATTTGAACCCACGCCTCCGAAGAGACTGGAGCCTTAATCCAGCGCCTTAGACCGCTCGGCCACGCTACCTCCCTGCTAGTCGCCGAAAGCGGAACTTGACCCGTTGCCCGGCCCGCTTTAGTGCTTTGCCTTTTCTCCTTGGAAAGTCTGGAGACAGGCAGTGGAAGGGCAGGCAAACTGTCAGGTGCGCAGAGGAGGGGAGACCATGAGGCAAGGTGGGAGATGGGGGCAAGAAGTGAGAAAAAAACTAATCGCAAGCTAGGGCAGGATTCGGAAAGTGAAGCCGAAAAGGGGCTTAGCATGCAGCCCAGGGGTTTCTTTGACTGTCCTAAGCCCACAGGGACTTTGCCGTCCTCAGCTCATGAGACTTGAGATGGGTAGCTTGATTTGCTGAGGAAATGCGGGATGACAGATTCAACTCTGGAGTCAAACATAGCCCGGAACTATCGCCTTAAACTGAGTTTTAAGCCTGGTGCCGATAAAAAGAAAGAAATTAGCCTTAGATCGGGCAAGCCGTTTGACGGGGGAAAATGAGACCCCCTAGGCCAGCTAGGTGGTCGCTGGATGCTGTGCAGACATCAGCAGCTGTTCATTTCATGCCCTCACGTCTCCTCGTTAGTATAGTGGTCAGTATCCCCGCCTGTCACGCGGGAGACCGCGACGGGGAGGTTAAACCTTTTCTGGATTTTTTTTAGTTCTTGACAAATATTCTTGAAGATTAGGCTGAGTCAAGTAGGGAATGGGTGCCAAGAACTGACTCTTTAAGAAAAAAGCACCGGCAACGCTAGTCATCGTACAATATTTGTGCACAATTGCTTACATTAGGCGGCCGGTCCACTTTATTGAGTCCCCCTCAGCACCATTTAGTGCTCCTGTTGTCTGCGAAGTCCAAATTGTAACCCTGAATCAGTTCCTCTTCTGACCCTTTGTATCATGTTACATGACGAGTAATGATCACCTGTTAGCTTTATCCCTAATTATAACTCTCACTCTTTCCCTGCATCTAACCCTAGCTCTAATCCCATCATTAACCTCGGTCCGGGCACACGCGTGAACCCTTACTCTCATCTCAGCCTCTCCTGGTGATACATCACACCTGGGATCGTTTGCTCCCTGTGGGCTGTGGGAAATTTGCTACCAGCACGCCCTGGAAGTGGGGCTCATTCCGCTGCAACGGGAGGTCTCCCCAGGACGCGTCACAGCTCAACGCAAGAGCTCCTGGGTTTCGAAGGCTCTTGCAGCAAGCCTTCACAAAGCAGCAGGGAGCGCCGTTCCAGATGGGAAACTTGAGACTGGATGTCCAGAAAAGCAAGACGTCAGAAGCGAAACCTTTTTCCTGCAGGGTGTGGCATACCATCCGCTTGCTCATTGCGACAGAGGTGGCACTAATGAAGGAAGAGGTCAACGTTACGTTCTTCTTTAAAATGCAAGGCCAGGAAAAGTGGCAGCGGTGGGATTTGAACCCACGCCTCCGAAGAGACTGGAGCCTTAATCCAGCGCCTTAGACCGCTCGGCCACGCTACCTCCCTTCTAGTCGCCGAAAGCGGAACTTGACCCGTTGCCCGGCCCGCTTTAGTGCTTTGCCTTTTCTCCTTGGAAAGTCTGGAGACAGGCAGTGGAAGGGCAGGCAAACTGTCAGGTGCGCAGAGGAGGGGAGACCATGAGGCAAGGTGGGAGATGGGGGCAAGAAGTGAGAAAAAAACTAATCGCAAGCTAGGGCAGGATTCGGAAAGTGAAGCCGAAAAGGGGCTTAGCATGCAGCCCAGGGGTTTCTTTGACTGTCCTAAGCCCACAGGGACTTTGCCGTCCTCAGCTCATGAGACTTGAGATGGGTAGCTTGATTTGCTGAGGAAATGCGGGATGACAGATTCAACTCTGGAGTCAAACATAGCCCGGAACTATCGCCTTAAACTGAGTTTTAAGCCTGGTGCCGATAAAAAGAAAGAAATTAGCCTTAGATCGGGCAAGCCGTTTGACGGGGGAAAATGAGACCCCCTAGGCCAGCTAGGTGGTCGCTGGATGCTGTGCAGACATCAGCAGCTGTTCATTTCATGCCCTCACGTCTCCTCGTTAGTATAGTGGTCAGTATCCCCGCCTGTCACGCGGGAGACCGGGGTTCAATTCCCGACGGGGAGGTTAAATCTTTTCTGGATTTTTTTTAGTTCTTGACAAATATTCTTGAAGATTAGGCTGAGTCAAGTAGGGAATGGGTGCCAAGAACTGACTCTTTAAGAAAAAAGCACCGGCAACGCTAGTCATCGTACAATATTTGTGCACAATTGCTTACATTAGGCGGCCGGTCCACTTTATTGAGTCCCCCTCAGCACCATTTAGTGCTCCTGTTGTCTGCGAAGTCCAAATTGTAACCCTGAATCAGTTCCTCTTCTGACCCTTTGTATCATGTTACATGACGAGTAATGATCACCTGTTAGCTTTATCCCTAATTATAACTCTCACTCTTTCCCTGCATCTAACCCTAGCTCTAATCCCATCATTAACCTCGGTCCGGGCACACGCGTGAACCCTTACTCTCATCTCAGCCTCTCCTGGTGATACATCACACCTGGGATCGTTTGCTCCCTGTGGGCTGTGGGAAATTTGCTACCAGCACGCCCTGGAAGTGGGGCTCATTCCGCTGCAACGGGAGGTCTTCCCAGGACGCGTCACAGCTCAACGCAAGAGCTCCTGGGTTTCGAAGGCTCTTGCAGCAAGCCTTCACAAAGCAGCAGGGAGCGCCGTTCCAGATGGGAAACTTGAGACTGGATGTCCAGAAAAGCAAGACGTCAGAAGCGAAACCTTTTTCCTGCAGGGTGTGGCATACCATCCGCTTGCTCATTGCGACAGAGGTGGCACTAATGAAGGAAGAGGTCAACGTTACGTTCTTCTTTAAAATGCAAGGCCAGGAAAGGTGGCAGCGGTGGGATTTGAACCCACGCCTCCGAAGAGACTGGAGCCTTAATCCAGCGCCTTAGACCGCTCGGCCACGCTACCTCCCTGCTAGTCGCCGAAAGCGGAACTTGACCCGTTGCCCGGCCCGCTTTAGTGCTTTGCCTTTTCTCCTTGGAAAGTCTGGAGACAGGCAGTGGAAGGGCAGGCAAACTGTCAGGTGCGCAGAGGAGGGGAGACCATGAGGCAAGGTGGGAGATGGGGGCAAGAAGTGAGAAAAAAACTAATCGCAAGCTAGGGCAGGATTCGGAAAGTGAAGCCGAAAAGGGGCTTAGCATGCAGCCCAGGGGTTTCTTTGACTGTCCTAAGCCCACAGGGACTTTGCCGTCCTCAGCTCATGAGACTTGAGATGGGTAGCTTGATTTGCTGAGGAAATGCGGGATGACAGATTCAACTCTGGAGTCAAACATAGCCCGGAACTATCGCCTTAAACTGAGTTTTAAGCCTGGTGCCGATAAAAAGAAAGAAATTAGCCTTAGATCGGGCAAGCCGTTTGACGGGGGAAAATGAGACCCCCCTAGGCCAGCTAGGTGGTCGCTGGATGCTGTGCAGACATCAGCAGCTGTTCATTTCATGCCCTCACGTCTCCTCGTTAGTATAGTGGTCAGTATCCCCGCCTGTCACGCGGGAGACCGTCCCCGACGGGGAGGTTAAACCGTTTCTGGATTTTTTTTAGTTCTTGACAAATATTCTTGAAGATTAGGCTGAGTCAAGTAGGGAATGGGTGCCAAGAACTGACTCTTTAAGAAAAAAGCACCGGCAACGCTAGTCATCGTACAATATTTGTGCACAATTGCTTACATTAGGCGGCCGGTCCACTTTATTGAGTCCCCCTCAGCACCATTTAGTGCTCCTGTTGTCTGCGAAGTCCAAATTGTAACCCTGAATCAGTTCCTCTTCTGACCCTTTGTATCATGTTACATGACGAGTAATGATCACCTGTTAGCTTTATCCCTAATTATAACTCTCACTCTTTCCCTGCATCTAACCCTAGCTCTAATCCCATCATTAACCTCGGTCCGGGCACACGCGTGAACCCTTACTCTCATCTCAGCCTCTCCTGGTGATACATCACACCTGGGATCGTTTGCTCCCTGTGGGCTGTGGGAAATTTGCTACCAGCACGCCCTGGAAGTGGGGCTCATTCCGCTGCAACGGGAGGTCTTCCCAGGACGCGTCACAGCTCAACGCAAGAGCTCCTGGGTTTCGAAGGCTCTTGCAGCAAGCCTTCACAAAGCAGCAGGGAGCGCCGTTCCAGATGGGAAACTTGAGACTGGATGTCCAGAAAAGCAAGACGTCAGAAGCGAAACCTTTTTCCTGCAGGGTGTGGCATACCATCCGCTTGCTCATTGCGACAGAGGTGGCACTAATGAAGGAAGAGGTCAACGTTACGTTCTTCTTTAAAATGCAAGGCCAGGAAAAGTGGCAGCGGTGGGATTTGAACCCACGCCTCCGAAGAGACTGGAGCCTTAATCCAGCGCCTTAGACCGCTCGGCCACGCTACCTCCCTGCTAGTCGCCGAAAGCGGAACTTGACCCGTTGCCCGGCCCGCTTTAGTGCTTTGCCTTTTCTCCTTGGAAAGTCTGGAGACAGGCAGTGGAAGGGCAGGCAAACTGTCAGGTGCGCAGAGGAGGGGAGACCATGAGGCAAGGTGGGAGATGGGGGCAAGAAGTGAGAAAAAAACTAATCGCAAGCTAGGGCAGGATTCGGAAAGTGAAGCCGAAAAGGGGCTTAGCATGCAGCCCAGGGGTTTCTTTGACTGTCCTAAGCCCACAGGGACTTTGCCGTCCTCAGCTCATGAGACTTGAGATGGGTAGCTTGATTTGCTGAGGAAATGCGGGATGACAGATTCAACTCTGGAGTCAAACATAGCCCGGAACTATCGCCTTAAACTGAGTTTTAAGCCTGGTGCCGATAAAAAGAAAGAAATTAGCCTTAGATCGGGCAAGCCGTTTGACGGGGGAAAATGAGACCCCCTAGGCCAGCTAGGTGGTCGCTGGATGCTGTGCAGACATCAGCAGCTGTTCATTTCATGCCCTCACGTCTCCTCGTTAGTATAGTGGTCAGTATCCCCGCCTGTCACGCGGGAGACCGGGGTTCAATTCGGGTTCAATTCCCCGACGGGGAGGTTAAACCTTTTCTGGATTTTTTTTAGTTCTTGACAAATATTCTTGAAGATTAGGCTGAGTCAAGTAGGGAATGGGTGCCAAGAACTGACTCTTTAAGAAAAAAGCACCAGCAACGCTAGTCATCGTACAATATTTGTGCACAATTGCTTACATTAGGCGGCCGGTCCACTTTATTGAGTCCCCCTCAGCACCATTTAGTGCTCCTGTTGTCTGCGAAGTCCAAATTGTAACCCTGAATCAGTTCCTCTTCTGACCCTTTGTATCATGTTACATGACGAGTAATGATCACCTGTTAGCTTTATCCCTAATTATAACTCTCACTCTTTCCCTGCATCTAACCCTAGCTCTAATCCCATCATTAACCTCGGTCCGGGCACACGCGTGAACCCTTACTCTCATCTCAGCCTCTCCTGGTGATACATCACACCTGGGATCGTTTGCTCCCTGTGGGCTGTGGGAAATTTGCTACCAGCACGCCCTGGAAGTGGGGCTCATTCCGCTGCAACGGGAGGTCTTCCCAGGACGCGTCACAGCTCAACGCAAGAGCTCCTGGGTTTCGAAGGCTCTTGCAGCAAGCCTTCACAAAGCAGCAGGGAGCGCCGTTCCAGATGGGAAACTTGAGACTGGATGTCCAGAAAAGCAAGACGTCAGAAGCGAAACCTTTTTCCTGCAGGGTGTGGCATACCATCCGCTTGCTCATTGCGACAGAGGTGGCACTAATGAAGGAAGAGGTCAACGTTACGTTCTTCTTTAAAATGCAAGGCCAGGAAAAGTGGCAGCGGTGGGATTTGAACCCACGCCTCCGAAGAGACTGGAGCCTTAATCCAGCGCCTTAGACCGCTCGGCCACGCTACCTCCCTGCTAGTCGCCGAAAGCGGAACTTGACCCGTTGCCCGGCCCGCTTTAGTGCTTTGCCTTTTCTCCTTGGAAAGTCTGGAGACAGGCAGTGGAAGGGCAGGCAAACTGTCAGGTGCGCAGAGGAGGGGAGACCATGAGGCAAGGTGGGAGATGGGGGCAAGAAGTGAGAAAAAAACTAATCGCAAGCTAGGGCAGGATTCGGAAAGTGAAGCCGAAAAGGGGCTTAGCATGCAGCCCAGGGGTTTCTTTGACTGTCCTAAGCCCACAGGGACTTTGCCGTCCTCAGCTCATGAGACTTGAGATGGGTAGCTTGATTTGCTGAGGAAATGCGGGATGACAGATTCAACTCTGGAGTCAAACATAGCCCGGAACTATCGCCTTAAACTGAGTTTTAAGCCTGGTGCCGATAAAAAGAAAGAAATTAGCCTTAGATCGGGCAAGCCGTTTGACGGGGGAAAATGAGACCCCCTAGGCCAGCTAGGTGGTCGCTGGATGCTGTGCAGACATCAGCAGCTGTTCATTTCATGCCCTCACGTCTCCTCGTTAGTATAGTGGTCAGTATCCCCGCCTGTCACGCGGGAGACCGGGGTTCAATTCCCCGACGGGGAGGTTAAACCTTTTCTGGATTTTTTTTAGTTCTTGACAAATATTCTTGAAGATTAGGCTGAGTCAAGTAGGGAATGGGTGCCAAGAACTGACTCTTTAAGAAAAAAGCACCGGCAACGCTAGTCATCGTACAATATTTGTGCACAATTGCTTACATTAGGCGGCCGGTCCACTTTATTGAGTCCCCCTCAGCACCATTTAGTGCTCCTGTTGTCTGCGAAGTCCAAATTGTAACCCTGAATCAGTTCCTCTTCTGACCCTTTGTATCATGTTACATGACGAGTAATGATCACCTGTTAGCTTTATCCCTAATTATAACTCTCACTCTTTCCCTGCATCTAACCCTAGCTCTAATCCCATCATTAACCTCGGTCCGGGCACACGCGTGAACCCTTACTCTCATCTCAGCCTCTCCTGGTGATACATCACACCTGGGATCGTTT
Organism: Ambystoma mexicanum; assembly: GCF_040938575.1. NCBI lineage: Eukaryota > Metazoa > Chordata > Amphibia > Caudata > Ambystomatidae > Ambystoma > Ambystoma mexicanum. The sequence goes on from NW_027182434.1 coordinate 2,900,190, forward strand.
GCTCCCTGTGGGCTGTGGGAAATTTGCTACCAGCACGCCCTGGAAGTGGGGCTCATTCCGCTGCAACGGGAGGTCTTCCCAGGACGCGTCACAGCTCAACGCAAGAGCTCCTGGGTTTCGAAGGCTCTTGCAGCAAGCCTTCACAAAGCAGCAGGGAGCGCCGTTCCAGATGGGAAACTTGAGACTGGATGTCCAGAAAAGCAAGACGTCAGAAGCGAAAGCTTTTTCCTGCAGGGTGTGGCATACCATCCTCTTGCTCATTGCGACAGAGGTGGCACTAATGAAGGAAGAGGTCAACGTTACGTTCTTCTTTAAAATGCAAGGCCAGGAAAAGTGGCAGCGGTGGGATTTGAACCCACGCCTCCGAAGAGACTGGAGCCTTAATCCAGCGCCTTAGACCGCTCGGCCACGCTACCTCCCTGCTAGTCGCCGAAAGCGGAACTTGACCCGTTGCCCGGCCCGCTTTAGTGCTTTGCCTTTTCTCCTTGGAAAGTCTGGAGACAGGCAGTGGAAGGGCAGGCAAACTGTCAGGTGCGCAGAGGAGGGGAGACCATGAGGCAAGGTGGGAGATGGGGGCAAGAAGTGAGAAAAAAACTAATCGCAAGCTAGGGCAGGATTCGGAAAGTGAAGCCGAAAAGGGGCTTAGCATGCAGCCCAGGGGTTTCTTTGACTGTCCTAAGCCCACAGGGACTTTGCCGTCCTCAGCTCATGAGACTTGAGATGGGTAGCTTGATTTGCTGAGGAAATGCGGGATGACAGATTCAACTCTGGAGTCAAACATAGCCCGGAACTATCGCCTTAAACTGAGTTTTAAGCCTGGTGCCGATAAAAAGAAAGAAATTAGCCTTAGATCGGGCAAGCCGTTTGACGGGGGAAAATGAGACCCCCTAGGCCAGCTAGGTGGTCGCTGGATGCTGTGCAGACATCAGCAGCTGTTCATTTCATGCCCTCACGTCTCCTCGTTAGTATAGTGGTCAGTATCCCCGCCTGTCACGCGGGAGACCGCGACGGGGAGGTTAAACCTTTTCTGGATTTTTTTTAGTTCTTGACAAATATTCTTGAAGATTAGGCTGAGTCAAGTAGGGAATGGGTGCCAAGAACTGACTCTTTAAGAAAAAAGCACCGGCAACGCTAGTCATCGTACAATATTTGTGCACAATTGCTTACATTAGGCGGCCGGTCCACTTTATTGAGTCCCCCTCAGCACCATTTAGTGCTCCTGTTGTCTGCGAAGTCCAAATTGTAACCCTGAATCAGTTCCTCTTCTGACCCTTTGTATCATGTTACATGACGAGTAATGATCACCTGTTAGCTTTATCCCTAATTATAACTCTCACTCTTTCCCTGCATCTAACCCTAGCTCTAATCCCATCATTAACCTCGGTCCGGGCACACGCGTGAACCCTTACTCTCATCTCAGCCTCTCCTGGTGATACATCACACCTGGGATCGTTTGCTCCCTGTGGGCTGTGGGAAATTTGCTACCAGCACGCCCTGGAAGTGGGGCTCATTCCGCTGCAACGGGAGGTCTCCCCAGGACGCGTCACAGCTCAACGCAAGAGCTCCTGGGTTTCGAAGGCTCTTGCAGCAAGCCTTCACAAAGCAGCAGGGAGCGCCGTTCCAGATGGGAAACTTGAGACTGGATGTCCAGAAAAGCAAGACGTCAGAAGCGAAACCTTTTTCCTGCAGGGTGTGGCATACCATCCGCTTGCTCATTGCGACAGAGGTGGCACTAATGAAGGAAGAGGTCAACGTTACGTTCTTCTTTAAAATGCAAGGCCAGGAAAAGTGGCAGCGGTGGGATTTGAACCCACGCCTCCGAAGAGACTGGAGCCTTAATCCAGCGCCTTAGACCGCTCGGCCACGCTACCTCCCTTCTAGTCGCCGAAAGCGGAACTTGACCCGTTGCCCGGCCCGCTTTAGTGCTTTGCCTTTTCTCCTTGGAAAGTCTGGAGACAGGCAGTGGAAGGGCAGGCAAACTGTCAGGTGCGCAGAGGAGGGGAGACCATGAGGCAAGGTGGGAGATGGGGGCAAGAAGTGAGAAAAAAACTAATCGCAAGCTAGGGCAGGATTCGGAAAGTGAAGCCGAAAAGGGGCTTAGCATGCAGCCCAGGGGTTTCTTTGACTGTCCTAAGCCCACAGGGACTTTGCCGTCCTCAGCTCATGAGACTTGAGATGGGTAGCTTGATTTGCTGAGGAAATGCGGGATGACAGATTCAACTCTGGAGTCAAACATAGCCCGGAACTATCGCCTTAAACTGAGTTTTAAGCCTGGTGCCGATAAAAAGAAAGAAATTAGCCTTAGATCGGGCAAGCCGTTTGACGGGGGAAAATGAGACCCCCTAGGCCAGCTAGGTGGTCGCTGGATGCTGTGCAGACATCAGCAGCTGTTCATTTCATGCCCTCACGTCTCCTCGTTAGTATAGTGGTCAGTATCCCCGCCTGTCACGCGGGAGACCGGGGTTCAATTCCCGACGGGGAGGTTAAATCTTTTCTGGATTTTTTTTAGTTCTTGACAAATATTCTTGAAGATTAGGCTGAGTCAAGTAGGGAATGGGTGCCAAGAACTGACTCTTTAAGAAAAAAGCACCGGCAACGCTAGTCATCGTACAATATTTGTGCACAATTGCTTACATTAGGCGGCCGGTCCACTTTATTGAGTCCCCCTCAGCACCATTTAGTGCTCCTGTTGTCTGCGAAGTCCAAATTGTAACCCTGAATCAGTTCCTCTTCTGACCCTTTGTATCATGTTACATGACGAGTAATGATCACCTGTTAGCTTTATCCCTAATTATAACTCTCACTCTTTCCCTGCATCTAACCCTAGCTCTAATCCCATCATTAACCTCGGTCCGGGCACACGCGTGAACCCTTACTCTCATCTCAGCCTCTCCTGGTGATACATCACACCTGGGATCGTTTGCTCCCTGTGGGCTGTGGGAAATTTGCTACCAGCACGCCCTGGAAGTGGGGCTCATTCCGCTGCAACGGGAGGTCTTCCCAGGACGCGTCACAGCTCAACGCAAGAGCTCCTGGGTTTCGAAGGCTCTTGCAGCAAGCCTTCACAAAGCAGCAGGGAGCGCCGTTCCAGATGGGAAACTTGAGACTGGATGTCCAGAAAAGCAAGACGTCAGAAGCGAAACCTTTTTCCTGCAGGGTGTGGCATACCATCCGCTTGCTCATTGCGACAGAGGTGGCACTAATGAAGGAAGAGGTCAACGTTACGTTCTTCTTTAAAATGCAAGGCCAGGAAAGGTGGCAGCGGTGGGATTTGAACCCACGCCTCCGAAGAGACTGGAGCCTTAATCCAGCGCCTTAGACCGCTCGGCCACGCTACCTCCCTGCTAGTCGCCGAAAGCGGAACTTGACCCGTTGCCCGGCCCGCTTTAGTGCTTTGCCTTTTCTCCTTGGAAAGTCTGGAGACAGGCAGTGGAAGGGCAGGCAAACTGTCAGGTGCGCAGAGGAGGGGAGACCATGAGGCAAGGTGGGAGATGGGGGCAAGAAGTGAGAAAAAAACTAATCGCAAGCTAGGGCAGGATTCGGAAAGTGAAGCCGAAAAGGGGCTTAGCATGCAGCCCAGGGGTTTCTTTGACTGTCCTAAGCCCACAGGGACTTTGCCGTCCTCAGCTCATGAGACTTGAGATGGGTAGCTTGATTTGCTGAGGAAATGCGGGATGACAGATTCAACTCTGGAGTCAAACATAGCCCGGAACTATCGCCTTAAACTGAGTTTTAAGCCTGGTGCCGATAAAAAGAAAGAAATTAGCCTTAGATCGGGCAAGCCGTTTGACGGGGGAAAATGAGACCCCCCTAGGCCAGCTAGGTGGTCGCTGGATGCTGTGCAGACATCAGCAGCTGTTCATTTCATGCCCTCACGTCTCCTCGTTAGTATAGTGGTCAGTATCCCCGCCTGTCACGCGGGAGACCGTCCCCGACGGGGAGGTTAAACCGTTTCTGGATTTTTTTTAGTTCTTGACAAATATTCTTGAAGATTAGGCTGAGTCAAGTAGGGAATGGGTGCCAAGAACTGACTCTTTAAGAAAAAAGCACCGGCAACGCTAGTCATCGTACAATATTTGTGCACAATTGCTTACATTAGGCGGCCGGTCCACTTTATTGAGTCCCCCTCAGCACCATTTAGTGCTCCTGTTGTCTGCGAAGTCCAAATTGTAACCCTGAATCAGTTCCTCTTCTGACCCTTTGTATCATGTTACATGACGAGTAATGATCACCTGTTAGCTTTATCCCTAATTATAACTCTCACTCTTTCCCTGCATCTAACCCTAGCTCTAATCCCATCATTAACCTCGGTCCGGGCACACGCGTGAACCCTTACTCTCATCTCAGCCTCTCCTGGTGATACATCACACCTGGGATCGTTTGCTCCCTGTGGGCTGTGGGAAATTTGCTACCAGCACGCCCTGGAAGTGGGGCTCATTCCGCTGCAACGGGAGGTCTTCCCAGGACGCGTCACAGCTCAACGCAAGAGCTCCTGGGTTTCGAAGGCTCTTGCAGCAAGCCTTCACAAAGCAGCAGGGAGCGCCGTTCCAGATGGGAAACTTGAGACTGGATGTCCAGAAAAGCAAGACGTCAGAAGCGAAACCTTTTTCCTGCAGGGTGTGGCATACCATCCGCTTGCTCATTGCGACAGAGGTGGCACTAATGAAGGAAGAGGTCAACGTTACGTTCTTCTTTAAAATGCAAGGCCAGGAAAAGTGGCAGCGGTGGGATTTGAACCCACGCCTCCGAAGAGACTGGAGCCTTAATCCAGCGCCTTAGACCGCTCGGCCACGCTACCTCCCTGCTAGTCGCCGAAAGCGGAACTTGACCCGTTGCCCGGCCCGCTTTAGTGCTTTGCCTTTTCTCCTTGGAAAGTCTGGAGACAGGCAGTGGAAGGGCAGGCAAACTGTCAGGTGCGCAGAGGAGGGGAGACCATGAGGCAAGGTGGGAGATGGGGGCAAGAAGTGAGAAAAAAACTAATCGCAAGCTAGGGCAGGATTCGGAAAGTGAAGCCGAAAAGGGGCTTAGCATGCAGCCCAGGGGTTTCTTTGACTGTCCTAAGCCCACAGGGACTTTGCCGTCCTCAGCTCATGAGACTTGAGATGGGTAGCTTGATTTGCTGAGGAAATGCGGGATGACAGATTCAACTCTGGAGTCAAACATAGCCCGGAACTATCGCCTTAAACTGAGTTTTAAGCCTGGTGCCGATAAAAAGAAAGAAATTAGCCTTAGATCGGGCAAGCCGTTTGACGGGGGAAAATGAGACCCCCTAGGCCAGCTAGGTGGTCGCTGGATGCTGTGCAGACATCAGCAGCTGTTCATTTCATGCCCTCACGTCTCCTCGTTAGTATAGTGGTCAGTATCCCCGCCTGTCACGCGGGAGACCGGGGTTCAATTCGGGTTCAATTCCCCGACGGGGAGGTTAAACCTTTTCTGGATTTTTTTTAGTTCTTGACAAATATTCTTGAAGATTAGGCTGAGTCAAGTAGGGAATGGGTGCCAAGAACTGACTCTTTAAGAAAAAAGCACCAGCAACGCTAGTCATCGTACAATATTTGTGCACAATTGCTTACATTAGGCGGCCGGTCCACTTTATTGAGTCCCCCTCAGCACCATTTAGTGCTCCTGTTGTCTGCGAAGTCCAAATTGTAACCCTGAATCAGTTCCTCTTCTGACCCTTTGTATCATGTTACATGACGAGTAATGATCACCTGTTAGCTTTATCCCTAATTATAACTCTCACTCTTTCCCTGCATCTAACCCTAGCTCTAATCCCATCATTAACCTCGGTCCGGGCACACGCGTGAACCCTTACTCTCATCTCAGCCTCTCCTGGTGATACATCACACCTGGGATCGTTTGCTCCCTGTGGGCTGTGGGAAATTTGCTACCAGCACGCCCTGGAAGTGGGGCTCATTCCGCTGCAACGGGAGGTCTTCCCAGGACGCGTCACAGCTCAACGCAAGAGCTCCTGGGTTTCGAAGGCTCTTGCAGCAAGCCTTCACAAAGCAGCAGGGAGCGCCGTTCCAGATGGGAAACTTGAGACTGGATGTCCAGAAAAGCAAGACGTCAGAAGCGAAACCTTTTTCCTGCAGGGTGTGGCATACCATCCGCTTGCTCATTGCGACAGAGGTGGCACTAATGAAGGAAGAGGTCAACGTTACGTTCTTCTTTAAAATGCAAGGCCAGGAAAAGTGGCAGTGGTGGGATTTGAACCCACGCCTCTGAAGAGACTGGAGCCTTAATCCAGCGCCTTAGACCGCTCGGCCACGCTACCTCCCTGCTAGTCGCCGAAAGCGGAACTTGACCCGTTGCCCGGCCCGCTTTAGTGCTTTGCCTTTTCTCCTTGGAAAGTCTGGAGACAGGCAGTGGAAGGGCAGGCAAACTGTCAGGTGCGCAGAGGAGGGGAGACCATGAGGCAAGGTGGGAGATGGGGGCAAGAAGTGAGAAAAAAACTAATCGCAAGCTAGGGCAGGATTCGGAAAGTGAAGCCGAAAAGGGGCTTAGCATGCAGCCCAGGGGTTTCTTTGACTGTCCTAAGCCCACAGGGACTTTGCCGTCCTCAGCTCATGAGACTTGAGATGGGTAGCTTGATTTGCTGAGGAAATGCGGGATGACAGATTCAACTCTGGAGTCAAACATAGCCCGGAACTATCGCCTTAAACTGAGTTTTAAGCCTGGTGCCGATAAAAAGAAAGAAATTAGCCTTAGATCGGGCAAGCCGTTTGACGGGGGAAAATGAGACCCCCTAGGCCAGCTAGGTGGTCGCTGGATGCTGTGCAGACATCAGCAGCTGTTCATTTCATGCCCTCACGTCTCCTCGTTAGTATAGTGGTCAGTATCCCCGCCTGTCACGCGGGAGACCGGGGTTCAATTCCCCGACGGGGAGGTTAAACCTTTTCTGGATTTTTTTTAGTTCTTGACAAATATTCTTGAAGATTAGGCTGAGTCAAGTAGGGAATGGGTGCCAAGAACTGACTCTTTAAGAAAAAAGCACCGGCAACGCTAGTCATCGTACAATATTTGTGCACAATTGCTTACATTAGGCGGCCGGTCCACTTTATTGAGTCCCCCTCAGCACCATTTAGTGCTCCTGTTGTCTGCGAAGTCCAAATTGTAACCCTGAATCAGTTCCTCTTCTGACCCTTTGTATCATGTTACATGACGAGTAATGATCACCTGTTAGCTTTATCCCTAATTATAACTCTCACTCTTTCCCTGCATCTAACCCTAGCTCTAATCCCATCATTAACCTCGGTCCGGGCACACGCGTGAACCCTTACTCTCATCTCAGCCTCTCCTGGTGATACATCACACCTGGGATCGTTTGCTCCCTGTGGGCTGTGGGAAATTTGCTACCAGCACGCCCTGGAAGTGGGGCTCATTCCGCTGCAACGGGAGGTCTTCCCAGGACGCGTCACAGCTCAACGCAAGAGCTCCTGGGTTTCGAAGGCTCTTGCAGCAAGCCTTCACAAAGCAGCAGGGAGCGCCGTTCCAGATGGGAAACTTGAGACTGGATGTCCAGAAAAGCAAGACGTCAGAAGCGAAAGCTTTTTCCTGCAGGGTGTGGCATACCATCCTCTTGCTCATTGCGACAGAGGTGGCACTAATGAAGGAAGAGGTCAACGTTACGTTCTTCTTTAAAATGCAAGGCCAGGAAAAGTGGCAGCGGTGGGATTTGAACCCACGCCTCCGAAGAGACTGGAGCCTTAATCCAGCGCCTTAGACCGCTCGGCCACGCTACCTCCCTGCTAGTCGCCGAAAGCGGAACTTGACCCGTTGCCCGGCCCGCTTTAGTGCTTTGCCTTTTCTCCTTGGAAAGTCTGGAGACAGGCAGTGGAAGGGCAGGCAAACTGTCAGGTGCGCAGAGGAGGGGAGACCATGAGGCAAGGTGGGAGATGGGGGCAAGAAGTGAGAAAAAAACTAATCGCAAGCTAGGGCAGGATTCGGAAAGTGAAGCCGAAAAGGGGCTTAGCATGCAGCCCAGGGGTTTCTTTGACTGTCCTAAGCCCACAGGGACTTTGCCGTCCTCAGCTCATGAGACTTGAGATGGGTAGCTTGATTTGCTGAGGAAATGCGGGATGACAGATTCAACTCTGGAGTCAAACATAGCCCGGAACTATCGCCTTAAACTGAGTTTTAAGCCTGGTGCCGATAAAAAGAAAGAAATTAGCCTTAGATCGGGCAAGCCGTTTGACGGGGGAAAATGAGACCCCCTAGGCCAGCTAGGTGGTCGCTGGATGCTGTGCAGACATCAGCAGCTGTTCATTTCATGCCCTCACGTCTCCTCGTTAGTATAGTGGTCAGTATCCCCGCCTGTCACGCGGGAGACCGGGGTTCAATTCCCCGACGGGGAGGTTAAACCTTTTCTGGATTTTTTTTAGTTCTTGACAAATATTCTTGAAGATTAGGCTGAGTCAAGTAGGGAATGGGTGCCAAGAACTGACTCTTTAAGAAAAAAGCACCGGCAACGCTAGTCATCGTACAATATTTGTGCACAATTGCTTACATTAGGCGGCCGGTCCACTTTATTGAGTCCCCCTCAGCACCATTTAGTGCTCCTGTTGTCTGCGAAGTCCAAATTGTAACCCTGAATCAGTTCCTCTTCTGACCCTTTGTATCATGTTACATGACGAGTAATGATCACCTGTTAGCTTTATCCCTAATTATAACTCTCACTCTTTCCCTGCATCTAACCCTAGCTCTAATCCCATCATTAACCTCGGTCCGGGCACACGCGTGAACCCTTACTCTCATCTCAGCCTCTCCTGGTGATACATCACACCTGGGATCGTTTGCTCCCTGTGGGCTGTGGGAAATTTGCTACCAGCACGCCCTGGAAGTGGGGCTCATTCCGCTGCAACGGGAGGTCTTCCCAGGACGCGTCACAGCTCAACGCAAGAGCTCCTGGGTTTCGAAGGCTCTTGCAGCAAGCCTTCACAAAGCAGCAGGGAGCGCCGTTCCAGATGGGAAACTTGAGACTGGATGTCCAGAAAAGCAAGACGTCAGAAGCGAAAGCTTTTTCCTGCAGGGTGTGGCATACCATCCGCTTGCTCATTGCGACAGAGGTGGCACTAATGAAGGAAGAGGTCAACGTTACGTTCTTCTTTAAAATGCAAGGCCAGGAAAAGTGGCAGCGGTGGGATTTGAACCCACGCCTCCGAAGAGACTGGAGCCTTAATCCAGCGCCTTAGACCGCTCGGCCACGCTACCTCCCTGCTAGTCGCCGAAAGCGGAACTTGACCCGTTGCCCGGCCCGCTTTAGTGCTTTGCCTTTTCTCCTTGGAAAGTCTGGAGACAGGCAGTGGAAGGGCAGGCAAACTGTCAGGTGCGCAGAGGAGGGGAGACCATGAGGCAAGGTGGGAGATGGGGGCAAGAAGTGAGAAAAAAACTAATCGCAAGCTAGGGCAGGATTCGGAAAGTGAAGCCGAAAAGGGGCTTAGCATGCAGCCCAGGGGTTTCTTTGACTGTCCTAAGCCCACAGGGACTTTGCCGTCCTCAGCTCATGAGACTTGAGATGGGTAGCTTGATTTGCTGAGGAAATGCGGGATGACAGATTCAACTCTGGAGTCAAACATAGCCCGGAACTATCGCCTTAAACTGAGTTTTAAGCCTGGTGCCGATAAAAAGAAAGAAATTAGCCTTAGATCGGGCAAGCCGTTTGACGGGGGAAAATGAGACCCCCTAGGCCAGCTAGGTGGTCGCTGGATGCTGTGCAGACATCAGCAGCTGTTCATTTCATGCCCTCACGTCTCCTCGTTAGTATAGTGGTCAGTATCCCCGCCTGTCACGCGGGAGACCGGGGTTCAATTCCCCGACGGGGAGGTTAAACCTTTTCTGGATTTTTTTTAGTTCTTGACAAATATTCTTGAAGATTAGGCTGAGTCAAGTAGGGAATGGGTGCCAAGAACTGACTCTTTAAGAAAAAAGCACCGGCAACGCTAGTCATCGTACAATATTTGTGCACAATTGCTTACATTAGGCGGCCGGTCCACTTTATTGAGTCCCCCTCAGCACCATTTAGTGCTCCTGTTGTCTGCGAAGTCCAAATTGTAACCCTGAATCAGTTCCTCTTCTGACCCTTTGTATCATGTTACATGACGAGTAATGATCACCTGTTAGCTTTATCCCTAATTATAACTCTCACTCTTTCCCTGCATCTAACCCTAGCTCTAATCCCATCATTAACCTCGGTCCGGGCACACGCGTGAACCCTTACTCTCATCTCAGCCTCTCCTGGTGATACATCACACCTGGGATCGTTTGCTCCCTGTGGGCTGTGGGAAATTTGCTACCAGCACGCCCTGGAAGTGGGGCTCATTCCGCTGCAACGGGAGGTCTTCCCAGGACGCGTCACAGCTCAACGCAAGAGCTCCTGGGTTTCGAAGGCTCTTGCAGCAAGCCTTCACAAAGCAGCAGGGAGCGCCGTTCCAGATGGGAAACTTGAGACTGGATGTCCAGAAAAGCAAGACGTCAGAAGCGAAAGCTTTTTCCTGCAGGGTGTGGCATACCATCCGCTTGCTCATTGCGACAGAGGTGGCACTAATGAAGGAAGAGGTCAACGTTACGTTCTTCTTTAAAATGCAAGGCCAGGAAAAGTGGCAGCGGTGGGATTTGAACCCACGCCTCCGAAGAGACTGGAGCCTTAATCCAGCGCCTTAGACCGCTCGGCCACGCTACCTCCCTGCTAGTCGCCGAAAGCGGAACTTGACCCGTTGCCCGGCCCGCTTTAGTGCTTTGCCTTTTCTCCTTGGAAAGTCTGGAGACAGGCAGTGGAAGGGCAGGCAAACTGTCAGGTGCGCAGAGGAGGGGAGACCATGAGGCAAGGTGGGAGATGGGGGCAAGAAGTGAGAAAAAAACTAATCGCAAGCTAGGGCAGGATTCGGAAAGTGAAGCCGAAAAGGGGCTTAGCATGCAGCCCAGGGGTTTCTTTGACTGTCCTAAGCCCACAGGGACTTTGCCGTCCTCAGCTCATGAGACTTGAGATGGGTAGCTTGATTTGCTGAGGAAATGCGGGATGACAGATTCAACTCTGGAGTCAAACATAGCCCGGAACTATCGCCTTAAACTGAGTTTTAAGCCTGGTGCCGATAAAAAGAAAGAAATTAGCCTTAGATCGGGCAAGCCGTTTGACGGGGGAAAATGAGACCCCCTAGGCCAGCTAGGTGGTCGCTGGATGCTGTGCAGACATCAGCAGCTGTTCATTTCATGCCCTCACGTCTCCTCGTTAGTATAGTGGTCAGTATCCCCGCCTGTCACGCGGGAGACCGGGGTTCAATTCCCCGACGGGGAGGTTAAACCTTTTCTGGATTTTTTTTAGTTCTTGACAAATATTCTTGAAGATTAGGCTGAGTCAAGTAGGGAATGGGTGCCAAGAACTGACTCTTTAAGAAAAAAGCACCGGCAACGCTAGTCATCGTACAATATTTGTGCACAATTGCTTACATTAGGCGGCCGGTCCACTTTATTGAGTCCCCCTCAGCACCATTTAGTGCTCCTGTTGTCTGCGAAGTCCAAATTGTAACCCTGAATCAGTTCCTCTTCTGACCCTTTGTATCATGTTACATGACGAGTAATGATCACCTGTTAGCTTTATCCCTAATTATAACTCTCACTCTTTCCCTGCATCTAACCCTAGCTCTAATCCCATCATTAACCTCGGTCCGGGCACACGCGTGAACCCTTACTCTCATCTCAGCCTCTCCTGGTGATACATCACACCTGGGATCGTTTGCTCCCTGTGGGCTGTGGGAAATTTGCTACCAGCACGCCCTGGAAGTGGGGCTCATTCCGCTGCAACGGGAGGTCTTCCCAGGACGCGTCACAGCTCAACGCAAGAGCTCCTGGGTTTCGAAGGCTCTTGCAGCAAGCCTTCACAAAGCAGCAGGGAGCGCCGTTCCAGATGGGAAACTTGAGACTGGATGTCCAGAAAAGCAAGACGTCAGAAGCGAAACCTTTTTCCTGCAGGGTGTGGCATACCATCCGCTTGCTCATTGCGACAGAGGTGGCACTAATGAAGGAAGAGGTCAACGTTACGTTCTTCTTTAAAATGCAAGGCCAGGAAAAGTGGCAGCGGTGGGATTTGAACCCACGCCTCTGAAGAGACTGGAGCCTTAATCCAGCGCCTTAGACCGCTCGGCCACGCTACCTCCCTGCTAGTCGCCGAAAGCGGAACTTGACCCGTTGCCCGGCCCGCTTTAGTGCTTTGCCTTTTCTCCTTGGAAAGTCTGGAGACAGGCAGTGGAAGGGCAGGCAAACTGTCAGGTGCGCAGAGGAGGGGAGACCATGAGGCAAGGTGGGAGATGGGGGCAAGAAGTGAGAAAAAAACTAATCGCAAGCTAGGGCAGGATTCGGAAAGTGAAGCCGAAAAGGGGCTTAGCATGCAGCCCAGGGGTTTCTTTGACTGTCCTAAGCCCACAGGGACTTTGCCGTCCTCAGCTCATGAGACTTGAGATGGGTAGCTTGATTTGCTGAGGAAATGCGGGATGACAGATTCAACTCTGGAGTCAAACATAGCCCGGAACTATCGCCTTAAACTGAGTTTTAAGCCTGGTGCCGATAAAAAGAAAGAAATTAGCCTTAGATCGGGCAAGCCGTTTGACGGGGGAAAATGAGACCCCCTAGGCCAGCTAGGTGGTCGCTGGATGCTGTGCAGACATCAGCAGCTGTTCATTTCATGCCCTCACGTCTCCTCGTTAGTATAGTGGTCAGTATCCCCGCCTGTCACGCGGGAGACCGGGGTTCAATTCCCCGACGGGGAGGTTAAACCTTTTCTGGATTTTTTTTAGTTCTTGACAAATATTCTTGAAGATTAGGCTGAGTCAAGTAGGGAATGGGTGCCAAGAACTGACTCTTTAAGAAAAAAGCACCGGCAACGCTAGTCATCGTACAATATTTGTGCACAATTGCTTACATTAGGCGGCCGGTCCACTTTATTGAGTCCCCCTCAGCACCATTTAGTGCTCCTGTTGTCTGCGAAGTCCAAATTGTAACCCTGAATCAGTTCCTCTTCTGACCCTTTGTATCATGTTACATGACGAGTAATGATCACCTGTTAGCTTTATCCCTAATTATAACTCTCACTCTTTCCCTGCATCTAACCCTAGCTCTAATCCCATCATTAACCTCGGTCCGGGCACACGCGTGAACCCTTACTCTCATCTCAGCCTCTCCTGGTGATACATCACACCTGGGATCGTTTGCTCCCTGTGGGCTGTGGGAAATTTGCTACCAGCACGCCCTGGAAGTGGGGCTCATTCCGCTGCAACGGGAGGTCTTCCCAGGACGCGTCACAGCTCAACGCAAGAGCTCCTGGGTTTCGAAGGCTCTTGCAGCAAGCCTTCACAAAGCAGCAGGGAGCGCCGTTCCAGATGGGAAACTTGAGACTGGATGTCCAGAAAAGCAAGACGTCAGAAGCGAAACCTTTTTCCTGCAGGGTGTGGCATACCATCCGCTTGCTCATTGCGACAGAGGTGGCACTAATGAAGGAAGAGGTCAACGTTACGTTCTTCTTTAAAATGCAAGGCCAGGAAAAGTGGCAGCGGTGGGATTTGAACCCACGCCTCCGAAGAGACTGGAGCCTTAATCCAGCGCCTTAGACCGCTCGGCCACGCTACCTCCCTGCTAGTCGCCGAAAGCGGAACTTGACCCGTTGCCCGGCCCGCTTTAGTGCTTTGCCTTTTCTCCTTGGAAAGTCTGGAGACAGGCAGTGGAAGGTCAGGCAAACTGTCAGGTGCGCAGAGGAGGGGAGACCATGAGGCAAGGTGGGAGATGGGGGCAAGAAGTGAGAAAAAAACTAATCGCAAGCTAGGGCAGGATTCGGAAAGTGAAGCCGAAAAGGGGCTTAGCATGCAGCCCAGGGGTTTCTTTGACTGTCCTAAGCCCACAGGGACTTTGCCGTCCTCAGCTCATGAGACTTGAGATGGGTAGCTTGATTTGCTGAGGAAATGCGGGATGACAGATTCAACTCTGGAGTCAAACATAGCCCGGAACTATCGCCTTAAACTGAGTTTTAAGCCTGGTGCCGATAAAAAGAAAGAAATTAGCCTTAGATCGGGCAAGCCGTTTGACGGGGGAAAATGAGACCCCCTAGGCCAGCTAGGTGGTCGCTGGATGCTGTGCAGACATCAGCAGCTGTTCATTTCATGCCCTCACGTCTCCTCGTTAGTATAGTGGTCAGTATCCCCGCCTGTCACGCGGGAGACCGGGGTTCAATTCCCCGACGGGGAGGTTAAACCTTTTCTGGATTTTTTTTAGTTCTTGACAAATATTCTTGAAGATTAGGCTGAGTCAAGTAGGGAATGGGTGCCAAGAACTGACTCTTTAAGAAAAAAGCACCGGCAACGCTAGTCATCGTACAATATTTGTGCACAATTGCTTACATTAGGCGGCCGGTCCACTTTATTGAGTCCCCCTCAGCACCATTTAGTGCTCCTGTTGTCTGCGAAGTCCAAATTGTAACCCTGAATCAGTTCCTCTTCTGACCCTTTGTATCATGTTACATGACGAGTAATGATCACCTGTTAGCTTTATCCCTAATTATAACTCTCACTCTTTCCCTGCATCTAACCCTAGCTCTAATCCCATCATTAACCTCGGTCCGGGCACACGCGTGAACCCCTACTCTCATCTCAGCCTCTCCTGGTGATACATCACACCTGGGATCGTTTGCTCCCTGTGGGCTGTGGGAAATTTGCTACCAGCACGCCCTGGAAGTGGGGCTCATTCCGCTGCAACGGGAGGTCTTCCCAGGACGCGTCACAGCTCAACGCAAGAGCTCCTGGGTTTCGAAGGCTCTTGCAGCAAGCCTTCACAAAGCAGCAGGGAGCGCCGTTCCAGATGGGAAACTTGAGACTGGATGTCCAGAAAAGCAAGACGTCAGAAGCGAAACCTTTTTCCTGCAGGGTGTGGCATACCATCCGCTTGCTCATTGCGACAGAGGTGGCACTAATGAAGGAAGAGGTCAACGTTACGTTCTTCTTTAAAATGCAAGGCCAGGAAAAGTGGCAGCGGTGGGATTTGAACCCACGCCTCCGAAGAGACTGGAGCCTTAATCCAGCGCCTTAGACCGCTCGGCCACGCTACCTCCCTGCTAGTCGCCGAAAGCGGAACTTGACCCGTTGCCCGGCCCGCTTTAGTGCTTTGCCTTTTCTCCTTGGAAAGTCTGGAGACAGGCAGTGGAAGGGCAGGCAAACTGTCAGGTGCGCAGAGGAGGGGAGACCATGAGGCAAGGTGGGAGATGGGGGCAAGAAGTGAGAAAAAAACTAATCGCAAGCTAGGGCAGGATTCGGAAAGTGAAGCCGAAAAGGGGCTTAGCATGCAGCCCAGGGGTTTCTTTGACTGTCCTAAGCCCACAGGGACTTTGCCGTCCTCAGCTCATGAGACTTGAGATGGGTAGCTTGATTTGCTGAGGAAATGCGGGATGACAGATTCAACTCTGGAGTCAAACATAGCCCGGAACTATCGCCTTAAACTGAGTTTTAAGCCTGGTGCCGATAAAAAGAAAGAAATTAGCCTTAGATCGGGCAAGCCGTTTGACGGGGGAAAATGAGACCCCCTAGGCCAGCTAGGTGGTCGCTGGATGCTGTGCAGACATCAGCAGCTGTTCATTTCATGCCCTCACGTCTCCTCGTTAGTATAGTGGTCAGTATCTCCGCCTGTCACGCGGGAGACCGGGGTTCAATTCCCCGACGGGGAGGTTAAACCTTTTCTGGATTTTTTTTAGTTCTTGACAAATATTCTTGAAGATTAGGCTGAGTCAAGTAGGGAATGGGTGCCAAGAACTGACTCTTTAAGAAAAAAGCACCGGCAACGCTAGTCATCGTACAATATTTGTGCACAATTGCTTACATTAGGCGGCCGGTCCACTTTATTGAGTCCCCCTCAGCACCATTTAGTGCTCCTGTTGTCTGCGAAGTCCAAATTGTAACCCTGAATCAGTTCCTCTTCTGACCCTTTGTATCATGTTACATGACGAGTAATGATCACCTGTTAGCTTTATCCCTAATTATAACTCTCACTCTTTCCCTGCATCTAACCCTAGCTCTAATCCCATCATTAACCTCGGTCCGGGCACACGCGTGAACCCTTACTCTCATCTCAGCCTCTCCTGGTGATACATCACACCTGGGATCGTTTGCTCCCTGTGGGCTGTGGGAAATTTGCTACCAGCACGCCCTGGAAGTGGGGCTCATTCCGCTGCAACGGGAGGTCTTCCCAGGACGCGTCACAGCTCAACGCAAGAGCTCCTGGGTTTCGAAGGCTCTTGCAGCAAGCCTTCACAAAGCAGCAGGGAGCGCCGTTCCAGATGGGAAACTTGAGACTGGATGTCCAGAAAAGCAAGACGTCAGAAGCGAAAGCTTTTTCCTGCAGGGTGTGGCATACCATCCTCTTGCTCATTGCGACAGAGGTGGCACTAATGAAGGAAGAGGTCAACGTTACGTTCTTCTTTAAAATGCAAGGCCAGGAAAAGTGGCAGCGGTGGGATTTGAACCCACGCCTCCGAAGAGACTGGAGCCTTAATCCAGCGCCTTAGACCGCTCGGCCACGCTACCTCCCTGCTAGTCGCCGAAAGCGGAACTTGACCCGTTGCCCGGCCCGCTTTAGTGCTTTGCCTTTTCTCCTTGGAAAGTCTGGAGACAGGCAGTGGAAGGGCAGGCAAACTGTCAGGTGCGCAGAGGAGGGGAGACCATGAGGCAAGGTGGGAGATGGGGGCAAGAAGTGAGAAAAAAACTAATCGCAAGCTAGGGCAGGATTCGGAAAGTGAAGCCGAAAAGGGGCTTAGCATGCAGCCCAGGGGTTTCTTTGACTGTCCTAAGCCCACAGGGACTTTGCCGTCCTCAGCTCATGAGACTTGAGATGGGTAGCTTGATTTGCTGAGGAAATGCGGGATGACAGATTCAACTCTGGAGTCAAACATAGCCCGGAACTATCGCCTTAAACTGAGTTTTAAGCCTGGTGCCGATAAAAAGAAAGAAATTAGCCTTAGATCGGGCAAGCCGTTTGACGGGGGAAAATGAGACCCCCTAGGCCAGCTAGGTGGTCGCTGGATGCTGTGCAGACATCAGCAGCTGTTCATTTCATGCCCTCACGTCTCCTCGTTAGTATAGTGGTCAGTATCCCCGCCTGTCACGCGGGAGACCGCGACGGGGAGGTTAAACCTTTTCTGGATTTTTTTTAGTTCTTGACAAATATTCTTGAAGATTAGGCTGAGTCAAGTAGGGAATGGGTGCCAAGAACTGACTCTTTAAGAAAAAAGCACCGGCAACGCTAGTCATCGTACAATATTTGTGCACAATTGCTTACATTAGGCGGCCGGTCCACTTTATTGAGTCCCCCTCAGCACCATTTAGTGCTCCTGTTGTCTGCGAAGTCCAAATTGTAACCCTGAATCAGTTCCTCTTCTGACCCTTTGTATCATGTTACATGACGAGTAATGATCACCTGTTAGCTTTATCCCTAATTATAACTCTCACTCTTTCCCTGCATCTAACCCTAGCTCTAATCCCATCATTAACCTCGGTCCGGGCACACGCGTGAACCCTTACTCTCATCTCAGCCTCTCCTGGTGATACATCACACCTGGGATCGTTTGCTCCCTGTGGGCTGTGGGAAATTTGCTACCAGCACGCCCTGGAAGTGGGGCTCATTCCGCTGCAACGGGAGGTCTCCCCAGGACGCGTCACAGCTCAACGCAAGAGCTCCTGGGTTTCGAAGGCTCTTGCAGCAAGCCTTCACAAAGCAGCAGGGAGCGCCGTTCCAGATGGGAAACTTGAGACTGGATGTCCAGAAAAGCAAGACGTCAGAAGCGAAACCTTTTTCCTGCAGGGTGTGGCATACCATCCGCTTGCTCATTGCGACAGAGGTGGCACTAATGAAGGAAGAGGTCAACGTTACGTTCTTCTTTAAAATGCAAGGCCAGGAAAAGTGGCAGCGGTGGGATTTGAACCCACGCCTCCGAAGAGACTGGAGCCTTAATCCAGCGCCTTAGACCGCTCGGCCACGCTACCTCCCTTCTAGTCGCCGAAAGCGGAACTTGACCCGTTGCCCGGCCCGCTTTAGTGCTTTGCCTTTTCTCCTTGGAAAGTCTGGAGACAGGCAGTGGAAGGGCAGGCAAACTGTCAGGTGCGCAGAGGAGGGGAGACCATGAGGCAAGGTGGGAGATGGGGGCAAGAAGTGAGAAAAAAACTAATCGCAAGCTAGGGCAGGATTCGGAAAGTGAAGCCGAAAAGGGGCTTAGCATGCAGCCCAGGGGTTTCTTTGACTGTCCTAAGCCCACAGGGACTTTGCCGTCCTCAGCTCATGAGACTTGAGATGGGTAGCTTGATTTGCTGAGGAAATGCGGGATGACAGATTCAACTCTGGAGTCAAACATAGCCCGGAACTATCGCCTTAAACTGAGTTTTAAGCCTGGTGCCGATAAAAAGAAAGAAATTAGCCTTAGATCGGGCAAGCCGTTTGACGGGGGAAAATGAGACCCCCTAGGCCAGCTAGGTGGTCGCTGGATGCTGTGCAGACATCAGCAGCTGTTCATTTCATGCCCTCACGTCTCCTCGTTAGTATAGTGGTCAGTATCCCCGCCTGTCACGCGGGAGACCGGGGTTCAATTCCCGACGGGGAGGTTAAATCTTTTCTGGATTTTTTTTAGTTCTTGACAAATATTCTTGAAGATTAGGCTGAGTCAAGTAGGGAATGGGTGCCAAGAACTGACTCTTTAAGAAAAAAGCACCGGCAACGCTAGTCATCGTACAATATTTGTGCACAATTGCTTACATTAGGCGGCCGGTCCACTTTATTGAGTCCCCCTCAGCACCATTTAGTGCTCCTGTTGTCTGCGAAGTCCAAATTGTAACCCTGAATCAGTTCCTCTTCTGACCCTTTGTATCATGTTACATGACGAGTAATGATCACCTGTTAGCTTTATCCCTAATTATAACTCTCACTCTTTCCCTGCATCTAACCCTAGCTCTAATCCCATCATTAACCTCGGTCCGGGCACACGCGTGAACCCTTACTCTCATCTCAGCCTCTCCTGGTGATACATCACACCTGGGATCGTTTGCTCCCTGTGGGCTGTGGGAAATTTGCTACCAGCACGCCCTGGAAGTGGGGCTCATTCCGCTGCAACGGGAGGTCTTCCCAGGACGCGTCACAGCTCAACGCAAGAGCTCCTGGGTTTCGAAGGCTCTTGCAGCAAGCCTTCACAAAGCAGCAGGGAGCGCCGTTCCAGATGGGAAACTTGAGACTGGATGTCCAGAAAAGCAAGACGTCAGAAGCGAAACCTTTTTCCTGCAGGGTGTGGCATACCATCCGCTTGCTCATTGCGACAGAGGTGGCACTAATGAAGGAAGAGGTCAACGTTACGTTCTTCTTTAAAATGCAAGGCCAGGAAAGGTGGCAGCGGTGGGATTTGAACCCACGCCTCCGAAGAGACTGGAGCCTTAATCCAGCGCCTTAGACCGCTCGGCCACGCTACCTCCCTGCTAGTCGCCGAAAGCGGAACTTGACCCGTTGCCCGGCCCGCTTTAGTGCTTTGCCTTTTCTCCTTGGAAAGTCTGGAGACAGGCAGTGGAAGGGCAGGCAAACTGTCAGGTGCGCAGAGGAGGGGAGACCATGAGGCAAGGTGGGAGATGGGGGCAAGAAGTGAGAAAAAAACTAATCGCAAGCTAGGGCAGGATTCGGAAAGTGAAGCCGAAAAGGGGCTTAGCATGCAGCCCAGGGGTTTCTTTGACTGTCCTAAGCCCACAGGGACTTTGCCGTCCTCAGCTCATGAGACTTGAGATGGGTAGCTTGATTTGCTGAGGAAATGCGGGATGACAGATTCAACTCTGGAGTCAAACATAGCCCGGAACTATCGCCTTAAACTGAGTTTTAAGCCTGGTGCCGATAAAAAGAAAGAAATTAGCCTTAGATCGGGCAAGCCGTTTGACGGGGGAAAATGAGACCCCCTAGGCCAGCTAGGTGGTCGCTGGATGCTGTGCAGACATCAGCAGCTGTTCATTTCATGCCCTCACGTCTCCTCGTTAGTATAGTGGTCAGTATCCCCGCCTGTCACGCGGGAGACCGGGGTTCAATTCCCCGACGGGGAGGTTAAACCTTTTCTGGATTTTTTTTAGTTCTTGACAAATATTCTTGAAGATTAGGCTGAGTCAAGTAGGGAATGGGTGCCAAGAACTGACTCTTTAAGAAAAAAGCACCGGCAACGCTAGTCATCGTACAATATTTGTGCACAATTGCTTACATTAGGCGGCCGGTCCACTTTATTGAGTCCCCCTCAGCACCATTTAGTGCTCCTGTTGTCTGCGAAGTCCAAATTGTAACCCTGAATCAGTTCCTCTTCTGACCCTTTGTATCATGTTACATGACGAGTAATGATCACCTGTTAGCTTTATCCCTAATTATAACTCTCACTCTTTCCCTGCATCTAACCCTAGCTCTAATCCCATCATTAACCTCGGTCCGGGCACACGCGTGAACCCTTACTCTCATCTCAGCCTCTCCTGGTGATACATCACACCTGGGATCGTTTGCTCCCTGTGGGCTGTGGGAAATTTGCTACCAGCACGCCCTGGAAGTGGGGCTCATTCCGCTGCAACGGGAGGTCTTCCCAGGACGCGTCACAGCTCAACGCAAGAGCTCCTGGGTTTCGAAGGCTCTTGCAGCAAGCCTTCACAAAGCAGCAGGGAGCGCCGTTCCAGATGGGAAACTTGAGACTGGATGTCCAGAAAAGCAAGACGTCAGAAGCGAAACCTTTTTCCTGCAGGGTGTGGCATACCATCCGCTTGCTCATTGCGACAGAGGTGGCACTAATGAAGGAAGAGGTCAACGTTACGTTCTTCTTTAAAATGCAAGGCCAGGAAAAGTGGCAGCGGTGGGATTTGAACCCACGCCTCCGAAGAGACTGGAGCCTTAATCCAGCGCCTTAGACCGCTCGGCCACGCTACCTCCCTGCTAGTCGCCGAAAGCGGAACTTGACCCGTTGCCCGGCCCGCTTTAGTGCTTTGCCTTTTCTCCTTGGAAAGTCTGGAGACAGGCAGTGGAAGGTCAGGCAAACTGTCAGGTGCGCAGAGGAGGGGAGACCATGAGGCAAGGTGGGAGATGGGGGCAAGAAGTGAGAAAAAAACTAATCGCAAGCTAGGGCAGGATTCGGAAAGTGAAGCCGAAAAGGGGCTTAGCATGCAGCCCAGGGGTTTCTTTGACTGTCCTAAGCCCACAGGGACTTTGCCGTCCTCAGCTCATGAGACTTGAGATGGGTAGCTTGATTTGCTGAGGAAATGCGGGATGACAGATTCAACTCTGGAGTCAAACATAGCCCGGAACTATCGCCTTAAACTGAGTTTTAAGCCTGGTGCCGATAAAAAGAAAGAAATTAGCCTTAGATCGGGCAAGCCGTTTGACGGGGGAAAATGAGACCCCCTAGGCCAGCTAGGTGGTCGCTGGATGCTGTGCAGACATCAGCAGCTGTTCATTTCATGCCCTCACGTCTCCTCGTTAGTATAGTGGTCAGTATCCCCGCCTGTCACGCGGGAGACCGGGGTTCAATTCCCCGACGGGGAGGTTAAACCTTTTCTGGATTTTTTTTAGTTCTTGACAAATATTCTTGAAGATTAGGCTGAGTCAAGTAGGGAATGGGTGCCAAGAACTGACTCTTTAAGAAAAAAGCACCGGCAACGCTAGTCATCGTACAATATTTGTGCACAATTGCTTACATTAGGCGGCCGGTCCACTTTATTGAGTCCCCCTCAGCACCATTTAGTGCTCCTGTTGTCTGCGAAGTCCAAATTGTAACCCTGAATCAGTTCCTCTTCTGACCCTTTGTATCATGTTACATGACGAGTAATGATCACCTGTTAGCTTTATCCCTAATTATAACTCTCACTCTTTCCCTGCATCTAACCCTAGCTCTAATCCCATCATTAACCTCGGTCCGGGCACACGCGTGAACCCCTACTCTCATCTCAGCCTCTCCTGGTGATACATCACACCTGGGATCGTTTGCTCCCTGTGGGCTGTGGGAAATTTGCTACCAGCACGCCCTGGAAGTGGGGCTCATTCCGCTGCAACGGGAGGTCTTCCCAGGACGCGTCACAGCTCAACGCAAGAGCTCCTGGGTTTCGAAGGCTCTTGCAGCAAGCCTTCACAAAGCAGCAGGGAGCGCCGTTCCAGATGGGAAACTTGAGACTGGATGTCCAGAAAAGCAAGACGTCAGAAGCGAAACCTTTTTCCTGCAGGGTGTGGCATACCATCCGCTTGCTCATTGCGACAGAGGTGGCACTAATGAAGGAAGAGGTCAACGTTACGTTCTTCTTTAAAATGCAAGGCCAGGAAAAGTGGCAGCGGTGGGATTTGAACCCACGCCTCCGAAGAGACTGGAGCCTTAATCCAGCGCCTTAGACCGCTCGGCCACGCTACCTCCCTGCTAGTCGCCGAAAGCGGAACTTGACCCGTTGCCCGGCCCGCTTTAGTGCTTTGCCTTTTCTCCTTGGAAAGTCTGGAGACAGGCAGTGGAAGGGCAGGCAAACTGTCAGGTGCGCAGAGGAGGGGAGACCATGAGGCAAGGTGGGAGATGGGGGCAAGAAGTGAGAAAAAAACTAATCGCAAGCTAGGGCAGGATTCGGAAAGTGAAGCCGAAAAGGGGCTTAGCATGCAGCCCAGGGGTTTCTTTGACTGTCCTAAGCCCACAGGGACTTTGCCGTCCTCAGCTCATGAGACTTGAGATGGGTAGCTTGATTTGCTGAGGAAATGCGGGATGACAGATTCAACTCTGGAGTCAAACATAGCCCGGAACTATCGCCTTAAACTGAGTTTTAAGCCTGGTGCCGATAAAAAGAAAGAAATTAGCCTTAGATCGGGCAAGCCGTTTGACGGGGGAAAATGAGACCCCCTAGGCCAGCTAGGTGGTCGCTGGATGCTGTGCAGACATCAGCAGCTGTTCATTTCATGCCCTCACGTCTCCTCGTTAGTATAGTGGTCAGTATCTCCGCCTGTCACGCGGGAGACCGGGGTTCAATTCCCCGACGGGGAGGTTAAACCTTTTCTGGATTTTTTTTAGTTCTTGACAAATATTCTTGAAGATTAGGCTGAGTCAAGTAGGGAATGGGTGCCAAGAACTGACTCTTTAAGAAAAAAGCACCGGCAACGCTAGTCATCGTACAATATTTGTGCACAATTGCTTACATTAGGCGGCCGGTCCACTTTATTGAGTCCCCCTCAGCACCATTTAGTGCTCCTGTTGTCTGCGAAGTCCAAATTGTAACCCTGAATCAGTTCCTCTTCTGACCCTTTGTATCATGTTACATGACGAGTAATGATCACCTGTTAGCTTTATCCCTAATTATAACTCTCACTCTTTCCCTGCATCTAACCCTAGCTCTAATCCCATCATTAACCTCGGTCCGGGCACACGCGTGAACCCTTACTCTCATCTCAGCCTCTCCTGGTGATACATCACACCTGGGATCGTTTGCTCCCTGTGGGCTGTGGGAAATTTGCTACCAGCACGCCCTGGAAGTGGGGCTCATTCCGCTGCAACGGGAGGTCTTCCCAGGACGCGTCACAGCTCAACGCAAGAGCTCCTGGGTTTCGAAGGCTCTTGCAGCAAGCCTTCACAAAGCAGCAGGGAGCGCCGTTCCAGATGGGAAACTTGAGACTGGATGTCCAGAAAAGCAAGACGTCAGAAGCGAAAGCTTTTTCCTGCAGGGTGTGGCATACCATCCTCTTGCTCATTGCGACAGAGGTGGCACTAATGAAGGAAGAGGTCAACGTTACGTTCTTCTTTAAAATGCAAGGCCAGGAAAAGTGGCAGCGGTGGGATTTGAACCCACGCCTCCGAAGAGACTGGAGCCTTAATCCAGCGCCTTAGACCGCTCGGCCACGCTACCTCCCTGCTAGTCGCCGAAAGCGGAACTTGACCCGTTGCCCGGCCCGCTTTAGTGCTTTGCCTTTTCTCCTTGGAAAGTCTGGAGACAGGCAGTGGAAGGGCAGGCAAACTGTCAGGTGCGCAGAGGAGGGGAGACCATGAGGCAAGGTGGGAGATGGGGGCAAGAAGTGAGAAAAAAACTAATCGCAAGCTAGGGCAGGATTCGGAAAGTGAAGCCGAAAAGGGGCTTAGCATGCAGCCCAGGGGTTTCTTTGACTGTCCTAAGCCCACAGGGACTTTGCCGTCCTCAGCTCATGAGACTTGAGATGGGTAGCTTGATTTGCTGAGGAAATGCGGGATGACAGATTCAACTCTGGAGTCAAACATAGCCCGGAACTATCGCCTTAAACTGAGTTTTAAGCCTGGTGCCGATAAAAAGAAAGAAATTAGCCTTAGATCGGGCAAGCCGTTTGACGGGGGAAAATGAGACCCCCTAGGCCAGCTAGGTGGTCGCTGGATGCTGTGCAGACATCAGCAGCTGTTCATTTCATGCCCTCACGTCTCCTCGTTAGTATAGTGGTCAGTATCCCCGCCTGTCACGCGGGAGACCGCGACGGGGAGGTTAAACCTTTTCTGGATTTTTTTTAGTTCTTGACAAATATTCTTGAAGATTAGGCTGAGTCAAGTAGGGAATGGGTGCCAAGAACTGACTCTTTAAGAAAAAAGCACCGGCAACGCTAGTCATCGTACAATATTTGTGCACAATTGCTTACATTAGGCGGCCGGTCCACTTTATTGAGTCCCCCTCAGCACCATTTAGTGCTCCTGTTGTCTGCGAAGTCCAAATTGTAACCCTGAATCAGTTCCTCTTCTGACCCTTTGTATCATGTTACATGACGAGTAATGATCACCTGTTAGCTTTATCCCTAATTATAACTCTCACTCTTTCCCTGCATCTAACCCTAGCTCTAATCCCATCATTAACCTCGGTCCGGGCACACGCGTGAACCCTTACTCTCATCTCAGCCTCTCCTGGTGATACATCACACCTGGGATCGTTTGCTCCCTGTGGGCTGTGGGAAATTTGCTACCAGCACGCCCTGGAAGTGGGGCTCATTCCGCTGCAACGGGAGGTCTCCCCAGGACGCGTCACAGCTCAACGCAAGAGCTCCTGGGTTTCGAAGGCTCTTGCAGCAAGCCTTCACAAAGCAGCAGGGAGCGCCGTTCCAGATGGGAAACTTGAGACTGGATGTCCAGAAAAGCAAGACGTCAGAAGCGAAACCTTTTTCCTGCAGGGTGTGGCATACCATCCGCTTGCTCATTGCGACAGAGGTGGCACTAATGAAGGAAGAGGTCAACGTTACGTTCTTCTTTAAAATGCAAGGCCAGGAAAAGTGGCAGCGGTGGGATTTGAACCCACGCCTCCGAAGAGACTGGAGCCTTAATCCAGCGCCTTAGACCGCTCGGCCACGCTACCTCCCTTCTAGTCGCCGAAAGCGGAACTTGACCCGTTGCCCGGCCCGCTTTAGTGCTTTGCCTTTTCTCCTTGGAAAGTCTGGAGACAGGCAGTGGAAGGGCAGGCAAACTGTCAGGTGCGCAGAGGAGGGGAGACCATGAGGCAAGGTGGGAGATGGGGGCAAGAAGTGAGAAAAAAACTAATCGCAAGCTAGGGCAGGATTCGGAAAGTGAAGCCGAAAAGGGGCTTAGCATGCAGCCCAGGGGTTTCTTTGACTGTCCTAAGCCCACAGGGACTTTGCCGTCCTCAGCTCATGAGACTTGAGATGGGTAGCTTGATTTGCTGAGGAAATGCGGGATGACAGATTCAACTCTGGAGTCAAACATAGCCCGGAACTATCGCCTTAAACTGAGTTTTAAGCCTGGTGCCGATAAAAAGAAAGAAATTAGCCTTAGATCGGGCAAGCCGTTTGACGGGGGAAAATGAGACCCCCTAGGCCAGCTAGGTGGTCGCTGGATGCTGTGCAGACATCAGCAGCTGTTCATTTCATGCCCTCACGTCTCCTCGTTAGTATAGTGGTCAGTATCCCCGCCTGTCACGCGGGAGACCGGGGTTCAATTCCCGACGGGGAGGTTAAATCTTTTCTGGATTTTTTTTAGTTCTTGACAAATATTCTTGAAGATTAGGCTGAGTCAAGTAGGGAATGGGTGCCAAGAACTGACTCTTTAAGAAAAAAGCACCGGCAACGCTAGTCATCGTACAATATTTGTGCACAATTGCTTACATTAGGCGGCCGGTCCACTTTATTGAGTCCCCCTCAGCACCATTTAGTGCTCCTGTTGTCTGCGAAGTCCAAATTGTAACCCTGAATCAGTTCCTCTTCTGACCCTTTGTATCATGTTACATGACGAGTAATGATCACCTGTTAGCTTTATCCCTAATTATAACTCTCACTCTTTCCCTGCATCTAACCCTAGCTCTAATCCCATCATTAACCTCGGTCCGG
Source organism: Ambystoma mexicanum (assembly GCF_040938575.1). NCBI lineage: Eukaryota > Metazoa > Chordata > Amphibia > Caudata > Ambystomatidae > Ambystoma > Ambystoma mexicanum. Next base: position 2,926,509 of record NW_027182434.1, read on the forward strand.
GCACACGCGTGAACCCTTACTCTCATCTCAGCCTCTCCTGGTGATACATCACACCTGGGATCGTTTGCTCCCTGTGGGCTGTGGGAAATTTGCTACCAGCACGCCCTGGAAGTGGGGCTCATTCCGCTGCAACGGGAGGTCTTCCCAGGACGCGTCACAGCTCAACGCAAGAGCTCCTGGGTTTCGAAGGCTCTTGCAGCAAGCCTTCACAAAGCAGCAGGGAGCGCCGTTCCAGATGGGAAACTTGAGACTGGATGTCCAGAAAAGCAAGACGTCAGAAGCGAAACCTTTTTCCTGCAGGGTGTGGCATACCATCCGCTTGCTCATTGCGACAGAGGTGGCACTAATGAAGGAAGAGGTCAACGTTACGTTCTTCTTTAAAATGCAAGGCCAGGAAAGGTGGCAGCGGTGGGATTTGAACCCACGCCTCCGAAGAGACTGGAGCCTTAATCCAGCGCCTTAGACCGCTCGGCCACGCTACCTCCCTGCTAGTCGCCGAAAGCGGAACTTGACCCGTTGCCCGGCCCGCTTTAGTGCTTTGCCTTTTCTCCTTGGAAAGTCTGGAGACAGGCAGTGGAAGGGCAGGCAAACTGTCAGGTGCGCAGAGGAGGGGAGACCATGAGGCAAGGTGGGAGATGGGGGCAAGAAGTGAGAAAAAAACTAATCGCAAGCTAGGGCAGGATTCGGAAAGTGAAGCCGAAAAGGGGCTTAGCATGCAGCCCAGGGGTTTCTTTGACTGTCCTAAGCCCACAGGGACTTTGCCGTCCTCAGCTCATGAGACTTGAGATGGGTAGCTTGATTTGCTGAGGAAATGCGGGATGACAGATTCAACTCTGGAGTCAAACATAGCCCGGAACTATCGCCTTAAACTGAGTTTTAAGCCTGGTGCCGATAAAAAGAAAGAAATTAGCCTTAGATCGGGCAAGCCGTTTGACGGGGGAAAATGAGACCCCCCTAGGCCAGCTAGGTGGTCGCTGGATGCTGTGCAGACATCAGCAGCTGTTCATTTCATGCCCTCACGTCTCCTCGTTAGTATAGTGGTCAGTATCCCCGCCTGTCACGCGGGAGACCGTCCCCGACGGGGAGGTTAAACCGTTTCTGGATTTTTTTTAGTTCTTGACAAATATTCTTGAAGATTAGGCTGAGTCAAGTAGGGAATGGGTGCCAAGAACTGACTCTTTAAGAAAAAAGCACCGGCAACGCTAGTCATCGTACAATATTTGTGCACAATTGCTTACATTAGGCGGCCGGTCCACTTTATTGAGTCCCCCTCAGCACCATTTAGTGCTCCTGTTGTCTGCGAAGTCCAAATTGTAACCCTGAATCAGTTCCTCTTCTGACCCTTTGTATCATGTTACATGACGAGTAATGA